>NC_088980.1:153565256-153880551 GCF_963932015.1 Anas acuta
CTTAAACATACACTCGGAATACCTACAGAGTTCCAACAAAGCTTCGCTGAAGTCTAAACCTGCACTTAGTTTTTTAGCCCTGTAATTTGCAGGTCAGCCTTGTGGTTTCTTTTATTGCCGATAATTAAGCAATTCAAGGTGAATTATTTCACTCATGAAAATTTGCATTGCTCTAAGCAAATACACCCCGAGGAAGCTGTGCTGCCAACCATTCCCACTTGTTGTCTTTTTCAGCAAACTCCAAGCACATACCCAGAAATCAGGCCCCTTATTCTCACTGCTGCAGGCTGCTTTGACGTAAAAGAGAAGAATGAAGGTGGTTCCTTAGGGCTGCAGAATCAATGAGGCTGCAAGAGCCTCTGAGGATCACCTGCTCCAACCCCTGCTCAAAGCAGGGGTCTTGGGGCCACATCTAGCTCAGTGTGAATACCTTCAGGGGTGGAGATGCTGTTCCAGACTTCATACACCCTCAGAGGAGAAAAAAAAATAAAAATAAAAAAGCTTTCTTATGTTTAAATGACATTTCCCATATTTCAATTTGTGTCCATTGCCTCTTGGCCTTTTGCTGGATACTACTGAGAAGTGAGTTCTATCATCACAACTTCCCCTTGGATATTTGCACCCATGGATAAAGTCCTCCTGAGATCAAAGAATCACAGAATTGAAGTGGTTGGCAGGGACCTCGAAAGACCATCGGGTCCAACCCCCCTGCCAAAGCAGGTTCCTCAGAGCAGGCTGCCCAGGTAGGCGTCCAGACAGGCCTTGAATATCTCCAGAGGAGACTCCACAACCTCCCTGGGCAGCCTGTTCCAATGCTCTGTCACCCTCACCGTGAAGAAGTTCTTTCACATGTTGGTGTAGAACTGCCTGGGCTCCATTTTGTGGCTACTGCCCCTTGTCCTGTCCCCACAAAACACTGAAAAGAGGTTGGCCAAATCCCTCTGTCTCCCACACTGAAAATATTTGTAAACATTCATAAGATCCCCTCTCAGTCTTCTCTTCTCAAGGCTGAACAGACCCAGGTCTCTCAGCCTTTCCTCAGGGGAGATGTCTCTTCTCCATGCTGGTTTCTTCCAGCTGTCTGAAGGAGGCCTCATTTATGTCTTCTTCGTCACCTGGCCATCTGCAGAAGACCCCCACCACCACATTGCTCCCAATGGTGGCCTGCTAGAGCTTGCTGGGGCCTCCTGAAGCTGTCTTCAGGAGGCACCCTGGCCTTCTTCAAGGAGTTGCCAGGAGTCCTCCACCAGCCCCAGAAGTGCCAAGATCTCGAAGCAAAGCACAGAAGCCGCCAGCCTGCTGGCTGCCTGTGTTAGCTGCTCTCACTTTGACAATTTACTACGGGCCTGATGAATGCTGTGAACCATGTCAGCTCGTGTTCACAGCTTCTTTTTTTGTGGAAGTACAGAGAAGAGCACAACTTCGTGGATAAAAAATACACGAGCTATCAAGTGGAACTTCTTAGGTTGCAATGAGATACTAAATCCTCGATACAATGAGATGCTAAATCCTAGCCTCTCACTGGCTGAAATGATGTACATTGACATTTACTGGTAAATACTGCAAATCTCTGAATTCCTTTTACATGATCCTGTTTTCTTGATGCCTTGTTTTTCTTGTGTTACTGACAGCCATTACAGTTCCTTATGGAAAAATAAAATGGAAATGTTTTAGTGATTTTTTTGAAAGGCAAAGGGGGGAAATAGCAAAACAATGTTTGTAATTTTGAAATTATTTAAAACCCAGATATTAAGTGCAAACTAGAAAACATTAAGGGAGCACTACGGTAGACCAATGAGGCATTACATTAATTCTGTAAATGAGGTACTGATTTGAAACCACACGAGAGAGGAGTGTCTGAACGTTTCATGAAATACATAATGCTGGCAGACAGACAATTGATTGCAGTTCTTTAATGTTGACATAACATAAGATACTTTATCATTTGTTTAGAGAGAAAACACTCATAAGTGTTCTTGCAGCAATAGCTGTTATTCTTCAAAGACTATAGGAAGAAGTAGAGATCAATACATTGCAGGGCTGCATTTATACATTTCTGTAGGAAGTGCAGAAACATCTAATTCCCATCCCTCCATCTTATTTATAAAATGAAAAGTAATTCTGCATCAGCTTGTTTGATTTTGTAAAGAGCAGACTAGGGGGGAATTCGGTCTCAGTCTAGCTCTATCTGAACGGGAGTTGTAAAGATGATGGAGCCAAATGCTTCTCAATCTTGAAAAGGGTAGGTGGCCCCAAGTTCAGATGGGACGTTAGGAAAAGATTCTTCACTTGCAGAGTAGTAACACAGTGGATATGGTCGTCCAGGGTGGTTGTTAAGGTATTTCAGGTTGTTGAAATACATCTTCCATCCTTAGAGGCATTTGAGACTCAGCAAAGTCTCAATTTTTTATTTATTCTTTTAAAAATTTAAGACCCAGGCAAAGCTGCCCTGATGTAGTTTGCTCCCTTCAGCAGGAGGCATCCAGCAGCTCCTGCCCAGGGCCATTTCCAGCTTCTGTGATATGGATTTGATGGTGCTTGAAAAAGCCTGTGCCCAGACTGCAGTCTGCTTTTTAGTGCTTTTCCCTTATTTTAAGTATCTTTAAAAAGTTCAAGAAGTGTTTGTATAATGCTCTCAGACACATGGTCTGATTTTTTGCGTGGTCCTTTGGGGACCCAGGAGTTGGAATCAATGATCCTTGTGGATCCTTTCCAACTCAGGATGATTCTGTGATCTTTCCTTTCTGATGTATTTTAACAAATTCACAGGAATTCACAAAGCTCTTTATCAAATTGCATAAAATATTGGTGAGTAAATTCAAAAGAATTGAGGGAAATGCAGGGAGAAAAGACAGACACCAAGTCAGAGATGCAAACACACTCTCTCTTTTTCTCTTTCCACGGAGGAGTGATCACACACTTTTTTAAAAATGGCAAAGCAGAGTAAAAAGAGTAAGAAGTATTTCTGGTTTTGCTCTCACAAAGTTATGCCCCAGGGAAGATCATCACAACCCCGTGCACGCAGGAATTCCTGTCCTTTTCAGGACGTCCTTAACCCAGAGACAGGAAGGCATAAAACCACCATCCATCTTCCCAACAACTCACCTAGGGGCTGATTTTTCCAGCACGTTCCTTTTCCCGAGGCACACGGTGCCAACTCTGCCAGCGTTAATCCCAGACGAGGCAGACAAGTGCTCTGCCCTGGTACTGTAATTCCTGCACTCTGGCTCCCACGTAACGCTTCTGTCCATGACCTGATTTGCAAATCCAGCTGAGGATATAGGCCAGGACAGAGCAGATGGAACAGTGCGTTATGACCTCTGAGTGGTATTTCTCCTAATGCACTGACTGAGCTGAGAAAGCCAGTTACGATGTCAGGCTCTCCAAGACGCCAACACTGAAATCCAGGTTAGCAGAGTAGCGAGGGACGGACGTTACCGACCATCCCAAATACCAGCATCTTCAGCCAGTGAGTTCAGCTGCCCATGTTGGGAAGTTAAAGAGAGAATCTGAAAGTCTTCCTTATTACCTCACATATTTAAGTGTTCATTTCCAACTCACACAACGCGCACCTACACCCCAAAGTACCAGCTGTTACACACAGTGCCTACAAAAAGATGGTTTTGGCTTGCCTGGAGGAGATCAGCTGTCCATTTTACACTCCCAGACAGGGATGCTGGCTCAGTGGATAAGGAAAAGAAGGCAAACAGGACCCTGGTGAGTTTTCCAAGCTCTTGCTCCATCTATCATAAAATGCATTTTATTTTATTTACTACCACCCTTTACCAAAAACTTCCCAAACCTTTCATGTAAAACAAATACCTGAAGTCCTTAGGGTTTCTTGACAGCAATCTCTTTCAACTCAAAATGGAAAAAAAAAAAAAAAAAAAAGACAAGAAAAAAAAAGAAAAAACAAACTTTTAATTTGAGCTTTTGTCCATTTACTCTCTTGATCTTTTGATCTTCCTTGGTTTTGCTACTTGACACAATTGTTTTTTTCTTTCTACCTGGAAAGGGAGAGCAGCAGCACTGTGAGTGCTGTTCATATATTTCCTTGTTTCAAAAGAAGTTCAGCACAATTTCCTAGCAATGATCAAGGCTCGGATACACACCATGCGCCTGGGGGCTTGTTCCAGAGGTTCTCAACCATCTCAAATCCCTCACCCTGAGACGAGCGTGGCCGGGGCTTTTTGATCCACCCCACTCCTTCCACTTACAGCGCAGAAAACCAGGAGGAGTCTCATTAGGTTACATCATTAAAAATCAGGCAGATCTTTTGCATCTATCTGAAGCAACATGAGATCAAGAGATGGGCAGTGTTCATTTTCTTGACCTCAGGTGCCCCACTCAAGGAAAAAAAAATAACAAAAAGAGATGGTTTTCTCTGCATTTAAGACAAGCCTGGGGCTCAGACGTAGCCCCCTAACATCAAGCTAAGCAAATGCCACCCTAACCATGGCTAATTCTCAGGCACATGTCGGGTCCTCTCTGACAGACAGCACCAGTGCTTTGCTCACATTCTTGAAGACTGAGAGCATTAGTCAGCCAAAACCCACTGAGCCATTAGAAAAGCCACCCACTGACTTCCATTTTTTTCTTATTATTTTTAAACGAGGAGGCTAATACTATCTTTGTCAGAGGTAGGTAAGAGGATTGTGTAATATAAGCTTTCTTCTACAATTTTCTTGTATTTTCCTACACTTCTGAGTTGAAGTATCCTCATTTTCCCCCTTTTCTCTATTCCCTGTCTCCTCCTCTCATTTGCATGAGTTGCTTTTTGTTGTTTTTTTTTAAACCATGAAATTCATTAGGCATTATTGTACACAACTCTAAGCACACCATACCAAATAAATCAAGAAAAAAAAAAAAAAAGGAACAAGGAAAAGTAAGCATAATGGACCCACATGGGACAACTAAAATCTGTCTGTAATTATTATTAGTGATAAACTTTTACAACATGCCAATGAGTTAAATCCAAAATGGGGCTCCAAAAAGCAAAACAATGCCAAAGCACCTTGAAAATGAGCAACCATATTAAAAAGATAAAGAGCAACATTGAATATGTGGCTCCTGATAAATATATTTGCTGGAACCTCCAAATCAGCTACGCACAAACCTACTTGCAATTACATGTGTTTTTGTTTTTTTATGCTAAAGGCTGCTGTGCTGCCTTGTTCATTCATTGCACTTCTTCCATTTTAAGGTTCCTCACTGAATACCTAAAATTTTCCCATTCTGCACTACTTTCAAAACCTAAAGGGGCACTGAAGAAACCAATGTTATTTTCTCCTCCCACTCCCCTAAGTTTTACCTTAAAATAAACTGGAATTTCAGTATTCCTCCACAGTTATAAAATCAGGAAATCAGAGCCAAGTGATACAGACACTTTTGTCCTATTGGGTCCCCAGTTGCTTCAACAGCTATCTTTAGCCAAACATTACAAAAACTTACTTCCACTCCTAAATTCAGGGGTGTATTCAGAATAATCTGCTCCCAGCAGCTAATTTAGGTATCACGGCTGCTTTCCTCCACTGACGGTGCAGACAGCTGGGTCTGGCAGCACTGGATTGTAGGTGGCCTGAATCACTGATCACTTTCTCAAATTCAGATGCTAAAGATAGGTTTTGGTAGAAAAACAGTCTGAATGTGGCCCTGCAGCTCTGCCAATTTTTCTCCTATGATTTGTGTTTGCCCAGCTCTGAACCTCTCAAAATCTCATCAAGGATGCTGCAAGAGAAGCTCAGCACTTCAGCCTCGCTGCAAAGACTCTTTCCTGTAATCCGTACCATCACCACGCCTCTGCCTCACAATTTCTTTCCCTTGTTATTAGTACTTCTCTTAATTTGCATTACATAATCCTTTTTAGGAAATCATTTGTAGATCTTGTTTATATTCTGCTTAATAAAATTTACAGACTTCTGCGTAGAACAGGGCTGGTGTTGCTGAATTCCTGACCGTGTAATCCAAGTGCCCTCCAACACGACAGCTACAGCCTCTCATTCAAATCATGTTCTCTACTTGCCTGAGACTTTTTTTTTTCCTTTTTAAACATCCCTTTAACCTTTCCCGTTTTAGTTGAGTTCACTATTAATTCATTTGTCTGCTTTCTATTTACCAGGCTTCGCTGAAGTCAAAGCAAACGCAGTCAGCTGACTGACACGAAATTTGGTCTGAAATACAAATGGCTGGGAGAATTTTAGGGCTTGATCCTGCCAGCCTCTATTCTTAGAAGTAATCCTTATTCATAAAAGGGTCACCTTTGAATGAGTAGCAACAGCGTTGATAAGCATCTGCAGGGCTGAACTTAATAAATGTAATTTTTTCCAGGTTATTTAGAGAGAACAAAACAAGCAGACCATCAGATTTAGACATCTGCTTTAAAGGCAACGCTGCAAATTGTCTGGAGACCAAAATAGATCATTAGCAGGAAATGGAGTTTTCTTAATATTGAATCTGATCCTGCCCTACTGAAAATCAATGGAATTTTGTCCAGGACTTTCATGGGAGAGGGACATAGCACACCTACACACCCAAAGACCTGGCAGTGCATACAAGAGCCAAGCTATGACAACTGTAAAGAAGAAAGCTCAATCTGGATGAACCTTGAATTTCAATACAAAAATGTCCATGCTGGAGGAAGGAAGAGAAACGGAGAGAGACCTGAACATTAGATTCACGTGCCACTGAACGTCACTGCTAAATGCACTGGTGGAAACATTCAGCTTTTTGCACAATTCGTGAAGCATAAAAAATAAGGGAAAGCAAGAAAATCCGAAAGATTTAGGTCCACAGGAATATGGTTCTATGCAGAAATGTTCACATGAGAAGATTTGGTGTCGCTGCTAGCAATACTATTTTCATTTTAGCATCCTCAAACAAATATATCAGAATATTTTACCAACGTCAATTAAGACTCAGAATGCTTCTGGGACACACATCCTTATTACACCCATTTTTACAGGCTGGAATGACACAGAGTTTGACTCATTAAAGGCCAGAAAATGAGTCAGCAAAGCAAAAGAACCCCAAAGCCCCAATCATCCATCGGCTGTGATAACCACTGAATAACCTCTCTTTCCTCCGTCATTAGTCAGCCTTGGGAATAAAGTCACTTATCTGAAACATAAAACTATTCCATACTTGATGTTTGCCTTTTTTGTATGTTTGTTTTTCACTGTGATTGCCTCCTAACATTTCCCAGCCTCGCACACAGACTGATGCACTTAATTTTGACAGACACAAAATCCCTCTTAAATCTGCTGCAGTGTTTATGCTGGGATGTATAAAAATGACTTCGTGAAACAGAGTCTTGAAATAGAAAACGAGATTAAAAATATTTTGCACACGAAGACTTCTCTAGGCTATGAGAGAAAGAGAGGAATATTACAAACCTTATTCTATTTCTCCTGATTGCCTAAAGGGGCCCCTACAGCAGAACTATTATCTTTAATCTTATGTTCTCTTTTCAGCGTGTATTTTATTTTCTCCTCTCTGCTAACAATACCCTGGCCTCCTAATAGCTCCTGAGTTCACCTGCTAAAAAGATATTCCAGGATAAGACTTCTCTGTATTAGATTTGCAAAGGTTGAGAAACAGCTCGGGCTCTCTCTGTGCTAACAAACACTTAGCGGTAAATGCCTTCTCAAAGCGAGGAGTGCAGCAGTGATTTGGTCAGTGTATGAGCCAGTTTGCTTAACAAGCATGAACTTCCCCGGCCTGCCAGTATTACCACAAAATAGAATCATTTTCCTAAATGGTTTCATTAAAGGGACATTGTGAGGCTGAATAGCAGATATTGAATGAAAATGGACAGAGTGGGTTTTCAGTCATGCCAAACCAGTCTGTGGCATCAGTCACAAAGGTTTCCCTGAAAAAAAAAAAAGCCTCTGTCGCTTTATTCAGAGCTGAACACATTTGCAATGATTCTGAAAGATTCGCTGCCACAGCCACTGTGGCTATACAGTGCTCATCAGCCATGATCGAGCCAATTTATCAGAAGAACCCAGGATGAGTTATTGTCTGACAATGCCAAGACTTACATTCGCTGTGGAAAATCATAATCATCCGTTGCTTCAAACAACTCCAGTTGAATTGCCTCCCCGACTTATTCATCCCATACAAGGCATGCTAGGAATACCAAGAAGGACACGGGAGACACAGAACAACCGCAGATTCTCCTCGAAGGGGCGTCGCAGCGAGCAGCTTGGAAGGCAACAACAAGCTCTGCATTTGAACAGCAAACACGAGGCAGAGGGGCAGGAGGGCACCGCATGAGACAGCTATTGCTATTTTTAAAATACAGCAATGCTGGAGCAGAGACTGAATGAGCCATCCACTGGGATTTTTTGGCTTTCTCTGCAAGGCAGGGCATGGAGCACCTACAGGGTCTTCTGATGGAACCACATGTACGCAGTGATTCAACGTGGGCCAAGGGCACCAGGATTTTTCTCGCTTCTTTTCCTGCCTGAAACCCACAACTGAATTTTTAGAAGACTGAAACGTACGTCCCTAATGTCTCCGGGCTGGTAATGGTGTAGTTGAATGGCAGTTAATGGCCTGTGACAAAAAGAGTCAATGATCTGTCCTTAATTTCTATTGAATCAGTATCTGCATTTCTACACGGAAGAGTTCTTTAATCGGGTACAATATACTTCTTCCTCATACCTGCCCCACAGAACAAGTACTGTTACAGTGTCCCCTACACGAGGCATCACATGGCATTAACACAGCAATTCCCATCAACAAGGATTCACCTCCTCAAACCAGAGACATGAAAGCAAGATCCTCCCTAAGCTCACGGAGAAAAATAAACCTCCAAAGGTGAACACGATCCTCCTGTCTTGGGCAGGTCGTGTAGGGCAGGGAGAATTGTACTGGGACTACTCATCCCTGCTGATGCCGGACACAGCCAGGACTTTGAGGCAACTCAAGTTAAGGGAGACAAATATCACCTATAGTACACAAGAGAGATAATTATGCACTAACTCCTACAGTCACAACTTTGCAGCGATTCAGTGGGATGCCTTTCTATTGTTATCAATATTTTGAAGGCACATTTGTAATGCCAAATCCACTTTCAGATAGCACGGGCATAAAAACAGTTGGGAAACATGTAGGTGTTGCAAGCGTAGGTGGCATTTCTGTAATTCATCTTGTTTCACATCCACTGTAAAGATAAATACCAATTCATGGAGATACTACTGGAAGTTGTTTATCTTGCTGCTGATTTATGGTCCATTGGTCATTAAAATAAATCAATGACATAAAGTTAAACTTCTGTATAAGTAGTCAGCAATGCAGGAAAAATAATGAGGACAAGCAGATCTAACCTTTGTCACTCATAGGACATATGGAAAGTGAATAGTTTAGCAAGTACCTGATGTTATACATTCACGCCTTAAAAAATAATAATAAAAGAAGAAGAAGAAAAAGAGAAAGAGAGTGAAAAGGCTGTCCTATTTCCCTAAACTCTCAGCCACCTCTCCTTTCAGCTTTCTCCATATTACAGGTCCAACATGCATCTCTGTCAAGCCAGCCCACTTGGTTGTTCTGTAAGCTGCTGTCTCTGAGCTGGGGCCTGAAACAAAACTGAGAGACCCATAAATCACACCACAAAAGACAATCTCAAAGACCACATAGTAAGCTCTTTTTTTTTTTTCCCTTCTTTTGATTTCTTCGAGCCTTTTTTTTTCGTGTGTGTGTGTGCTTCTTGTGATGTTTCTTGCAAAGGCATTTTGCAGATCAAAAAAGCTCATGGACAAAGACAATTAATGCTCAACGTCCTCAGTATGACTTGTACGAACCAATTAAATTTTCTTTAAGAAAGAGGCTAGGATCAAACCCTGAGATGAGAAAGGGACTGAACTTTCAAGAAGTTCATATGTAGTGAATTTTCCTGGTACTAAATGACCTCAGATACCTATTGATGGAATCGACTAATTGCATGCAGTGGCTGAATCCTCCAATTACTGGAGTAGGGATGGCTTTCATAGAGGCTTGGGTCTTGATGTACTTGTGCAACTTCTTCACACCCCTGTAGTCAATGAATTAACAGGGCTGAATCAGGCCTCTCATTCACCGTGCCTGCCCATCCAGGGACCAAACTGGGTGACAGGCTGGGCTCTCAGCAAAAGGATGAGCATTTCGAGGAGGATGTGGAGCTGGGGGTGGGTATATTATGGGGGAAAAATCAGAGAGAAGCTGACAAGTGACTACAACATAGTCGGTGGTGTAAGGACTGGTCCTCGGAGAGGATTTTAGCTGAGCAGTGCAAGAACCTTTAGCTACATACACTATGTATTCATAAGGTATAGAAATCCCAGCTGGCTTTCTGCTCCGTGCAGCTTCTCTCCAAGAAATAAAAAGGAAGAAGTTAATACCTTGTGAAAATAAAAACATGTTGGTATATCCTACCGATGTTTCACTTCTGTTCTTAACAGATAACGATCAATGCTAAAAATATATCAGAGAAAAGGCACTCCTGGTACTCAAAGGTTTCTCACTCATTTCTATAGAAAATCTTGGAGTCTCATTGCTGTGACGACGATCACATCTATAGAGGAATTTAATCTCCAGGGTTTTCAAGGAGACCAAATTTCTTACCGCCATGGCAATGGCAAACCCACAAATTTATCTCTGGGCAAATATTCAAAGCTTTTAGCTATGACTTTTTATATATATTTATACGTCAAATGAGCTCTTTTGAGTGGTTGCTCAGTGCAGACAGCACCGCACTCCTTATTCCCAGTCCTGTGCTGCCAAATTTTAGATGCAATCACTCCAGTCTGCATACTGGAAGTGAGAGGAAACTCGGACAGAAAATCTCAGTGAAAACAAACTCAAAAGTGGGTGGTATTTGCAGGAAAAAAAATAATAATTTGACAAACACATGCGGTTCCGAGGCAATTTCACACACTGCTGTTCAGGATCCCAGGGTCTCTGTACCATGTATTATGAAACTGCAGCTGAATGTCTTTTGTTCAGTTTGAACTACCCAATTTAGTTCAAATGAGTTAGTTTGCCTCCTATATCAGTACCTGCCAATGTTGTCACACAAAAAGAAATGAAGATATTAGTACTTGTTCTTCCAATGGTGTCTGGTTGGCTATTGTGAAAATACTAGGGCAGTTGTTCACATCCATTTTGCATTTAGTCTAAATTAGCCTTTTAGATTTAAAAATACCTTAGATTTCCCTCGTCTATCATTTTCTCCTTTGATACTATTTCTGAGCTGATGGAAGTTTCAATCAGAATGCTGTTAACCTCCAACAAATTAAATATTGGGAGAGTATATTAAGCAGAGCACAAAAACTAAATAGATTTTAGGAGTGATATAAAAGGCAAGAAGCAAACTGGAATGAAAGATAGTTGGAAGAAGGAACAAGATTGATATGTAAGATTCAAATCTGATTTAAGTCCAGCACTTACTGGAAAAGCATGCAGAAACTAGATCTTGCAGTGCAACAAAAAAGGTACTGCTTGACATTAAAATGATAGTTTCCATTTCAACTTGCATAGGCACAATGAAATTCAAAAAATGCTGTGCCTTCCCAGTGGTGAATTAGTACATTTGGCCCACACAACTCCCTTTTTTTTAAAAAAATAATATATATATATATATATATATATATATATATATATATATATATTGATCCAGAACACAATTTCCCCTTTGCAATGCCGAGTCACTGAGCCGGCTCTGATGCTCTCAAGCTCTCGATTTGGCCGTGTTTATACCCCAGAATGAAATCACATCATCTGTTTTCACTTTCTTACACCCAGCTTTAAAATATATACTACCTCAGGGTTTGATATTGTCACAGATACACAATTTTTGTGGGTTAGCTTCTCTTAAATCATTGCTCTGAGCCCAAAGGCTGGCTACAAAATAGGGTTGAACCAGAAGATACTTACTGATAATCCCAGAGTTTCCTGGTTCCAGCTGGGATAGAAGAACAGCAGTGACAGCCTTTTCCATACCAACTCATTCTCTACCTTTCCATTTGAAGCCTAAAACTGTCTGTGGCAGATGTGAATCAAAGACCATTGGAAATCTGTATTCAGAGAGGTTGATCATTGATAACCTGGTGTCTTTTGCCAAAAATCACAGAATCACATGGTTGTAGGGGTTGGAAGGGACCTCCAGAGATCATCAGGTCCAACCCCCAAAGAATATTTCAAAGACATCTCCCATGAGGGTGAGACTGAATGTCCAGCCCCTATTTTCACTGACAATAAAATTTCATGAAAAAAAAAATATTAGAAAGTAAAGGAAAATAATTCAAGCTAGAAGAAACTACTGATGATTTGGACCTTGCTCCATTGCATTGAGCAACATTCACCATCAACAGCAGGTTTGGTTTGGGCCCGAACTTCAAGACTCAGCACAGGCCAACTGGTCCAAAAAAAAAAAAGAAGGTCAGACGATGGTAGGAAGAAAGATACAGGGGCTTCCACCTTACCAATGAAAAACCTACAGGGAGTGGGTTTATTTATGTCAGAAAATATAAAAAGGCTGTGAGCGAGAAGTGTGGTAACCGACTACTACATAGGAACATTTTTAGGCAGGATGGGATTGGAAAACTCAACAGGGCACGTATATTCAACGTGAATCTCGTGTTTATTACATTCTGAGTGTCTGTTTCAGGTAGACTGTATTTAAATTTAAGTTCCCAGAGAGACATAAATTCCTGTTTCTCGTATAAATTTTTAATGCATTTCCATTATTAATCCAAATTTTATTCCAAGGAGCTTTGCCTCTGAAATTAATCAAAAGACTTTTGTCGTACTCCAGATGAAGCAAGCACAGAATTCCGGGATCCTAACAGAGAAATCAGACTAAAAATAGCCTGAGGAGTGTGCCTGAGGACCCTGAAAACTCTGGGAACCTGGTTTGTGAAGTGGGTAGGTCACACACCGCAGTTCTCCCCGCTGATCAGCATCGCCCAGGTGTGGTTTGAGCAGCCCAAGAGGGAAAGCAAAAGGTTTCAACACCGAGCTCAGGGACACGCACCGACAGGACAAGAGAGGGCAGAAACTCCATGAAATATTGTGGTGTCTCTATAAATTTGAAAATGGAGCTTGAGGTTGTTATTTTTTTCTTGCCTGTTTATCACTCTGCAACCAAACGCTAAAAATAAAACTTGCTGGTTAGATGTGGGAGTTGGATCTCCATCCAAAACAAAAATACACCCTGCAACATCTGTCTCGGTCGTCCTGATTTTGGCAAATTAATTCCTGCCAATAGCACGGATATTTTGCATGAGCTGCAGGCACTACTGCCGGGACCATAAAACCTAACAGCCCATGCCTGAGGTCTCCTCTCTGTGCAATGCTCAACAGAAGACCATGGAAGGGGCTCTCCAGTTTTGGAGATCCAGCTTCTGGGCACAGATGTTCAGCGTGGTGGCACACGGATGCTTTGGCAGGAGTTGCTGTAGAGATATATCATTTTGGGGAGGTAACAGCAGGGCACAAAGTGTTTGCAGATACAGAGTGGTCATGTACCCATTCCTCCTTAGTGTTTGTGGGGTTACATAGACCCACTGCTCATGTTTGTGAGTCTCACACTACCAATTTCATTGATGACACGTTTAAAAATGCCATCCCAAACCCCTTTAGCGATGCCTCTTTTGGTATGTGACAAATAGTGCTGAAATACCTAAATAAAGAGCAAGATACCTTTAGTGAGATCATCTCTCTCCCTGAGAGGGAAAAAGGAATTCAGTCCAAAAATCAATCTTCTTGTTAATAATTTGTACTAACAGAAATGCTGACACATCAAACACTTCCAGTGGCTTCTTATATATTACCCTCAGGTGACAGCCTACAGCACAGTGCCCAGCAGAGCACTTCAAGCTTTCCAAAGAGGGGATCGAAGGCATCTTTTGGGAACCTGTCCCCAAGTCTACAGGGATGTAGCAGCTCCAGACACCTGGCATTCAACCACTGGGCTTCATCTACTTCTCTTGTGTTCATTTCCTTCAACCACGCACTCGAGAAGGGCAGAGTCATCCTTCAACATGCTACTTCAGAAATGGCAAGAGAGAAAGAAAAAGCCATACACAACCTTCGCATTGAAGGTTTGTTCCACAAATGCTTTTCTGTGAGATGTTTGCTGAACAGCAGTAGAAGGGAGGGTAAAAACATCCAGGGCAGCTACTTTGGTTTTACACCAGGAATATATAACACCCTCTGTCTGACTCCATTTTGGCTAGACGAGGCAAGCTTTCCTCAATGTACGAGACAGTATGGGAGTTAGATCACGTGCCTGGTTCAGTGCCAGCTTTAATCCAAAGTTGCTCTTGACACAAAACTGGAGAAAACTTGGCAGCGTTGTCTCCCGAACTTGGGTTCGGTCCCGAGCAAAATTCCAAATGAAACACAAGGTCCCAAATCTGCATGGAGCAAACCAAAGAAAACGCTGGCACCAACACCGGCAAAGCGAGCGGCCAAGTTTTACTGATATACACACGGCTTTCAGCTGCCCACAAAGAGCTAATGCTGCCTTGTGCAGGCTCTTTGCCCTATACTTGGTGCCTAAAACCAGCGAGAGGGGATATGAAGGAAGGGAAAACTGCTAGCAGTGCTGGTGGCAGAGGTGTCCGTGGGCCATCTCCCCCAGGCCACACGTGGAAGACACTGGAGCAAAACTGTGCAGGGCACTGCTGAGAATCCCAATAATGAGAACAAAAGCAACACTTCAAGCCTGAGTAAATAGTTTATCACTCCAAAGGAAACAGCTGAATTTCAGCTCGTGAGGAGGGGAGAGATCACTTCTGCTGTTGTCTCTCTTTATGACACAGGCTCGGGGGCTACTCTTTGCCGAAGATTTCCTGTGTGATTACGCTACGATCGCTAAACCCGTGACATCTTTGCTCACATCAACTAGTACGTTTATGCACAGTGGGACTGTGCAGAGATTGAAGCAATGCTCTGAATGAGTAAGGATGCCAGAATTGCCTCTTGACGCTTTCTGTGATTCAGCCCTCGCTCCTCCCTGAGTCGTACGGCAGGACCGGTACCCAACGAAGTCGAGACAGAGCCTTGCATGCCTTCAAAGTGCCACAAAACCTTTGCACGGGTAACGCTGTACAACTGCAAAATAAGCATACGGCAAGTTTTCTCCTCAAATGCACATGCATTTTCATTAGCCTAAACTAAATGGTGACCAGAGGACGGAGACAGACCCCGGCGGACAAGCACTTAGGAAGGGGATGCTGTCGGCGCATTGCCTCACAGACTGGGAGGAAATTTTTCATTCCCTCGAAGTGGGCAGAGAATCAATAGCTCATTTTTCATGTTATGGTTATTATGCCCAGTGCTCCCCGGGTATTGTGTTATATACAGCCTCTATAGCAACAGCTCAGATTCCTTGCTCCTGTTTGCTCTGTCAGTAGCAATAATTGCAAAAATCCCCAGGGCTCGGGAGTGTTTAGCTCCAATTGGGAAATACAATAGTGGACCCAGTAAACGTAAAATAATAGCCAAAGAGAGCAGCCCATAAATATGAAAATAACTGCAGCACAACACCTTTCCGGTTCCGCTAGAGTGATTATCCCAGTGGCAACCCTAAAAAAAGCACGTGGAAAAAAAAATACTTTTTTATTAAAAGTGCCTTTCACCATCCACAAGAAATGCTGGTGAGCATTGTGGTAACATCATAATAGTGCATGTATTGCTAGGCTCTGCTTGGAAATGAACCCCTCACACCTTGAGCAGCAGGTCTGGAAGAGGCGAGGAGGACTTGGAGCACGATTTCCCCCTCCCAAAGTCACCTGCAAGATAGGGCAGGGAAAACTCACCTCTGTCACACAGTTTTGAACACATTAAAGCTTAAACATATTGCTGTCTACCTGAAGTAAAGCACTGGGCATTAAAATCTGGCACAATTAAAATCAGGCTCCAAATGTGTGGTGATGACGTGGAAATTGTAAGGTACAGGAAAGTATTGGGAAAAACGTCTTGCGCAGAGACCACCTGACAAACAGCATCAGCACCAATATTAAAAATAATAATAGTAATAATAATGGGAAACCTAATATAGACCTATAGTGAAAAGCAATATCGGAAGGCTTGGGGCTGTGAGAACAAATATAATCCAATGATACACCAACCTATGGATCACGCAGACCACAGTACGTAACAGAAAATTCATTCATTTTTAGTTTGTGTAAAGCCAGAATCGCAGAAATGACAGCTAAGAGAAGCATACAGCAACATCAGAGCAGAAAGTAGGCAGACAAATGCCCCATGCACTGGGTTTGTCTTTCAGACGTGTGAATGGGGCACTGAGTGTAAAATGGCTCTTTGGTGGCAAAGTCTTCAAGCCAGCTTGAGAATAAGCAAGGTGATTGAGGAAATACAGCTCAGCTTTCCTTGTCTACAACTACTGACTGCCAGCCTCTGCTCAGGACTGATTTTCCTAGGGGAATAGAGGGGGTATATAGAGGAGCATCCTTTCATAAGGGATGCCTTCCACAGACAATAACCGGACGTACTAAGAAAGGATAACTCCTTATCTTCCATTTCTAGCCTATATACAAGTTCCTTTGACAGCTTGTGTAGCAAATACATGTTGTTACACCCTAAATTAGCAACTGTAAAATTCCAACATTTCACGGAAACACAAAATGGTTTAAAAAAACACCAGAGAGCAAACTGTCTGTCACCTTTGGTCAAACAGCTGGACCAATGGTCTACCACCATTAAACTCTAGTTGCATTATTCATCCTTCCTCTGCTACAAACATTTTGCTTTGGCCATCGCTGGACCAATACCAGTTTGGTCTTAAAATGATGCTATCATGTTTGCACTACACACCGTGACTTCAAAAGGGGTGTGCGTATAAATGAAGTATATTAGAGCAAAGTTTTGCAGGTTCAGGAGCTGAGTGGCCAGATTTACCACCAGCCTGTGCTGAAGAGGTTACACATATGCTCGACCAGGTTGTGCTGCTGCACTGTGTGTGGCAGGCAGTGAAGGGGGCTGCAATGCCAAATATCATTAAGATGCTCTAGCAGCTGCTGTAAAAGGAATTAGCATGAGAAGCAGAGCACAAAGCTATCAGAAGAAGGCTGCACAAGTGAATAGAAATTGAAGAAAAATGAGCTCCTTGTGAAATATTGCAATCACTTCTTTAAGCAATAAAGAGATGGTTTGTTAAATAATAGACTAGAACAACTTCAATAAAATAAAAACTGTCAAAGTACGCTTTTTAAAGTTGCTACACAATCTTCCAATTTTGCCTTCATTACTAAACAGTAACAGATGATCAGATTTTATCATCATCTTGTCTGGACAATATCTTACCAGCATTTGAATACATTAGAAAATGAAAGAATACCGGAAGAAGAAAATTTAATATAATTACCACTTTCTGAAAATAGCTTGTGCATAGCATTCACTTAATATAGCTCAAATAAAGTGAGAAAGAAATCAAGGATGGAGAAACTGTTTCCTATTTAAAGCCAGATACAAACAGCTTGTCCTAACCGTCTCTTTGGCGCTCGCTTCCATTCTCTGCATGTGGAACCAAATGAGCAAAAATAATTGTGCCAAAAGAAACCACACATCACTGCCTGACCAGGGGTCTCAGCCTTCATTAGCCCCAGGATGATCTGGCTTCATCAGCTACAAACTTTGCATTAAACAAATCCTTTGCTGCAAACACTTTTTTCCTTCAGAAAATGAAAGGAATCAACAGCAAAAGAAAAATTTGAACTGAATTTTAAATTGTGTCCTATTGCCACGTAGGCTGAAGGGCTTAAATCTTTCTGCCCCACCAAGCCCCAGCCAACATGCCTGCCACAACCTCTTCAAAACCACAGGACGTGGTCGGGAAATTCACCCTTCTCACTCCCTGTGCAGTGACCCCAACACAATGTGCAGCTGCAGCCTTTCCTTGCACGACGCCCGCCCATGTGTACACAAAAAGGAGCTTTTCCCGTAAGCAGCAGAAGAAAAAAAGGCCAATTTCCTGCAAAAGCTGTGCTCACCGTCCCATGTCCCACACCATTGCTCCTGCAAATCACCCCAGATCCTGCTCTGTCCTCTTGAGATCCCTGAAGGGACAAAAAGCCATCTCTGTCTGATCCTTTGAGATCTTCACCTGAGCTGACGTGTAGGATTGCAATAATTTTGCAGCTTTCTGTCCTATTTCAAATGCTGTTGAATTTGGCCACCATCTCGTACAATTACAGGGGGTGGGAAGATGTGCAGAAGTATAGCAGAAACCCAATTTTCTTGAAGCTAGGAAGTAGCTTCCTGCCCAAATTGCCAGACAGAAGTCCCCCTTCCTAACTCCCCACACTTCATGAGCACAACACAGGTATTTAACCTCAGCTCTCTAGCTCTATCTACAGCAATCCTAATTTGTGCCTGAGCTATAGAAACTAGTCAAAGCCTCAATCACATCAATCCTTACCATAACAGGGGCTGATAGCATCAGTGCAAAACATCCGCTTTTTCTACGTGTTGTTAGGACTGCAAATATCCTTCGGCCTTTTTTTAATCCTCAAATCAGCACAGAAAGAAGTCACATTTTTGAGGAAAGGTTCAGTACACGGGGGCAGAGAAGCCACTTTCTCAAAGTCTTCTAACACTGAAAACGTAAAAGGGTTGTGTCCTTATCTCCACTGTTCTTGGGCACTGAGCATGAACTGAAAAGCAGAAAAAAATGAAGCACCACCTGGGTCACCAGATCCGCTCAGAGAACCAATATTGGAGGCTACTTTAATTTATTTGATACTGGAAGGTGTTCCACTCCAGCAAAGGCAGAATGACATCCAGTGGTGGAGGTTAAACCTACAGAAATTAGAATGGGAAATAAAAAAAAAAAAATGGATCAAAGGGCTGGTTGATTTTTAAAGAATGTGGAAAATTCAAAGATTAATCTTATAACTTTCTGAAAATCCCGCAATTCTTCACCTGGGATTTACAGGGATCAGTGCAGAAATTAAGAAGTGAAGTCCTAGCATCTGTGATAATTCATGATAGGATGACCACAGCAATTCTCCTTCAGACCTTTCAATCACAAGCTCTGTGAAAAGAAGGGAGGGAAGAGAAATGGGATGCCGCAAAGGTGAGAGTTATTCTGGTGAAAGCCTCTGGCACCAGGTTGTCCAAAGAGATTTCCAGTATTTCCTTGATGCTTGTTCAAAACAGTAGATGACCAATTGCAGATTTCCCTTGTCCCCCTGCATGCAAAGCAGGGATGCTGTTGCGCAGACAGCATTGGAGCAGGATTAGGACACCTGCGTTTGGATCAGTGCCATGCCACTGGCATGCTCAGAAAACCAGTGGCTCGCTCTGTGCCTTGGTTTCCCCATCCATAGAGTGCAAATAAGGACCCTGATGTCTTCGGTTTCATTCTCTACTTCAAGATCTGCTGCTGAAGAATGTTCTACTAAAGTGATGCTATTATTAACCTAGGAAACTTTTTCATCGGTTAATTGTAAATCTTCCATATAAAAGATAACACTGTCATTTTTCTAAAATAATAGGCTCACATTATAACAAGTATCTGCTTTAAAAATGAAATACCTTACTCAAGTGAAGGCAAAACCCTTTGAAATGAGAACAAAAAGCTCACTTTTCTGACTGCCAAATTCGTTCAATGCTTTTCTTTTACTCCTCTAATGAAATCCAGAATTTAAAAAAAAATCTAAATTGTCTATCTCCAGTTTTATCAATGGGAGCTTTGGATTTTTCTTTGAAAGGTTGGTTACTTGCCACCCCCTGCTCCAAAGAGAATATAAAATACTTTTGTTGCATTGATGTCAATTGTTAGGAATAAATTTAAGGGACGGTTAGATGGCACATAACTTAAGGGGAACCACTCTGCAGGATTGCAGGCAAGGTCACAGCGATGCCCTTTCAACAGGACAAATAATACATCCATTCACTATGAGCCAATCCTGTCATGTTACCTTGTTTTAATCAGCCCTTTTATAATATAATATTCATGTGGAAATCAGGCTAAAAATACCCCCTGCCAAGGTGACTGAAGACATAAAATTGAAAACTTTATTTTGCATATTTTAAGTTCAGGTATTATCCTGAAATAATGTAGCGTATTAATTGAGCTTCATATTGGGAAGAGAGAATGAAAGCAAGGGAAGGAAGGAGAAGACAGGTGAGGAACTATTGCCTTTCCATCAATGATTAACCAGCCTGGGCTAAAGCTAACATGATCTCCGGGCACTCCTCAGAGGCGAAGCACTGTTATTTAGCACCTTCATTTGCATTATAAAAAAATATGAAAAAGCCACATGTTGGGCTTAGACGCTGGAACCCAACTGCGCAGCAGCATCCACAGAAATCCAGGCAGCCAATTCCCTCCTTGAATCAAGTCCCAGGAGGGGAGCTGGACAGACAGACGTGCTTACCCCAGAGAAGACGGTATCGCTTGTGGGGATGGACATGGGGAGGAGGATTTTCTCTGGATATAATCCTCACCAAACAGTGATGCTCCTGGGAAAAGTCCACCATTTGGGGAGGTGGCATTAGGGAGGAGAAAAAGTCAACTTGGGTCTACTTGGAAAAGCTTTTTATAAAGGAAAGGGAGAAGCGCTCTCATTGCATATCAAAGCCATGAATAGCCATGGCATTACGTGGCTTCAGGGACCCAACGGGTCTCATCCTCAGCTTGCTCAGTTTACAGATCAAAACAAGGTATTTCAGGTAGCTCAGCCTGCACCAAAAAATCAGCCAGAGACCTCTTCCCTGCCAGCATCAAGCCTCATCCCGCACCGAGGAGCCCAGGAACACAACTGCCACAGGAAGCAGAGCAGGCACACAGCTCGATGCTTCGCTCTCATATTGGCTATGCCGTGCTGACAGCAACAGAAATTTGTACCTGTCAGTTTATTACACTGATGTAAGTGAAAAAAAAAAAATCACAGGGAACCGAGACCGTGATGGTGTGAGGGCTGTTCTCCAGACCGCAAGCGCATGCTGAAGAAGCCCCCCTTATTTTTCCCCCAAAAAGCTTCAACTCAGTGCACGTAACCTTTCGGCAGCCAAACTCATCGGAGGTTCAGCACACTCATCTTCCACAGGCATAGAGATACATCAATATTATGCAGAGCAGGAGGGGAATTGGCAGTTCCGTACCACTGGTTATGGGGAGTTATAGGCTGGTTTTCAAAAGGGCACGTTGTCTAGAATATCTGCAGCAGGGGCTTTGACTTTTTGCAGCTGAACTGAAATAGATGAGGGGCAACAGTAAGCCTATTAGGACAAAATTGAATGTTACATCGCATACAAAAATAATACAAGAATGATCCTTTTCTGATATTTTAATGTACTAATTCCATCCTACTACATTGCCATAAAAAGCAGCGAAAAATGTTCTAATTCAAAGAGAAAACTGACATTAAGAATCCATCTTCCTTATTTCAAAGGAAAAAGAGCTCCTGCTTGCTATAGCCATTTTCTTTTGCTGTGCATAAAATATATATATATATTTGACTGTAGCCAAAAAGTACTAGTACTGAGCTCGAACGTTTCAGAAGTGGTTACCAGGGATGTTTCTCAGGGGCCAGGACTGGAGCTGGTATTATTTCCCATCTTGACCTGGCTGATGGGATGCAATGTGCTCTCGACAGATTTGTAGATGACCTCAAATCAGGGAGGGAGAGCTGTCAAGATGCTTTTCTGCATGTCAGGATGCTGAGTTTGGCTGGTCAGAGCCACATCCAGGAACTGGAGGCTGCCAGAAAATGCACAAAGTCCTGTGCTCAGTACAGAGCAACCTCAGCAGAGGCACCAGGAAGTAACTCTTCCCCTCTGCATTCGGGGCACTGTGTCCAGTTTTGGGAAGCTCCCAGTACAGGGAGATGTTGACAAACAATAATGAATTCGCATGGTTTGGGGCTGGAGCACTTAATACACATGGAAAGACTAAAAGTGGGAGAGGAGGCTCGGGCCTTCTCATTTCCAACATCCCTGCATGAAGAGAGCTTACAGACAAGACAGGGCCAGATGTTTTTTGGGGGTGCATAGCAGAAGGACAAGAGGCAATGGTTACAAACTGTAGTGAGGGAGATCCTGTTCAGAGACAAGGGAAAAATATCCACAGTAGGAGAAACTGTGGACTCTCCATCCATCCCCTCATGACTTGCTGGAGGCAGCTCTGAGTGATCCGGCCTAACTTGGTGGTCAGCCTTCATGTGAGAAGGAGGTGGGACTAGATGGCTTCCAGAAGCCCCTTCCAACCAGAAACGTTGTGTGCACTGCAGCACTTATCTAGTTATTTATTTACTTATTTATTTATTTGTGATAGCTGTTATAGGAAACAGCAGAGAAAGGAGTCAGCCCTCCATCATTACATTTCAAGGAGAGTGAAGACAGGGGTACATCTTACATTTGGCACCAGTTATCCACATCTTTAACCACTCCAGAGCTGGAAGCAGGGAAGAAACCCAAAATTGACTTCCCTGTTTCTACTTGACTTAAAGAAGAAAGTGTGTCCTCAGCTTCCATGCAGCCAGGGGATCTCAGGGTACCAAAAGCAGCTGATCTGTAGTGGCTCAGTTGCCAGCTTCTGCTTTGGGGGGAATTAAGAAAATACAGAGGGCAATATTCTCAAGCAAGCACAGGGAGAATGGTAAGCCTCCTGTTCTTCATAACAGCAACCATGCCTCTATTTCACCGTCATGCTTAGATCATTTTGGAAACTAGCACCCCTGCTATGCACCCTGCTGCACACTGTAAGCTCAGCGTACAGCAATCTCAGTTTAACAGCCAAACAGATCTAGAAAATCACTCCTGCTTTTCAAGTTGAAGAAATAGAGAACTTTTTTTTTTTCTAGGTAATGGTGACAGATTCCAGGACTTACGACTAATGACAGAAGGTGTTATGAAGAACAGGGACCCAAACCTGATCACAAATACAAAGCAGTACGGTTAAGTTATTCCAGATGAGCAATTTCACTAAAGGCTAGGCTGGGGAAAAACAGCTCTAAACTGTACTACAGGTGAGACAAGATTTCCTATATTGTACTTTTAAATTTAATTAATTCAGCATCTGCAGAAGTACAAGCTTTGCTGAGTCAACAACCTTTTGACAAAGAAGAAGATTTACTCTAATAGCAGTAGAACATGAAAAGGAAAAATGTTTTCATGAGTATTTTCAATATTCTGTCTCAGTAATATTCATATCTTAATAACCTCAACAAAGTCTTAGCAGAGAACTTATACATAGCAAAATGATAAAGTTGTCCTGAATTTAGACCATCTGGAGCTAGATTAATCCCTTTAAAAACAAAACAAAACACAAGAACAGCAAAGCTGCTGTGGAAATTGCCACCGAGCAGTGGGAAGTAGTATATGTTGATCAAGAAAATGGAGTAACAAAGGAAACATAGCTCTGTAAGTATTTGTGCACCTTCTCCTAACACTACTTATTGGACAATAATTTTGGGTGGCAAAAATATAATTTCCTTTTCTTTGCTTCATCAGACCGCGACTATGTTCCATAGGAACAGCACATCTCATTTTATTCTGGGCTTTGAAGAAGTTCCTGAGGCATTAATGTGATCTATGAATGCCAATTCAGAAAAGGAAAATAAAATAAAAACACCAGTTTTAGTACCTTGCAGCATCCATCCTTAAAACTTGAAGTGAAGTAAGAAGCAGCTGAATTAAGAGTTGGTCATTTCTTTGTAATATTTTTCATGCTGGGATCATGAAACATGTCCCATTTTTATGAAAGATAGACCTTTAGCAGAGATGTGGACCTGAAAGTGTTTATTTTTGGATACAAATTTAGCAGCTGGAACCTTGACTGAATTTTGGCCATAAAGCATCACATATACAGGTCTTCCACGCACAAATGTCTAGTAAAAAACTCCTGAAGAGGCAAGCTGAAAACAGCAATAAGGACACAAGCACAACTTCTTCATAATAACAGAGCACTTCAATAGCACCCCAAGGAATTCTATTTCTATACAGGTAACAGCAAACAGAAAGAAAAATCAAAGTGTAAAAATGAAATGAAAAGCTTCCTTTTTTTTATTACTGTATATACACAATCTACGATAACTCCTTTACTAATTTTAAGTGGTGAGTCAGAGAAGTGTCATTGTTTGATTGACTAATCTGCTTGGACCATCAAAAAAGCTTAATTTCCGTTTCTCACTTTTTTTTGGTAAATGATGTATTAACTCCTCTATTGAATTTCTCCCCTGCACTCTTCCCCTCATTTTCTGAGGAACCCAAGGACCCAAAACCTTCATTCAGACCAAAAAAAATCTGCAATTTTTCACCCGTGGAAAGACATTTCCAGTAACTCACCTCCCTAATAGGACTCAGTAATATCAAAGAGAGATGGAAATTTAGAAAGAAAGATAACATGAACATTTTCAGTGACCTCTAAAACTTTTAGACTAAAATTAGACATGCAGTTCTGAACTAACGTAGCACCAATAATATCTTTAAAATGCTTTGTTGAACCAAAGCAATTAAAAAAGCCCGAAGGCACAGATGTGATTCTTTCTCCTGTGCACTGTTTTCTTTCCTCTACCAATATACAAAGAAGTCTGATGGATTTCCTTTAAATTGAAGGATTAACACCACCATGGAACAAGTATTCGTTCCTAAGAAGAAAGGATTTGTGAGGGCAAACAAGCCACTATTAATCTTAATACTCCAGCCGATGCCAGTTACACATGCAGTCCTTGTTGACACTCCTTTATTTGTGAGTTAGAAAGACTCATCCTCTTCCTGACACAATCAGACAGGACAGTTTATTTCAAAGCTATAAAAAGTAATGACATTTCAAGAAAACAGAGCCCTATTAATTTTTCCACAAGCTAAAACAGGCCTTTCAAGTACAACCCAACAGCAGATGCACTGGGCAAAACTTTAATCCATAATGCTCTGGGCCCTTATAAAGTATCCACAACACGAAGAAAAGTATCCTAAAATATTAAGACCAGAGCAACTGCTAAGCTATGCGAGGGGAAAAACTGACAGTGCTAGGTTGAAAAAAAAAAATAAAAAAAAAAATCAGCAAAAAGTAAAAGCTCTTATTCCTGAAATGAAATTTTAGAAAGCGATTTTTTCTCTTCTGTATTTCTTGCAGATTTAGCTCTTCTATGGCCATCTTCTTGCTCTTTGGGTGACCTTTCAGCTGTTACATTTCACTGCCTTCCCTCAAGGATATCTTTTTAATATCTTGCTAAATGGGAAGGGAAACGTGCGATGAGCAAAACTGTCCAAAATGGAGGCACTTCGGCTTCTGTACATACTTTGAGGATATATAAGCCGCAGAAAAGGGTCTCTTATTTCCAAAGGCCACAGATATTTATAGAGTCCTTTCTACCAGTGCTTCAGGAAACTGGCTCTTACATGGTAAAAGAAAACAAAACAAGCGTGGATTTCTTTGAGTACTGCACACTTTGTCAAAGAGAAAATCATTATTAACATAAGCTAGAATTTAAATAGGGATTCCTGAATGAAATGGGAGAAGCTCCATGACTGAGCACTAAATTTGACAATAGGTTGGGAACATCTTTTAATATCACTGTGAAGGAATATGCTGATCCCATCCACCTCTAATGAAAAAAGATCTTTTTCAAAAAATAAAAAAATAGAAGAGATGGTACTATTTTCTTTCTTGTCCTCATTTTTCCTCAAGTGAGAATTTGGATATGCTCTTTCTCACCTAACAATGGTTCCGTCCTTCCTGCAGGACACAGCAGATTTGAAAGCCCTGTTCATCTACAAATTTTGTGCTGCCATTTGCAAAAGACACCAAATTAATTATATTCAATCAGGCTGCATTTCTGGTGTATCTTTACTTCTGACGAAGACCCTTACAAAGATTAAGAGACAAGCAGAACACTGCTTACTATTTTTAAAGCATGTTAAAAGGGAAAAAATAAGACTTTGACATTGGAACACTGCTTTAGTCAGAGACTTTATATAAAAAATAAATCATCTGGAAAAACAACAATGCAAAACCCCAAGGTCTTTAACATACAAGATTTCTAACTCCCTCCTTTCATCTTTTCTGATCTGTTGGGTAGTAGCAAGTGCCTTGTGTGGTCCCTTCTGCTCAAGTGTGCTTGACAGGAAGACTGTCAAGTTAAAAATGACTTTTTTAAAAGATAACTTAAAAAATAATTAATTCCCACAAATCACTGGGACAGCCAGGGGAAGAGAAGCAAGAAAGGAAATGGGGAGAATTTACCACCCTGTGTGCTCATAAAATGGATCCGTGGAAACAGCAGGATGGTAAATTTCTCCAATTTCTTTGCTCGTGTTGTTCCGTAGTGCAGGAGCACCGGGCTCGGGAAGAAAACAAGAGTTATGAACCCCGAGGCTGCTGCGGTTCCCTGCAGCACAGCTTGCCTGGCAACACGGCTCCTCTCATCCGAGTGCGTTGGAAGGGTAAAGCACCGCGTGGTGCAATGGGTACTGCCCAGCCAGCCTGCTGATATAGTCCCTACAAACCCAGATTCCTCGTCAGATTGCCAAAGGGATGGCTGAGGAGAGGCAATAGGCATAGGAAAAGGTCATCTTCCTCTTCCTCATGCTCTTACACACTCAGTGAACATTTGGTAGAGTGTTAGTTCTCAACTCATTAGAATTTTTACAATTTTTTTGTTTCAAACAACTTTTTTTCTCCTTATTTTAGATATGTCTTTCCAATACAGCTTTATATTCTACCTAAAAAATGGTGGGATATAATGAGTGAATTTTCATTTTCATTATCGGTATAAGCTTTAGCTCTCAACCTTTTGACCAGACTGTAAAATAAACTTGAAGAAGATTAGTTCAGGCCCCTTTAAATCAGCACTGGAATAAAAAACTATGTGAATGCACCTTCTGACAGGATGTGCCCATAACAGCTCTCTCTCTATGTAATTGAGCACAGATATAGTGGCAATTTCAGCAAAAATCACTTATTAAATTCTTCAATTAACATTATTTTCACAAACTGGTTGAGGTGGGAAGGGAACTCTGCATCCATCTGGTCCAGCCCCTGCTCAAGCAGGGCCACTTCCAGCAGGGTGCGCAGGCCCATGCCCTGGTGGCTTTTGAAGGTCTGCAAGGAGGATACTCCACAACCCTCTCTGGGCAACCTGTGCCAGTGCTCAGCCACCCACACAGCACAGAAGTGATGCCTGATGTTCAGAGGGAACCTCCTGAGCTCCAGTTTGTGCCCAATGCCTCTTGTCCTGGCACTGGGCACCGCTGCTAAGAGCCTGGCTCTATCCTCTCTGCTGCCTCCCTTCAGGTGTTTGTGCACATTGATGGGATCTTCCTGAGCCTCCTCTTCTCCAGGCTGAACAATCCCAGCTCTCTCAGCCTTTTCTTACTGGAGAGCTGCTCCAGCCCCTTGATCATCTCGGTAGCCCTACGCTGGACTCTCTCCAGTAGGTCCAGGCCTCTTATACTGGGGAGCCCAGAATTGGACCCAGCACTCCAGGTGCAGCCTCACCAATGCTGAGTAGAGGGGAAAGAGCACCTCTCTCAACCAGAGGGTGACGCTTTACCTAATGCAGCCAAGAATACCATTGGCCTTCTTTGTGGCAAGTGCACCTTGCTGGCTCACATCCAGCTTGGTGCCCAACACTCCTGCAGCACTGCTTCCCAGCTGGGTGGCCCCCAGCACGTCCTGGTGCCTAGGGTTGTTCCCCACCACGTGCAGGACTTCACACTTCTCCTTGTTGAACGTGAGATTCTCATCAGCCCAGCTCTCCGGCCTGTTGAGGTCCCTCTGGATGGCAGCACGGCCCTCTGGTGTGTCAGCCACTCCACCCAGTTTGTGTTAACTGAGAATTTACTGAGGGTGCACTCTACCCCTCATCCATGTCATTAACGATGTCATAAAAATATTACACAGGACTGGAGCCAGTACTGACCCCTAGGGTACTCTGACCCCAGCTGATCAGCCAGTTTTTGATCCACGTCACTGTTCACCCAGCCCATGCTTCAACAGCTTCCCCATGAAAATCTTATGTGGGACAGTGTCAAAGATCTTACTGGAAGGCCTTTGCAGAAGCCCAAGAAGACAACATCCACTACTGTCCCCTCATCCATTAGGCTGGGAATTTAATTTATTATTTACTATTCAACTTTACATCAGTGTAGCTGAGAATAGTTTACTGACAGACGTTAAAAGCCATGAGATAAATGATCCTGTGAGCAACGCGCCCATCCTATACAAGAGTTATGCAAGGATTTGTACCGCTCAACAAATGAATGACTTGGATCACTCTGCTGTGAGGTCCACACGTCATATGCTTAATTGACAGGTCAAGCATACTGGAGCAAAATAAGGCAATATATTGTTATTCTTATCAAAATTCTACAACGTTAGCCATGATGCAATTCTGATATGAATGCATAAACATGGGTTTGAAATACAGAAGAGCCCAAAAGAGCCCAAATTTGCAGGAAATAAAACTAAATGATATATGACAAATGCTAGCACTTAAAAGTGCTCTTATACTCACAAAATGAAGTCATCTCCCAGACAGATGAAAAGTAGAGTTCTTAATGCTCTCTCTGTTTATAGGGGGACATGCTAGTCCCATGCAGAAGATTAATTTCTTCCATAAAAAAAGCAATCCCAGGTAGGAAATTTTGAATCCCTTTAAATGTCAGACTGATGATTTGGGGCAAGAGACTCAAAAGAAGGGCCCTTCAGCCATTTTATGAAAGAGAGCTCTGAGTTAAGGATGTGCATAAGAGTATGTTTGCAGTATAACTCCTGGTATTAGATTACATTATGATAATGAAAGAGCAATAAAGGTAGCGAGAACAGAAGTGTAATTGCTCGAGTCATGATGCTAAGTAGTATTTAACTATTTACTTATTCTTTAAGATCTTTGTAAGAAGTCTCCAATAATAAAGATTACAATAGTGCCTCTACTGACCTATGCAATCTTCCCAATGACAAAAATGATAATGCCAATGTGAGGTTGTTTCTTGAATATCCCATCTGATTCAGTAAAACCAAGATTCAGCCAAAATACCTGCTGAATGCCTATACATTATTTGTACTGTACCTTTATGTTAACATTGTCACAGAACCTATATCCCTTTTGATAATAAAACCAACTTCAGATTCTGTTATAGCTCTCTGCATCTATGTGATTTTGTAAACAACAGTCAAAAGTTTGAACTTAGGCAACAAATTTTAAGGTTTTCAATCTATGACCTAATGTGATTAATAAAATCTACACTTTTTCTGTTACCCTTGTTTCAAACACATGCTGTACTTAAAACCCTTGATGCACTTACCGCAAAGCAAAAGCAAGATTTTTAGCACTTAGGAGAATACACTCTTAATACAAAGAGATATTTCCTTGCATTAAGAAATGTTCTAGTGTAAATTAAACAGCTTTTGAAGAATTACACAGTTTAGGTTTCTAGCAAAACATAAGGCTCAGCTTTGCTCTCTGTGACATAAGTGCTGTTCCACTAGATTTTGCTTCTGTATTATATTTTGAAAGGAATGTCACCCTGCACCTACAATATGAATTATATGGCCTTGTTTTTCTATGTGCATCTTGATTATGTTCTGGCTGATGGACAAACATGCTCTGCTCCAGTCCTGGTCCCCAAAAACCCCAACCAGAGTCCTGTGAGCACACCACGGCTCCCTCTCTTTTTGCAAGTTAATTGTATTCCTGAGAAACTTTGATTACAGCTTTATGACAGTCATGATATTTTAACTCTTAATTAGTCAGGAAGCATTTTAAAAGGTGAAATTTTAAGGCATAAATGTACATACACAGATTGCCAGAGAAGAGCTGGGTATCTGGAAGGTTATGATAATAAGCAGACTTCGGTCTTTAAATGACCAACTTAAAAACACTGTCAGGCAACTCCAGGACCCAGTGTGAAAATACTGAGGATGTTTTGATGCTGTTCCATGTGAACCACCATAGAAACTCTCCTTACATAAAACCCCTTCAGTATTACCTCAGCAGATGTGAAGATTCAACAACCCAGGACAGGGATCATGGTGATTTCTTGGCTGTCTGGGTCAGGAGGTCCTATCTGTGGCCTAAACATGTGCTGTTAAATTTCTTTTACCTTCACTCTTTCCATAATCCTGGATTCGGACCAAATGAAAACAACAATGATGATGTTATAACAGAAGAAGAACACGAAGAACACGCACTTCCCCTACAACGCTGCAGGACTACCAGAAACTATTCACCGCATGTTTAGGTTGTACATCTCCACAGTTCAGATCTTTAAAGCCCCATCTGGACAGTTTATTTTATCTTCATTTTTACTGCAGGATAAAACACAGTAAAAAGCAATCCCCAGAATGGGGACCCCAAGGAAGCAACACAAACCGCCCGTGGATAACAAGACTTATTGTTTAGACTACGGAAAAAGGACATAAATGGAAAACCATAAAAGTGATCCATGAGATTAAGGCTCCAAAAAACAATGCATTCCTACAGAAAACCAGACTTTCTTCTCATGCAATATACTTCAATACATGTAATACCATTCTGAAAAAAAAAGGGCTATGCTCTCGAGCAACTCCAAGATAATTTTTGGGGTGTAAAGTTGCATGTAATGCCTGTTCATTATCTAGACATTGAAAACACAACTGGAGCCTACACAATGTGTTAAAATGTCAGTTTTACTCTGGAATTGATCAGACAAAGACAACTGAGAGCTCTTGATAACATACTAACTTCTTCTCTCCCAAAAGGACCACTGCTCTACTAGACACAGGAAACCTGACAATTACAGTATACCTAAAGGAACAAAAAATCTTGGTTTTATTATTTGAGACCACCAGCCTAACTTAAAGCACATTAAGGGAAATGCAACATGCCATAGGAATAACTGAATGTGCAAAATACGCTCTCATGATTTACTGGAGAAACTTTTGCCTTCCCTTCCCCAAAACAGTACCCACTATTAAAAATAAATAAATAAATGAGTAAATAAATAGACATTTTAATGAAGAAAAAGAATGTACCATTCTTTCTACCTGGGGATATTTCAACATTAAGTTAAATGAATTGAGTTATGTGCAGAAAGCTGGAATGCAAAGGAGTTTGCAGAACCCAGTTCAGAAATGAATGAGGAACATTACTTCAATTTTCATTGATGTGCTGGGGTTTAGTTAGAGTCTGTCTCTTTGGGTAGTCATAGACATCATGTTTTCGTTCTTCTGACTTAAGTAAATTTTGCCGCTATCAGTTTTCCATTGCTTTCCTTTCAGACATGTTCTTAAAGCCCATCAATACAGTCACATTCTGGCAAAATCAGACCAAGATTAAAGAAGAAGACTATATGTTTAACCCATATAGTCCACACAATCCAAATTTATCCTCCCAGTGACAGTATCAAATCATCACAAAGAGAGGCAGGAGTTTGGTGAGAGAACAGGATGTCACAGGAGGATTTTAATTAGTCCACTGGGAAATTCATTCCCAAATGGTTCTAGAAAAGTGGAAAGATAATAGATATAAGACACCGGAGACAGACTATATCATCTTTTTATGAAATTCATTCATATTTCAGTTCCTCTTTGAATTAAAAGTAAGCAGTCTTGCAAACCTGTACTGTGACAGCTGTCCCCATTCACAGCAGTAGTCGCAGAGATTTCTCACCCAAATGCCCGTGCCAGGCCATGAGCACACAGCAAAAGAGCAGATTATGCTCATCTTTGTCATCTCCCCTCTCTGCTTTATTTTAACCAACTGGAGTCTCTTTTTGGTATTTAGATGATAGGCTCACTGTGTCTGCTCTGTTACACACGTACGCTGTGTCTACTGCAATGTGGCTGGGAGCTCTACAGTAATAACACCAGAAAACTTGTTTGAACGTGACAATTGGATTAAAACTGACACTAAACAATGCACAATAGCCCATAATTACTGCTAGCATAGGAGTTTGGGTATACAAAACCAGCTGGCACCGGGTTACCAAAGTCATTCAGAAGTGGTAGGTGTATATCAGTTAGATATTCTTCCACTACGTAAATTACCTCCCATAGATTATAGAGTATTGAGAAGGAGAAATAAGTATTTACATAACGGATTCCATTTAGGAGGGAAATAGATTCACTGAGCACGGGGCACAAGTTAGTTCATCACCTGCACGAATGGACAGATGACTTCAGCTTCCTGACCTGTACGTGCAACTTCCCTTATTTGCTGCTATGAAAGTTTTATTCGGATACAATTCAGACTTCCACTAAAATTCAACCAATCTTGACACTGAACACAACTGTCTGAATTTACACAGATGCCTAAAGGAACAGAAAAAGGCTAAAAAAGGCTTATCTCCTCCAGTATTAGAAAACAATGGTCTGTCAGAGTCAATTCACAAGTCTATCTCATAAAAAGTTCATCCCTTTGAAAAGGGCAGCTTGGCATGCGGAGGGAGCAGAGGAAAAGAAACAACTCAATGTAAGAGGCCAACATAATTGACTCAGAAAATCTAAAGAGGAAAGAAAGTAGGCTTCTTCTTGTCCCCTCCACTGCATAAGCAATGGTTTACAGAAATACTATCACAGACCAGGGGTGCAGCAGGGATTTACAGTAAGAGGAATCTTTCCACATTAGACATTATCGCTGTGGAAGTGCAGAACAAGCAGCAAAGTCTATCACGGTTCACCACATCACTGATCACTGATATTGACATATCTCTTCCTCCAAAACTTCTTACCTCTTACAGGACGAGGAAAAAAGTAAGCTGTAGGCCTCCTGGGAAGTCAAGAAGTTCATTACTCTAAGGAGAATTGATATAGACCCCTTAATCTATTATATATATAGTTCCCATTCACATGCCACCACCCCAAAATCTGTCTGCTCTTTATAAGATATGCTTGTGGTTACCATTTCTTGAAGGTTTTAATGAAGACAGAAGTTTAACAGAAGGCACTGCGGAGCAAATGTGATATTAGGGGAAAAAATAAGACTGCCTCTGTTCTCAGCCTCTCAGAATATTTTTATATTAAAGACTTAAATGCAACAAGGGCAATTACTTTGGCTGTGCAGAGAAATTATTACACTTTTGCAAAACGAAACAAAATTCTGATTGGTAGGGAAAGGAAGACAAGGCTACAAATGCCGCCCTAATGCCAAGTACTCAGGGATGGTAATGAAGAAGAAGTGGTCTCTAAGCATGTTGAGACACAGATTGCCTTGCCCAAAGTTCACCATTTGGAAATGTGCACCCAGCAGCCCTCCAGCACTGTGGAGAGCACCTTTTTTCTCACAGCTGCCTTTGAAATGCATCTTCCCATAAGCAGAGAAATATGATCAGCTCTCCGTGACTTACAGACTTTCAGTACAAAATGATTGTTCTGGGATTTTTAACTACACCTCAGCACCTTTCATTATAGAAGCTTGCAGCCAGTTGCTCAAATAACATCCACAGATGGCAACCAGCAGCCCCCTGGAGAAAGACAGGTTGGAGAAGTTCAGAAGACAAAACTATTCTTCAAACTGGATCATATATCTGCAACTTGGACCCAAACATGGAATAAAAGGATGAGAAGGAACCTGCTACTGGAAGGGCCCAGCACGACAGACAAAGGTATCAAACTATGAATTCACATCTAAACTGAAAGAAGTTTCTGAAGTTGATGTATCCCAGGGAGAACAGGAAGAACCGAAGTGCTGAAGCTTCCTGAAGAACATAGCAACTAAGATAAGATTGACAACATCTTACCCCTTTGGAGGTATGAAAGCATGCAGTCAAGCACAGCTCTCCAAGTGCCCTTTATCATCCTTGTGCATCTTTCAAGGTACATGCTACCTGGCAGTGATGGAAGGAGAGAGGGATGCCAAGGGAGCTCCTGGACGGGGAGCCTTGTTATGCAAAACCAAATCCTGCTATTCCCTTGTTCTGTCAGGAGCCTTGGAGCGAGAGGAGAAGGCGTCTTTGAGCTTGGACAGCTTCCAGTCAGCCAGGAGAGATTACAGAGGCAGGTCTATGCGTCTGCCCAGCCCAATTGTATCACCACACAGCCAGATCTGGGGCTTTCTATCCATCCATCCAGTTGAGGGTGATGCGAGAAGCCCGAGCAGCCTGCCTAGAGCTGAAAGCAAACACCAGACTGGCCGAAATGCAGAAGCCATTTGCCCATGGAAAGCGAGCAGCCTGGCAGAAAGCAAACCCAGGGAACCAACGACTTGCCCTGCTGCCTTGGAAGCGACAGCACAGGGAAGCCTTTTGGCTGAGGCTATAAAAGTAAATAAGAACCAAAAGGTCATTGCCTACCTGTTGTTTCCTCAGCTGGACACCTTTCCACCACAGGAACAGGGTATCTGAAGATTTTTTTGTCTTGCTACTAAAAAAGCCTCTACCTCTTCAACAGCCTGTACCCAAACTGGCAAGCAGACCACGACCAAGCTGCAGGTGCAGACTCCTGACGTGACAGATTATTAGGTTTCCTCCTGTTTGTTTTCCATCTCAGCACTTTGTAATGCTACCAATTAAGGGCTAAATTTATAACGGATGCGTTTTTTCTGAAATGAATTTACTCAACACTTCTCACTTGTAATGCGATTATTTTTTTCTTACGGTGTCCTAAAGTGTTTTACGAAATTAAAAATTACAGCTAGCTCTAAGACAGCCACAAAATATTGAAACCTATTCTAAGCAGCATGGTATGAACCACCAATTACCATAAAAAAACTATTTATTTAATATGTCAAAGCTAATTGTGGTAGCCCACCCAGCACTTCCAAATAAATAATTAACAGCTGAATTTAGGAGCATGAGGTAATCAATTTCCCTGCTGCTTATGAAATGCCTATGAAATGTTTAAAAACTGTACTGGTATTATTTCAAAAGAAGGGAGCCTTTGCATAAGGAGCATGCTATTTCTGAGAGTATGAATGTGTATGGATGTGACAGGAAAGGAAAAGATGGAAAAATAATATTTCATCACTTATTTTCAGCCCTAATTTATAGAAATTGAAACGGAGAGCTCATACAATGAGTATTCTGCTGCTTTTCCCTTCCCCTGGTAAAAGAGAAGTACAGGACCTAAGAGAAAAGTGGAAGAACAGTCTGAGTCCCTCGTACTACACTGATATGCATCTAGTTGCACAAAGGAACTTGAAAATACTCCCTGCGTGGTTCTATGCAGAAAACATTTTATGCTGTGAATAGTTAACCATGAATTCAATTCTCACATCATATATTTTTGCCGTGGAGTATCACTCACACAAGTCTTTTCTCATTCTCAAATTGGCATATGATTTTGGATCAACAGACTAATTTTGGATCAACAGACCAATTGTTTTTCCCAACAACTCAAATCATTCTAAAAAGGTGTTATTTCATTGTGCAGAGAAGTGAAATCATCTTCTCAATACCACAACAAAAGTCACTACGTGAGATAGTAATGGTATTGAGTCCCGTGATCCATCCGGACCTCCCATCTTCCTTATAGATTCATAAAATTATGCTGATGTAGCCCATGGTTAAGTGATGTTTTATAGAGTACGCAGTCCTTAGATATATGGTTCTGCAAATCCTGAGAGGTTTGTAAGTAAATACAGATCCGATGTGACTGCTGAAATACCAAGATTTGTGGCTTCACTCACATGTCACCATCCCTGATAGTACTGCTAAACCTTTTTCTCCCCCACATATCTGCCACAAGTATCCGAGAGAGTCATCTTCTCTCTGGCAGGGAGCTATGGTCAGGGTCTAGACACATTTTGAGTATATTGCAGGGATTGCTCCAAGCTTTTACATATGTTTCTTCCCATTTTTGTACAGGTTCTCATTAGAGGCATCTAGTCCTATCTGCATCCGTAGCATAGCAAGAGGCAAACAGCATGGAGCCTACATTATACTTTGGTAAAATCCCTGTTCCACTTCTCACAGGTATTTAAGCTAAAAGTCCATTTAAGTATGCCTTCATTGCTTCTGGATAGCTTCTGGATAATGTAAATCCTGAAACTGTCCCAAGAGCACTGAATTACCAGCCGTCCTCTGAATGGACGAGCTGGTTGAGAAGTGATATGGTTCTAATATGGTTCCTAAATGCACTATTTTTAAAGATAAAATCCCCAGAACCACGAATAACATAATAATTTGTGAGAATAAAGTCCATTAGAAACAGCTGGGAAAAGGTGGCTACCATTAGGCATGACTAACTCCTGTGAGTATCTGAAAAGACACCTGAAGTATTTTTAATGCTTTTTATTATTTTTACACAGAAATTGTTGTCATTACCGGGTCAGGATGTTGCCTCTTCAAGACTGCAAAAACCTGCTTCTCTCCAAATCTTTCCTCTAATGTCTCCATCTAATTTCTTGGGAAGCTGAATTAAACTTTACCATCTGAGCACTTTTTAAAAGACCACTGTGAAGCAGTTACCCATTATTTCCTAATGCTCCTAGCTTCATCAGATTTTTGTTGTTGTTGTTGTTGTAGTAGAGTATCGGACTGAAGTAACCTGATTTTCACTGCAAGACTCTTTTAGGGCTATGAAAAAGCAGGTTGGTTTCTTTCAAATTAGCATCAGCATAATTTAAAAAAGAAGAAAAAAAACTTTTATGCAATGCTGTTGGCTTGGAAGACTAAGCATATGGAACAGGCTACTCATTCGGGAGGTTGTCTTTGTGCCAGTGTATGACGCAGGCAAGAACAGACAAGATTTGCTTTTCTTTTTTTTTTTTTTGACAGTAAATTCATATCTGATCCTCTCCATACAAGTCAGCATTTGCAAAGATTCATGCTACTGACTAGCTGCTCTTACCATGTAAAAGTGAATCCTCGATATTTTATATGAATAAGAATGCATTTTAAGAATGCAAAAGAAAAAAAAAATGCAGCAATAGCACATCAGGGAGTTAAGTTTACCCAAAGCCTTACAGAGTTACATTAACAGTTTCCTAATCAGCTTCCCCAGAACAGAATTAATAGTTTTAAAGTATTAGGTATAGTAAACCTTCACAGTAAAAACCCGAAAGTAAACTCATCTCAAAAAAATCACAAATAGATCAATGTTCTTTGGCAATTCCTGTGTAAGTATCTAAGATTGCAAGCTGGAATTAATTAGGTGCCATTACTTTTACTGAGCTACGGTTACTGTCAACCTGTCTTGGAAAAATAATATAAAAAAGACCAAATGTCAGAGATTTAAAAGGAGGTTCACAAAGGAAATATTAAACAGAAATAACAGTATACCCCTTCTACTTCTTAGCAAACTGACGTAACAATAAATTACGAAGGCCAGGGAACTGCTAAGGACATTGCAGACCACAGAGATGAGCTCTTCCCAACAGCATATATTTTCATTAGAATACATACAAATGAATGCATCTTTATTTATTCAAGTAACAAAGGTTATTCTTAGAGAGTGGAAGACCTGTCAAGAAAATCAGTAGTTTAGAAACTGATGTAGGAGGGTTATGATAGAGATCTATAAAATCATGAGTGACATGGAGTAGGTGAACAGGGAACGACTGTTCACCAGCTCTTCTATCAGAAGCCATGGAGAAAGTCAAACAAAAGTAGCAGATGGCACACTGAAAACAAAGAAAGGATATGCCTCGCCACACAAGCGCAGTTAAGCCAAGATAAGTTATCAATGCAAAAGGTTTCCTTGAGTTCAAAAAAAGTGATTGGGCAAAAGGATTGGAAGAGAGGTTCAGCGAGGTCTATTAAATACGGCACTGCTCATCCTTGGGTGAGCTATCAACTGCTATGACAATTGCTAAGAAGTGCTGTGCTCACTTGATTCGTGTACCATTCCCCAGGGTCTACTGCTGAGCACTGTCAGAGACAAAATCCTGGACCAGAGGGATCGTTAATCTAACCCTGAAATGGCCTTTGTATGTCCTTCGTGATAAATGACACAAAAGACAATAAACTCTTGCTTCTACTGACATGTTGCATTAAAAAATTTGCAACCACAAAAGCTGACAAAAAGAAATAAAATAAAATAAAAAAATCCTTTTGTATTTGCCATTGGTAAATCTAACCTTGTAACCAGTATGCAGTTGTCATGTCCCTTTCTGAGAGGTAATGCAGAACAATGGGGTTGTAGAAAAGGTGGAAAAATAACGGAAGGCTCAACTAAATGTTTTTCAGTGACACACATAAAAAGCTTTATCTGTTTAGCTTATAAAAAGATTGAAAAATTACTTGATTAGTGTGTAAGTATCTCTATGGAGTGAAAATGAAGAGTAATAAAGGACTCTTTAATTTAGTGGAGAAACACATTAGTTAAAGTAACAAAGACTGGAAGCTGGAGCAGGAGAAGTTCAGATTAGGAACAAAACTGGGAGAGTGGGCCAAGCAGTGACACAGACCAGGCAGGGAAGAGTGGGGTTAATCCTATCCAAGCTCTTCATGTAAAGACTGGTGTCTTGCTGTAATCAAAATCAAGTTGCTGAGCACAATGTTTGAGCAAGGAGTGACATGGGAGTTTCCAGAGATCAGGCTGAGTGGTATCTTTTCACTAAAGATGTTCATAAATCCCGTGGACTCACAGATATCTACTTGCAGTGGTTAGTGGGAGAGAAGCTGGGAAGGACAAGAGTGACTTTCACTGTCATGGCTCAGGTAAGCCAGGGAATACAAGGAATCAGCCCCTGGCTTGAGGTATGGCTTCAATCCCTCGTGGCATTCAGTGCTTTCCTACTCCTCAGTCACCTTCTGCAGATAAACGGCAGGGGAGGACAGGAGCCTGGGATAACACACCCTCATAAAGATGTCCACGGAAGACAGGGAAGACAAAGACAAAACATTAAGCATAAAACAAGAACAGAAATTATAGCTTTTCTAGATATCATAGATATAAAATAGATGACAACTGAGTTGTTTTGGAAAAGTGGGAAGTCTCTGGCAGGGATCTAATTTTATTGGGTCAAAATAGCCATTAACAAAGAGTTGTCTACAGAAAAGGAGATCATTTCCCAAAGATTTTGCTTCAATGTATGGCTTTATAAGGAGACACCACATATATATATTTGCTTGTATTTAATATAAAAGGGAGGAGAGATCGAATCAGATGTCTGCAAGAACTAGGAATTTTTCCATTTTCTCAGACTCGGAGGTTTTCATAAAACTGATTCACTGCTCACTATCTCACATATTTACTCATTTGGCAGACTAGTTTCCCCAAAAGGCTATTTCAATTCAACAATGCCTGTACAGCAGAGACAAAAGCTGGTAAACAGGGAACGATGGATGTTCGCTCGTATAAGACAGTGAGAGAATGGAATGGCAAACACCTCATCTAGACTTCTTCAAAACAAATAGAAGAATACAAAAATATTCATTACCAAGAAAGAAGGCGGCATCGAAAAACAAATGGGAGTTATAGAAAGGAGGGAGGGCAGGATGAAGACAGAGCTGATGTGGAAGCTGGGATGGATATGACTACTCTGAACTTGTGCTACAGAACAGAGGTGCTTTCTCTCGGAAGGAAAAAGCAGTACGCTCATCTCTAGTTCATGCAGGAGGCAAAAGTCGAAAACAGTTTGTGCCTCTTGCAAGCAGAGCATGGGTCTGAAGGCAGTGCTGCTGCCACTGCTAAGCAAAACTTAAATTACATCCTCTTATTCCATTACCATGCTATGTTTCCAATATTGCTTTTTGTCATCTTAAATAACTACATCCAGTGCATCTCCCGGCAGGCTGGTCTGTGGACCAGGAGATTTCACTATCAGCTATTTCCTTCATTTTTCTTTTCCCAGTGCAGTTATATTGTGTGGAGTTACAGCTGCCCATGCACCTTTGATGAATTTCTGTAAACAGCTCAGCAGTGGGCAGGGGTAACTGGATAACACACAAGCTTCTCTGGGCAACCTGTCCCAGTGGTCAACCATCCTGAGTGAAAAAGCGCTGGTTTCCGTCCAGATGGAACTTCACTTTTCACTCCGTGCTCACTGCTGCTTGTCCTGTCAGTGGGCCCCACCAAGCAGTCTAGCTCCATCTTCTTTAGTCCCACTTCTCCAGGTATCTACAAGCATGGACAAGATCCCCTGAACCTCCTCCCTGGGGTGAACAGTCCCAACTCACTCCCTAAGCCCACATCTCTCTCATCCCAGGGAGGCCAGAACTAGTCCCAGCGCCCCAGATGGGTCTCCCCAGTGGGGAGCAGAGGGGAAGGAGCACCTCCTTCTGCTGGGAATGCTCTGCCCAAAGCAGCCCAGGACACCGCTGGTCATCTTTGCCACAAGGGCATGTTGCCAGCAGGACCCTAAGGTCCCTCTCTGCAAAGCTGCTTTCCAGCCAGCTGGCTGCAGGCCTGTGCTGGTGTATGGGATTGCTGATATATGGGAAGTCCTGCCCCAGGGGCTTCCCTTTGTTGAAATTCAGGAGGTTTTTGTCACCCTATCCTGCAGCCTGTCAAGATCAACTTTGAATGATGCCAGACACTCCTCCCAGTTTCATATAAACTGAGAAGTTACTGAGGGTGCATCCATCCCATCACCCAGGTCACTACTGCAGAGGTAAAGCAGTGTTGGCCACGGGATCAATCCCTGAAGTAAACTACCAGTGCCTGGCTTCCACCTGGATTTTGTGCCACTGATCACAATCACTCAAGCTTGGCATTTCTGACAGTTTCCAGCCCACCTCACTTTCCATTTCTCCAATCAGACTTCATCAGGTTGTCTATGGGAATGTTACGGAAATGGTGCCAAAAATGTTCTCATGAAATTCAGGGTAGTGATCCTATTGCTTCTCTCACCTCCTCAGGATCTGAACTCCATCATTCCATGGTCACTGCAGTCAAGGCTGACCCCGATCTTAACATCCCTGTCCAGCTCTTCCTTGTTTCAAGTGTTGGGTCCGAGCAGATTACACCCTCCTCATTAACCGATGTCTGAAAGCTGTTCTGAATGCACTCCAGAAGCTTCCTGAATTTCTTGTGTCTAACTCTATTGTTCTTCCAGTAGTTATTGGGGTGGTTAAAGTCCCCCATGAGGACCAACACCTACAAATGTGAGGCTTCTTACAGCTTTCTGAAGACGGTCTTATCTATTTCTTCCTAAACTGTAATCTAGTAGGGGGAATTCCACCACATCATTGACTGCATTGGTCTGCCCTCTGACCCTGACCCATCAGCTCCCAGCTGCCTCATTGTTATTTCATATCCTTCTGTCTGAAGCTTTTGCACTGCTTATGTGTTTGTTCTATGTTTTATATTAAAATAAGTGACAAAGTGTTCTGGTTTATCTTCCCTATTCACTCTCCTCCTCCCAACTACCTTTCCAGGCACCATGCTCAACTTACATAAGCTTCAAATTGAAAACAAAAATTAGAGCAGAAAAGACTTCATTAATAAAATATTAAGGAAATATTTAGTTAGGAGTCACAGCTGGAAAGGTTTGCTGGCCATTGATATTTTGGAGTTTCCCTGATCCTACTATAATTCCTCCCCTTCTCCCACTGTGAAATCAGCACATTTTAGATTTGCACTACTTAAGCTAAAAGCATGTTCAAGAACTTCTTTATTTTCCATTGGTTTGGGAAAATCTGCAAATAAAGTGTTGTTTTAACAGTTTGCATGAAAACATAACAGTGACTAAGATCTATTACACTCCATTTCCAGCCCAGACACCTAGAGAATTAGCTAAATGTGCACAATTTACCTCCTACGTAAATGAAGATTATGGTTAACTCTGTTGAAGTCAATGTAGTTAAGGCAGTGGAACATAAAATAAACTGGAATAAAGTCTAAAGCACTCATTTAAAACATAGGTGATACGTAAAATGGAAGTAAACAGACCATGGGCTTTACGCTGGAGGGCATTATCAATTACTTAGATGAAGAAAAGTGGAGTAGATGTGTGCTGATTATTATTAAGAATAGTTAGAATCTGGTCTAAAACAAATACATTTATATATGAAAATATAAGTATTGAAATATATATCATAAATTTATGTCATTTTTATTACATCATTGAAAATAAAGGTCACACACCTGCCGTTATTCCTGTAGGTAAATCTTCTGCTTGCAGGAAATAGAAGTTCAAAATTAAACAATGGTGAGGTTGCCTTTAAGGCTCTAATTTCAACACTTGGTATCCTAAAAGCTGCAAAAAGATCAAAGGTTTAACTGAAATAAGAGACTGCTGGACCTTGCTCATCTTTTCTAAGGTATCTTCTCTTAAACAAAGGAAATTGAACAAAATAAGCCATTTCTTTCTCAGATATCAGTGTGCGTGAAAAAGGCTAGGAGGAGCTCTGAAAGTCTCACATCGCCAAACGAAGGCAGGGCAGGTAGGAAGTGGTGGGAAGGGCTGAAGGACAGAAGGAAGAACTGAGGTGAACAGATGAGTTGACCGAGCAGCAGTCGGACAGAGCTGGAGTGGAGGCGGCACGATGTGACAAGGGTGGCCTGCGAGCAGTGCCAATTAAAAGAGATGAACTCCCAGAAAAAGAATCAGTCGTTCATTTAGAAAGCCTGCCCGTGAAGTGAGCACACCCTGAGCTAGGAATGAAACTATGTCTGTGGTTAATAGAATACACCATAAATCTTATTAAGCAGGAAGTCTAAAGAGGCTTTTCTCTCGTTTTGTACCTAAGAGTCTGAAAATCATTGTGTTATTAGATTAGCTTACAGAAAGGTAGTCATTCAATATCCCAACCTTATCCATGGGGAAAAAAATGTTGAAGGAGATGATTTATAAAAACCACCAAAGCCAAGGCCTATAATTGGAGAAAAGGGATAGTTTAGCCTCGTGCTGGGCTAACAGATGTTAGCCCAGGGAACTCAGACACTGAGTTCAATGGGGATTATAAAGCTTAAGAAAAAGCAGTACCAGCCAGCCATAGCTCAATTCCTTCCAGCGTGGAGACAAGAAGTGGTTTCAAGTGCTGGCTGCAATTGTTCATACTCGCCATAGACTTCCAGCTTGCCCTTAATCACTGAGAGTAGAGGAGTAAAAGCTCATACCTAAAATCAGTTCTCATTCCTTGGTCCAAGTGGGACTGAGCGGCTGCATGAAAAGAAATGAATCAAGAAGGCAGTTCGCAGTTTCAAGATTTAATGACTTTGCTGTAGTCAAGGACCTGGGAGAGCCAGGCTTCATTCCCTGCTCTGCCACAGTATTCTTGCACACCTTGAGACACGCCATGAATTGTCTCCCCTTGCTCCTCAGCTGCACAGCAGAGATAAAAGTCCCTCACTAATTTAGGAGAGCACTGCCAGCCAAAAAATCAGGGCTGTTCAGACATAACCACGCTCTAAAAAGTCAAATCTTAAAAGTGTAAATTCAGTTTGTAATTAAAACAATGCTTAAATACGTGCTAAAAGTAGAGATTAATTAAATCACTATGAAATAATAAAAATCTAGGGGCACTTAGATTTCAGCACATTCTCATGAACTGTCCTAAATACAGATAAACTTCTTGAATACAGCCAAACATGCTCATTAATTCCTGAAGATGCTCAATTACCAAAGGAAAAACTGGCAGAGAGGAGTCCAGGAAAGACAAGTTGAACTTCCAAACTAATCTGATTTATTTAGCACAAAAGAAACAAGAACTTAAGAGAGGGTAAAAATAACCGCAATGATTTCATACAGTTTTGGTACCAAAATTCACATTGTTCTCTAAACTATAAATCATTTTCCCACCTAAGTGTAACGCAAGCTATCTCAGTATTTCATACCTAAAGCAAACCAAGTGTAATCTCAACTCTTCTGTGACTCACTTGGATGAAACAGGAAAAAAAAAGATCACAAATTACATTTTCTAAACCATCAATGTATCATAACCAATCTGCTTTTTTTTTTTTTTTTTCAATTGCTGAAGGATAGCCCCAGCAACTGGAGATCAAAACGGAGGGACAGGTAAATATTTTTATATCTGCTCTTCACTGTTGAAATTTAATCTCATACACTACATGCCAGCCGTGAAGGTATTGGAGTGTTTTTGTGTCCTTCACTTTTTAATCACATGCCTGTTGGACTTTTAACCTTCTGTAGTCAAAAACAAACATGGAATTTATCTTAGCAATGATGGTTTGGGGCTTGTTTTTTTTTTAATTTCTTTTTGGCTATTTTATATATATCTGTAAACAATCTCTGCCGGAGTGTTTGTCTGATAGCCCTGATAACTTAACAGTTGTTACATTCTTTTCAATGTAGGATTTACTTTTGGTTAGCAGCAGCTAGAGTAGGTTAGCTCTGTAGAATCACACATACACAAGATGAAAAAAAACACATTTCATCAATGATAAGCTAGCAAAGAAACCTTAGGCACACTGTCAGGCTGCTTGAGGCTGGGAGAAGGTTTCACAGATTTTTAACTCACTCTCACAACATAAACACTGCGCCATATCCTACATGCAGGCAGTGCCTGCTAGCAGAGCCATATAACCATTTATGATACAACATTATTAATTAACTACAAAAGGCGCCAGTTCAAATGCAGGATGTAATATTTTGGATCAGTCCCAGTGGGGTTTTCTCTTGAAGGCATTGATACAGCCACTGTTAAATCGGAGGAGACCATCACCTTGTGATGCTATCTGGGTGGCATTTGCTCAGCAAGCTCCTGTAGTGTCAGAATATGGAGCAGTGCCATGGTTTGGGTATTTGAATATAAAACATCTTTCTCTAAATATGTAAAGAACAGAAAAAAAGGCCAATCTATAATTCCCCTCTGGTAGTACCACCCCTTCTAAACAAAAAATCATACATGCTAAGTTGAGAAGTAGTAATGAGTTTTTGTTGTCTCCAATTTCTCTTCAAGTTCCTCTTCTTTTTCATTACCCAGCCTTTGATGATATTATACTTACCGTGATTGATACAGCGTAATAGGTTTCCTGCCAGCTCTGGTGAATTATCGGCACGCATGAAAAATTTCTCTGTACCATTAATGTCACAGACACTTGATTACAATTATTATGTTTTAAAGGAGGAATGATAAGCTGTTGGACAAAGAGTCCCTACATTGCATAACTTCATGTTGTGAAAAACACTGGGGGGGTGGGGGGGATTGATTGCTTTCTATATGTTCCAAGAGGCTGATTTTCCTCTACTGTGTCATTTTCAACGTTTAAGACCGGAGATTCTCCCATTATTAACAAAACTTCTGAATCATCTGACTGACTGAATAGTCCTGAAACCTCGCAAGAGATTTTGTGACGATCCATCCGGTTTCTATTTGTAAATCACAAATGCTGTTTTTCTAGGAACTTATCCCTGAAATAAAAATGACAATTATGAAACAAGTTTTAATATACTACCTTGGGATACGTGGGAAGCCTTCCGGTACACCCTGAAGAGAAATTCCCTGAATCAAGGAGGGGAATGCCTTGGTAATGGCAGCTAGAGAGCATTTTCCCACATGAATCTATGAAATTACTAGTCTTCCTTCAGCCATCATTAATGTCTTCGTAGTGCCTATGCTGCATTTCTTTATTTTGTTTATCCTCCTTGTAGAGAGAGACGCAGACTGAAACTATTCAAGGTACCAGGCGAGAAGTTATTTTCTAAGATTAGTCTCAAAGGGAAGGAAAACTTGGAGGGGAAAAAAAAAAATGCACTGTTGTACAATTCACTGAGTGAAACAAAAATAATAAAAACAACAAAATGTCATGACCTGCTCATTCTAGTACAAGTTTGTTTTCCAGAGCACTGCTAAGGCACCTCTCAACATGGTATTGGAGTGCCGAACACCAAGCCATGCTGTCCACGTAAGAACAGGTAGACCCTACAGAACATCCCCCCATTTTTGGTTCATTGCCCAATGCCGGCCATTTGACTAGTCTCACTGACCTCCAGATTTCTCAATAAAATTTTGCAACTTCACAATGTGAAGAAGAAAAATGCTGCCTTTTACAGATGCAATGGTCACTTCCAACCTCTGTTCCCCTTCTGTCCCAAATAGTTCTTGTTTTTGCATGCTTTCCTTCAAATGCATTGCCTAACATCCAACCCCAAGCTGCTCAGAGATGTATGTCAACATATTCTCCTGGAATTCACTTAAAGGCATAAAATTCTTCAAAGTTGGAGAAAAATATCCTAGCACCGATGGTGAGTAGCTCTGTAGCATGGCCAATTGGCCCATTAGTGCATCCCACACAGAACTGTGTGGCACGTCAACAAGACTTCTCTCTCCCACAATTTTATTTTATTTTATTTTATTTCTATGACTACCAAACCTGCAGTTAACCCTTTCAGTTTTTTGCTCAAAGTGATTATTTAGCACTCATTTTCACTTCCTTAATATTAAGTCAACTCTGCGTTGGCTGTGTGAAATCAATTTTGCAGACAAATTGATTCACTCAGCTACACAATTGATTACTTCCAACTGGAAGGAGATCGCTGTTGCCATGCAAGTCAGCAGGAACCTCGAATTCTCTTGCTCCTCTCTTTTTCACAAGCTCAAGCAGAAGGGAAGTACGCCGATTTTTGTTTGTTAAGATGACTTTGGGAGGGATAAAAGCAATTAGGAGACCTACACAGCGTCGCCACAGCACAAATACACAAATAAATAGGTCAATCCCATGCACTGCTTTGGGAAGTGAAAATATTTCACATCCAAAGTCTCCCTTCAGGACCAAATCTGTGGTGTGTGCATTACAAAAGGGAAAAGGACGCTTGTAGACAAGGTCTCGGCAATGTCAGAGGAGTGCAAAGAAAGCAGGATGACTGTCAGGCATGTCCATTCCTCTTTTATGTGCTTTCCCACACTTACACACACAATTAGTCACAGGTAAGGATGCCCAGGAGCCCTTGTCAGTCTCACACCGAGTGGTTTTCAACATAAAGTCAACATCTGAAGGAATGAAAGAGAACCAAGGACATCACAAGCAAAACATGTCATGCTATGTAAAGTTTATTAGGGAGTTGAAAAAAAAAAAAAAAAAGCACCATGCCAGGTAATGGTTTTGCTGAGCTTTTTTACAGATGACCTCCACAGTTCCTGCCTGTAAAGGAGTTTGAAAGTGTGAAATAAGAATTATTATGAAGCCATGGCACGCCGAATCCAGCAGCAAACTGGCTTCTGGGTGTCATCACCAACACGTTTTAACAATGCTCCAAAGAAAATCTGACCATGAAACTCTCACAGATCTGGCCTCACCTTGAATGTGTCTGAAATATAAGAAACTGAAACACTTTCCATCTGCAGAAAGGGATGAGGTCCCATTATAGCTGAGGATCCACTGCAGAGAATTAAGACTTCTTAGCTATGGTTAAGTGAAACACAGTTTTAGGCTGCTTTGGTACATTTAATGACTAAGAAAAACTACCAAAGAGAGTTCCTGAGTACTAATGCAATTTAATAGACTAATATTCACTTTTACTTGAAAAGAAAGCCATTGAATTATGTCAGAATAAAAGATGTTGAAGAGATATTTATGATTTATGTACACAAACAACTGCACAAACACGTTAAAGCAAGACTGCAATCAGAGGAGGTAGTGATTGGGTTTCTTTTCAGACAAAATATATCATATGTGCTCAACATACAAATAGAGAGACTTTTGGTGGTAGTGGGAACAGAAGACAAGGATGTCTATTGACTACAGTCATTAGTATTTTGTGACAGCCTCTCTCAAAGCTCTGACACGTCTAAGATGGGAGCCCATACTTTCTAATACTTCATTCACTTCTCAGATTTGCAGTGATATAAATCTTTCTTAACTGCTTTCTAATTAAACCAGGATGCTATTTTTCCTACTTTTGCTCTGATTTAAATATTTGGTTAAATACTTTTCAATTAAGCCAGGATATTATTCATACGAGAAGCTTGATACTTCATTAATCAAGCAAAGGAGAAAGCTGCTTTTCTTTCCTACGAAGTAGTCTCAGATAGTAAAATTTTTAAAATCCTAACTTAAAATCTGAAAATCTGAGGTTTCTCCCCTCCATTGACCTTAATGAATAAAAACTGAGTATGAATTTTAAAATTTGGCGTCTGGAGTGAAGTCATCTTTTTTTCTTTGGAATACTTGCTTTTTTTTTTTTTTCATGGATTAGCTCTAAGTATTTCTAAAACATCGATGTATTAATTTTCCAGCAATCAAGACGCACTGAAAATAGCAATTAAAATTGACATTTGACAACAGTATCAACATCACATTATTTAGTGCTGACATTAAGCAAGTAATATCTTTTGCTGCCACTGCACAGCCTTATATTGTACCTATCAAGAACTTTTCAGGTTCCCTACGCAGTCGAAATGCTGATCAAGTCAAACATCCTGATTTAATGTTTGCTTTGATTTCAGTACCTAGAAGCTCCACGTTTGGATACTAGAACTGAGCTTCAAAGTACTACATGTTCTCCTCTCAAATGAGAGGAGAACAGAGGCCATGAGAGTCCAGTATCATAAAAATGAAGGATCAGCTAACAAGGGTCTAAAATTGAGCTCATTTTCACCTGAGCTAAAGATAAAACCCAGAGATGAGAGATGAATGCTAGCCCACACAGACATGTTTGGACTTAGCACTTGCAAGATTAACTAAAAAGGTAATGAAATAACTTTTTTTTTTCCCCTGCACAGACTAAGTCAGCCTCTACTCTCTGACTACCACTATTATGCTACATTAATATGCAATGCAATACTTTTTCACCATTTTGAAGACTGCAGGAGTCTGCTGGTAAATTTTTCATTTTCTAGAAGGCAACACTGAGAAAGGGATGGCAAGGAACGCGCTCTAGACCATACAATAAGACAGAAGCATCTATTAAAGTAATTGCTTCATCCTCAGGATGTTACAGCATGTTAATGCTTTCCAATGAAAATTCAAAGTCTCAGCCCAAATGAAACACAAAAATACGGTGCACAGCCCTTGCTGCTCAGCAAACAGCACAAGTAATATTCTGCTTCGGTACGGCAGAAACTGCTGAAAATCCAGAGTGGCCAGCAATACCTTTCCAGTTAAACATCACATTTCTGTAGACTTGCTCTGGAGACAACAGCAAGAATCTGCAGTACAGTGAGCAATTAGCACCTCTGCTAGAGTCACTCACTGATAAAACCTGGCCCAGATCAGCTCTTTGAGGTTGTAAAAGAAATTCCTGCAGTTGGAGAGGTCTGTCTGCTCCTGCAGCCAAATATTTGGCCACCCGGACTGTCAAACTCTATACCTCACGCTGGGGAAAGCCAGGGCTATCCAGCAGCTCCTATAAGGATCTCCATTTATTTTATGACTAATTTCCGTGTTCCCCATTAAGAAGGAACACCTTGCTTTCAGTCGTAACTGTTTGCTTGCTGATCTTAAAATGCTCTCGAAGCGTGGGTGTAAGAGGAGTCCTGTAAAGAACCAGAGTAAAACTCATCCTGTATCAGAGGAATTATCCGGGGGGAAGATCTTGCACTTGGTCTAAGCATCTCTTTTCCTTTAATCAGTGTTCACGTAGAGAAAACAGTCATACACTGAAGACAAGCGTGTCTAAATATTTCAGGTAATCTGACATATAAAGTATTACCAGTGTTTCTTCAGTAGGCTTCAAATAAAAAAGGCAGCCTGAAGCCAGAGACATGTTAATTAAGGTACTTAATGAAGATTGAAGAAGGGAAAATGCTACCACGTGCCTCCTACTGCCACAGAGTAGACCACTGCTCTGCCACTAGAAAGGAGGAAATAAAATCTCAGTATTGCCCAGTGGATGAAGCTAAGGCTGTGACTGAGGGTGGGGTAAAGGATGAGCTGTACTTTGTTGAAATGTGGAGATGGCAGGGAAAATCCATCCTGAACAGAGAAAATGAGGTGACACCTTATAACCTACGAGAAATAGGGAAAAGCTTTGAAAAGCTCTCTGACCTCTGGCAGGGAAGGGGATAGCCCTGGGACATCCTGTAGCAGTGGATAGACACAAATGCCCACATTTATTAAGATGAGAAATTCAAGTCCAACTCATTAAACTGATTTGCCTCAGGCCATTCAGAAGTTTCACAACGTTTGGAAATACATGCAGAGACCTCTGCCAAAAGTCAGCCTCTTCATGGAGAACTGCTTTTTAGGGTCTCAGCCTTGGACCCCAAATGGAAAATCAGTGTAGGAACAAGGAGGTTTTCTGCTCCTCGCCCAGCTCCCCACGTACCCACCAGGACAACTCTACATGTGAAACTATGATGTCTATGATGTCTTGGTTTATGGTTTTGGTAGCTACTCTGCACGCCACTGACCATCTCGCTTCCTTTTCTTTAGGAAAGAAAAATGCAAGGAGTCTAAAATGATGCCACCACTGTATCACTTTCCGTTAGATTAAGACTTTATCCAGGATGTATTTCCTAAATATTATAGTCAGAAGAACCTTCTGCTGGAATATGGGAGGTCACCCATGGTCTTATTAATAACTATGGAATAAAACATATTAAATAATAATAAAATTTTTAAAAAGTACAGAAAAAAGTTCCCTTCTTACCAGATCCATTGTCACCTTCCAGAGATATAAATACAGAGGGGAAGGGCATTTTCTCAAAAAGCAAGGAATAAGGGATTTTTTTATTATTATTTTGCATAGAACTCAACATTACAAATCAGTGGCTCATTTTTGAACCGTGCAGTCATGACATCCTTTCCTTTCCTGATATTTTCAGAATACATTAGCTCAGCAGTATCTGTAGTTTACAGTAGCAATTAGCATCCTGGGGAGTCAGCCGCAAATAACAAATTCATAAACAAAATAGAATTAATCAAGTGTAAAATTAAAAATAAGGTGGAGCTTGCATAATCTTAGAATGTCAGAACAGCTAAGAGAAGCCCTTGCTCCAGGCAAGGATTAGTCTGTCAAAATAATGGTCAAATATTTAAGCACGCTTTTTTTTTTTCTTTAATGGTTTAAAAAATTAATGAAATTTAATTATATAATTAAATAATAGCAACATTATGGCCTGTCTAGCAATTAAATTGGAACCATAATCACCTCACTGAACTTCAAGACGTCCTTGCAAGGTCTCCATTTCAGTAAGACAAAGTACAGGAGAGACACGTTTAGCCAGAAATGTGCAGGCAGACCAAATAGTGGACAACAGCATATGTTTTCCATGAACAAAATCCCAAAGTCAAAACGTGGTAGGAAGGTCTTCTGACATTACACTATGTTATAGTGGTTGCTTGTTTTTTTGAGAAGCATCCCCATACCTTATGTAACTAAGTACTTTAATGACCATATATACATGTATATATGTATGGAGAAAACCATTCAGAAGTCTACTGGGTCCAGGAAGTCTACTGGAAGACTTGTTGTGGTAAGTCTAATTTACCCAGGAAGTGCTGAAATATTGACAAAAAAAAGAAACTTAAACTAAAAATGAAACCAAAACACACCAATAACAGATCAGACAGAATCATCAAAGCTTGTCAGAAAAGCAGGTAATATTGTCCTGGAAACAACTCTACTCAAGCATCCCTTGCAAACTTATAGGAAAACTCACAAGTGCCAAGTTATTCATGTCCTTAATCAGTTATTGAAGTCCTATGATTTGCTTTGCATTTCTATTTAAAATAGTTTCTCTTTAGAATATACTACTGAAAGGAAGCAAAGAGTTCTGAACCATTATTTTCCATACATCAGTGAGAAAAACCCTTTGTACCTCAAGCTGGTCAAGAACCACAGTATTACAGAATGGCAAAGCCCTGTTGGATTACCAGTCTCGTACCTGAAAGCACTCATAACAATTCCACAATAGCAGATTTAATAGATACAGCCTTAAAAGAGAAAAATCAAAGCAGAGTTTGTACATTTTTTTTCCCCATTGAACACTAAAACACTCCCTAATTAGAGTCGTAACACTCCTCCTGGCTAGGTAACAATTATCACTGCCATTTTACAGGTGGCAATTCCCAACTGCTAATTGGGAAGATTCTCCCACTTATTCGAAGTGAAAGGATCTCTATCACGTCGCACCACGACTCAAAAGGACAGACGCCACTGGAAAGTGAAGTGCCTCAGTGCATCGGGTGGCAAGAGACGGTGCAATTAGTTATGCATTTACTCTGATCAAAGCCAGAATTTTCTAACAGACTGCCCTGCTATGGCTTGATGTGCTGCTATTTTCCCTCTTTGTACCGTAGCAAAATTGCAGTGAAAAGAAAAGAAACAATTTTTCACAAAGCCAGCCCTAAACACAGCAGCGCAGAAGCTATTTTTTTTTTGCAGCTATCGCTCAACGCCTCGCGCCACCTCTTTATTCTTAAGGCAAAGGGTACGGATTTCATCAACTGCAAGCTGGGAAGTGGATCCGTGTACGAAATGAGGAGAGCTCATGCCTTAACATACAGCGACGCAGATGAGTCATTTTAAAGTCTAATCAATGGTAACAACAACCTGATAGCCGAGTCCTGAAAACTGACGAGATATTTCCAAAGGGCTTTCATAAATTTTCATAAGGGGCCTTTCTGCCGCTTACACTAATACATACCAAGGGATCAATCTTACAAGAGTTTCTATATTTGACGAGGAAGATATAAAAACTTGCTTCTGGATTTCTCTTCAACCTATTTATATTCTCTTGGTTGCCACTGTCCTTCAGCAATGCAGAGCAATTGAACGAAGAAGCTCTAATTTATCTACATATTTGACATATTTCATTATTTGCCCAATTTTATTCAAAGTAGGTGTCTTCATAAGTGTTTTTATAGAATATATTTATAAGCTAAAACAGAACTGATGGAAAGCTATAAATCCACGTCAGTCACGAAGAGGTATTTTAATTTCCCAGAGATTTGGACTGACCAGGCCTGGCTTGCCAGGAAAACTCAGTGCTGAGCAGGTGCTTCATTTCTTGGCTACAAAAAAAACTCATCTTTCTTCTCCTCACATTTCTTTTAGCCTTCATTCTCAACCTGCAAAATCTTCAGAAAGCAAACTCGTGATGATGGTCAAATTGCAAGCCGCAAAGATTCAGGAATATGCTGTCACTGGATACAGCATAAAATCTCGTGTTAAAACAACAACCTTTTGCCACAGACTGTTCCACTCAGCTTGTGGTTTGCACGTCGTTTGGGACGGGACCCAAAAAGCCAGCTGGAGCATCTCAGCGGCAGCAGGGAGCTCGCCAGTGCGAGGCACAGATTCGGCCTTTCAGTTCGAGTGCCCCTGCTTCAGTTTGTCATCTTCTGGCCAAGACTCCGATGCTCTGATAAACAAGGAGACAGATTATAAGCTAATTTGATATATTGTAGTGATGGGAATGGCATACATGACAACACATTTGTTCTCCTTTGCCTATGTCTTCTAATTTTTCTACCTTCCCCCTATCACATGTTGTTTTTTTTTTCTATTTATTCTCCTCCGTATGTTTCTATATAATAGAGAAAGTACAAATAAAATAAGAAGTACAAAAGAGAAAAGAGACACCTCTAATTCTAAATTTTGTTGTGCGATGCTTTCATTCTGGTAAGCATTTGGGGAAACAGATTTTACGAACAGGTTCCATTAACAATAATGGGACAAGTTTCAAAAGTAATACAAGCTGGTGTACTTCAGAAGTGCAAAGGCTTCAATTACAGGCTTCAGGCGGTTTTTCTTTGCTCTGCAATAACTAAAACCACTGATCTAAAGAATAAAATCCACAGCCTTCCAGCTTGCTTCCTCGTGTAATATAGTGGCCTTTGCCTACTTCCAAAGTGATGAGTGTCTACGCCGTAAATCTCTGCCCAGGCACATTGATGACAGTGTCTCAGGGAACAAATATACCATACTGCTTCCTAAGCACTCTCAGTTCTTTTGTCTCTTACGCAGCTGGTTCATTACCTCTGTACTGTGCTCACTGAAGTCTTCAGAGTAGGCAAAACTACCTAGGAGAAGTTAACCAACGTCAAAAAGCACTTTTCATTTGGTATACGGAACACAAGAGGGGGCATGCCAACTCTGAGCACACCCCAGCTCAGCTAGCCATTTCCATAGTATGAAACAATAGATTGCCAGTCACAAGTTTTAGCTTGGTTCTCATTCGGGAATTATTTCGGACCCCATGAATGCCTCATGAAGGAGTAGGTAGGCATCTGTGAGCACTGGGGTTCCTCAAGCCAACGGAAAAGGCACCCCAGAGGTGATCACACATCTGGGATCCCCCGGGGATGCTGCAAGCTCCTCAGTGTACCACTTACAAAAAATAAACAATAGCAACCCAAAATTATTATAATATTTCTTTTATAATATTATTAATAGTAATTTCTTTTAAAAATATGGTCTGAAGAAGTTCTCTCCAATACATGATCCAAGAGTAGAAAGGTACTGATAGTTTTTAGCTAATAGAATTAAAGACGTCGTTCTAATCCCAGTTTGAAGTTATGGGGTATTAAGACATCGTGTTTTGATCTGGGACCAAGCATCTGACTTCCACTGAATTGACCCCATTAGGGAGCTGAGCAAGAAGAGCTGAAGGATGCCCCCTGAAAACTGCCTGATGAACTCTCACCAGTCCTGGGACTATGAAAACACCCTTCTACAAAATACTCATCAAAATGCCATCAATGGTGTGAATTTTCCCATAATTAGGGGTAGGGGTGAAAGGTTCTCGTTATTTAACATCTATTTCCACAAGCAGAGACGACTTCTGCTGGGTCAAAACAAGCCAATCTATTGCAAATGAAGCGCACTCTTCAAACCTTCTCTGTGTCAGACAGCCAGGCCAACTCTGGCATTTTACTTTTTTACTTTTCCTTCAGAATTGCTCAGAAATTTGATCCTGCCCTCAAAATCCTGCCCTCGAGACCCATCACACCTCTCCCATTTGTCTCCACAGTGCACAGATTTATTGTGTGGCATTCACCTACCTCCACTTCGACTCACCATGACCAGCATTTTGTTTCCCTGTCCAAATTAGACTGATGATCGTTTTAATTTAAGAACTAGCAACCAGACTCTACTACATATACAGAAGGGACGACCAAACACTTATTTTTCACAACTTAGCTAGGGATTTATTTTTTTTCAACTATTTAGAGCACGCAAATTTACTGAATTTTGCAATGGCTGGTAGACCATGCCTCTGCTTTACAAACACACATCTCCAGTCCTCTTTTTTTCCCCTAGTACTTCAAAGAATTTCATATATGAAATTAGAAGGTGCTGATTTGCTTTAATTGTTAGAACCTATTTAAGAACCCCCAACACATTCTGATTATATCGAATGAGACCAGTAGAAGCATCTCAGCAACAGCCATCACTGCTGTATCTCTCTCTTAGCAGGCATAGAGAAGTTTTTGACCATATACTAAGGATGAAGTAGATACTACTTTTGAAAAAAAAAAAAGGCTATGCATAGGTCTGCTCAGTAAATTTCAGAAAGATAATCGCTAAAAATAAAAATTAAATTTCAGTTGCTTGGGCTGTAGACTCTGCTTCAAGAGTTTTTAAATGCACGGGTCTGATTTACATAAAATTTCTACATTTTTGCTTAAGGATGTTCCTGTATGATTGCCAAGTATTCTTTAAACTATTCTCTCCTCCTTTCTCTTCCACCCTTGTATTTGTCATTACTGCACTTATTTATTTTTAAAGGTTGTTTTTCTTCACAAGAGCTAAATAGGAAAAAATCTGAAAGGTTGAACCACGGCAGATAATATAAATTTGGCAAACAATTTCCTTCCCCGTCCGTATCTGCCAAAACTCAAAATACATCCTCTCTTTAAGACTTCATGTGCTATTGCTGATTTAGAAGAAGTGAAGTAATAATTTGTTCACTTGCATTTTAACAAACATGAGGAATGGGACATTGGCGTGTGTGCCTCCTTTTAGCAGCAATCACCAGTCATCTCGCCTGGCCAAACGTGCTTTTTCCTCCTTACGTAGAAACAAAGAGAAATCTCCTTGCTGGCCCTTTTTCTGCAGAGCAAAGCACTACAAATTCAGATGAATCCTGTAACTTGCAAGCATTTTGTCAATTTTGAGCACCCTGCCAGTGATCAAACCCAAATGGTTTCCTATTAGAAATCCCAGCTGCTGCTGCTCTAAGTACCTACCCCAGTTCTGTGCTGCAATGATGCGGTGTATTTATTATGACACATCACAGAACAAAATCCTAAAACAAGCCCCTCTCTGTGTTCCTCTAAGGTGGCACTTTAATGCAGGTAAAACAGGCTGACTAATCTCAGCTCACTAGTTCAAACCGAAAAGCTTTCCTTGCCTGACTTTGCAAAGATTTCAGCATGATTAGAAAGCATTTTGGTCAAAGAAAGCTTAAGTTTGAACAACAAAGGAGAAAAACACACGAGCGTTAGCCACGGGGAAGCTTTCCCACTTGTTGTCCCCTAATGCACTGATAGCCATCATGAGAGAAAATTATACAGATTAATAATTTCCCAACGGTAAGTGTTTTCACAGAAGCAATTTTATATCATGAATCATTTTCTTTTAGAGCACTTTCACTCTATAACACTTCAAGGATGTCTGAGACAGAGCAGGGATGGGTTGGGAGAGCAGGAGAGCTGGAATGCTTTTGCTGCAACAGGACTAAAAGGTTGCCTTCTAATTATTATGTTGTGGGCTACAGGACTATCAACGACATTATTTTTTAGTAAGTTGAATCTAAACTACTGCAAGTTTTACCCCAAAGCCTTTTTCTTTCACATGCAGTCAAAGTTTAGATAATATATAGTTAAAAATGTGTATGCTTTCTCTTTTGCCATCAGCAAACTTTCTTTAGGGGAACTGCAAAAGCTGCAACGAGGAGCAGCTACCATAACACCATGGGTAAATTGTTCAGACCTGAATTACACCTTTAAAGACTCCGAAAGTATTCAGGCTCTTGGTGTTGGATATGAACTAAGCTGCAAGATTCATTTGCTTTTGCTTAATAAGAACATTTCTGTCTACCTTTCTGTTCAAGAGCAGATGAACAACTTTTGCTTAAAGTTCAGAAAACATATATTAGTCTTCAGGCAGAAATCAGGAAGGGAAAAAAAACTCTCCTCAGAGGAAAAAATCGGAAAGGTTTATACTGCAGACAAGGAATTTGGATGGGAACATTCACACAAGCTTAAATGTGAAGATTTTTGTACCGCTTTTTGTAATCAGTGTGGATGTATTTAGGTAAAATCTAATTTTCCAGGGAAATCATAAATGCCTCATTTTCATAAGAAGCCTGAGGGAAGCTATATGTACTAGAGATAACAGAGATTACATCGGGCAGAGAAGGCAGTATCAGTGGATATAAATAACACGAGGAAGTACAGATGCAATTCCATCAAATACCAAATACCACCTCCCTACAGAAAGACTCACCTCATGCTCGAGATACGTTGAGCATCTCTCTGGTACGTACAGAAGGCTCTCATTACAGCAGGATTCAAAACTGTCCCGACTGACATGCTTTAAGACGTGGTTCTCACCTGGAAGGAGGCGATGTGCTTTCCCTGGCCGGGCTCGGGCAGTCCCATAAACTGCTTTGCAAAATAGGACATCGTGCCGGTAGGATATAAGGTGCTTTACAGCACAACTTGGGAACTACGCTTTATAGCTTGGTCCATCTCCGGAGCTAGCTACGAGGCTGAATGCTTTAGTGCTTGGCTAGGAGGAACATGAGTACCCGCAGCTTTTCCTAATGTGGTTTTATTTCTCTCAAGGGAGGACCGAAAAAAAACATTCACGGTAACTGAAGGGCCATTGCCAAATGCTGTTCAGTCCAAAGTTTACACAAATTACAAGAGAAATCTAAATATTTTCCTGTTTTATGAATTCTAAAATGAACAGTCATCAACGGAGTGCAAATATGGATATTTTACCATCATTAACGGGGACATTCTCCATTATTTCAAATAAAATATTGATCATTTCCTCACTCTTTCCTTTCGTGGGTATTTTCTAGCCCACCTGCTTTAAAAATTCATTCTTTCTGTTTTTTCAGAGCCTCTGTGATTAACATTGAAACTTTAGCTATAACTTGAATTAAATACATGGAAGAATGGGAAGGTTACAAGTACTGTTCCAGGTACTGGCAAACATATCTTGAAAATAAGAGAGCATCCCCAAAAGTATCAGCTGAGGAAGTGGTAGAAATCCAGTTGCTGGATCTCAGGAGCACATTAAAAATAAATACTGAGAAAGAAGTCAGCTCTCCACAGAGGGCCTGGAAAATGGCCTGTTTTTGCTTCAGAGTCTCAAAATTTCAGTTGTGAAAAATTAATAGATCCTCAAATATAATTACGTTCCTTAATATCCACTCCCTATCCACACAAATTTGGGATTTCCATTACTCTCCCACTTTCCACAAGGCTGTCAGCCTCTTGCCTAGGGGTTCACCTGAAACAAACCTCTGCCTGGTGCTGCCTACTACAGCCTCCACACTTTGTATATCCACAAGCACAAGGGCTAGGGCATGCACTCTAATCTGCATTTAATCCCACGTGCCACCAAATATTTCTTTAATGCAAGCCAGGCTTGCTTTTACCTCCATAACATTTTTGAGGCCATAACTTTTTTTATTGTTCTTTTGAGGAACATGCAAGCTGGATCAACACTTCGTCTTTTTTTTTTTTTTTATGGTTTTGTCTAGGCAAGTGTTAATAAAAATCATCTTCAGTTACAATTAATATAGAATTTTTCTTCTTGAAACATTAGTTTTCCACACAAAGCCTCCCCAGCCTTACTGTCTGATACGTCTGGCTTTCCCCACCTTTCTGCCTCCTCCAGCAAAAGAGCTGGTTTATCTTTTAATTCTGGCCCTTGCAAGTATCTTGCAAGGAGAGGGACATGGTTTAGTGGTGATATTGGTTGGACTAGATGATCTTGAAGGTCTTTCCCAACCTTAATGATTCTATGATTCTAACTGGAGACAAAGGTGCACAGCCATGACAGTTTGTAGAAGTGATCCCTAAACGTTTCCAACCACAAATTCACTTCTCTGAGCAATAAACCCACTTTCATTTACATTGCCAGGCTCTTTCCTCAATTCTGAGAAACACCAGCCTGCAGTGACAATACAACCCATCACACTCAGCTCACCTCCGTGGTGCTGTGCCACCGATGGGTTCCCACCAGGAACAGGACAATTCCCCTGGGCTTGACCTCACCGGTTCTCCAGAGGTTAAGGAGCAGAAACATAGCCTAAATCAATTTCCCCAAACTGATGGATGTGCCATGCCTCAAGGCAGAAATTATCAGCAGAAAGTGTGCGGGCGTGTGGGAGGGCAGCACAAGTAGTCATTTGTGCCTTTCTTTCTCCTTCTCTCTCAAATCCTTTTAGTGGGCTTTGCCCTCCCCTCAACTTCCCACTTGCCATTTAAGTTAGTCTGCTATGAGGGCTGTATAGCACACTTGAAAGTTAAAAGCTGATCATTAAAGTAATTAAAATAAGTCCAAGCGTACAGTGGCCTCTGCCTTTTCTGCAGCCATTCAGCAACCATGCTGGGTTTCAAAAGAAATCTCAAAATTCCAAATGCAAATTTTACGCAGACGAAAACAGCCGATGTTGATACCAATTATCTGACTGGTATTTTAGATGGTGTAAAATCAAAAAGCAAATTCATCTAAATATTTAAACTCGTTTCTCCAAAGCACAAATAAGGCCAATAGCTCAGCGAGATGTTATAAAAGATTCCCTTCCCCACCAAAGCAATAAATTTTATGGAAATCAATAAAGACGTGGCAGAGATGTACATTTTCATCTTATGGGGAACAGGTGAGGCTGTGGGAGGGTTACAAAGACTTCTTGTCTCTTGGCGAGCACTTGCTGAAATGCCTGCTCTCAGAGGTCCAGTCATCTTTGCCCAAAGTACCTGGGACAGCCTGGTCCTGGAGAAGAACAGTGGGTGGCAAGGACCACGAGTCTGAGCTGGTGAGACAGATTTTTTTGTTGTTCCTGTTTTATTAGGCAGCCATCTACTGTCAAGCAGATCTGCTAATGAGAAGACAGAACAAACCAGAGGAGACAACAACCAAATTTTATGCAAGTTTATTGCCTAAATATTACTTTTGAGTTTTGTGCTAACAGGCACTACAATAATGGGGTGTGCTTATTTATGGAGGGGAGACCGTGCTCAGTTCAGCTCTACAATAAACCAAGAGACATTGAAGTGATAAATCAGGAAGGCTTGGTAGACACAAAAATTAAAAGTAAGCCTCACTAAATCTTAAAAATGGGATGGCTACATAAACAACTTGATGTATAGTTTCTATTGTTGTTTACAGATAATAGAGTTATCTATTTTCTCTGGCTATGAAGTGCTTTCTGTATTAAAGTACTACTGCCATCATAAAACACTTGTGAAAATTAACAGCCAACTTCTCTTCGGCGCTGAATATTAATTTCTATACGGACATTTCTTGCCACACAGCCTTCAAAACATCCTCTCCCCCAGGGTATTTCATTTCATGCAGAAAGCAATTTTGATGAACCTACCCGAGTTAGTGAATGGAGAGCATTCACCACCACACTTCGCACGCGCTGCATCCAACTGAGTGAACTCCAGGAAAGCACTCACGGCTGCCGCTTGCTAGACCCAAAATGAAACATTTATTCCATTTTTTATTTATCAACAGAAATCGTCCAAGGGCAGATAAGAAATGGTGATGGTAGGTGGCAGCGGGCTGTTGAATGAAAACGAGGGCTGTCAGGCAAATGCTGGACCTGGATTTAGTTAAAATGAGACAGCCTTATATATGTCATTAGTGCACGCTGCCAATACTGTCAAAATGAAAGAAGTTAAAATTCGGGTATGAGCATAGTGGGGTTGGAATTAGAAATACAGCAAGTATTACATACTGGGGGGGGAATAACAGCAAACAGATATTTGAGGGGAGAGGAAAGAAAAGCCTTGAAAGCAGCAACACCAGAGAGCCCCTGGAGAAGCAACAGACGGTAACTGAGACACGGGCTTACGGCTGGCCAAGACAGCAAGGTCAGCTGGTTGCTTACAGGATATAAATATATATATTAGCCTACTCCAGACACGAGTTAGTTATTCCTGTGCAGCTCAGTGCAGTTCACATCAAACCCAGCCCGTACACTTCAACCCAGCTCAGCGCTGGAAAGGTTCGGTGAGATTTCTGAGCGCAGGCTACATTAATCATTCAAAAGCTGGAGTGCCTAAATTAGTATGAAAGATACTGCAGTGAGCGCAGCTTGGCCAAATAATAACTAAATGACTACTGGAAAAAAAAAAAGACAAGACAAAACAGACTGCTTTGTTCGGGGGGGCCTCCAGGAACCAGAAGTGCCTCTAGCTGCTGGCTCCCCTCTTCTGCTGCACATTTCTGTGCTGGCAACGGGGTGAACTAAAAGCTCCGCTAATTCTTTTCTCCTTCTAGGCCCTAGCCCTGGAAACATTTATAAACCACACTAGCTCTCTGCTTATACACATCCTAGTTAAGGTTTCTGAGAAAAATGCTTCCAGGATCCTGACTCTGATCTCTTCATCTCTGCTGAAAAAATGTAAGGGATTTCTAAAGGTGCTCATAAAACACAAACTAGGGACACATACCTTATTTCCCTAGCAAAAGCAACTGAAATGATGTTTTATGCCTTAAAATAATTTAGATGTTGGTTTCCTTTCACTTGAGTCAAATATTCAAACCTCTGTTATATTATTCTCATTTCCTTTCCACTTTGAACTGACATCAGATAGCCCAGAAAAGAGAAAAAAAAAGCACTTCTTGCACAAAATTATATTGGTCCAAATCTTTAAGAAAGAAGAAAGAACAAGATACCTGCTTTCTAATGCTTCTGCCTATAAAACCTCTCTTGTTCTTGATATTATGCTCATAAATGATTAAAATATATGAACAGCAATAATATCAAAATAATTTCCTTATTAGGCTTGAACTCCACTTTCTAAATACATTACAACCATGATGAGCCTCTATTTATCTTGCCTGTGGTAGTACTTTACAATGATTACATAAAGAGGTCTATTTTGGGAAGGTTATATCTTTGATCTCTTTTTATATACATAGAAATCATTTGCAACTGACAGATCTATTACACTTGCACATGATATTCTTCATCTGCAAATAAAATACTCTATATAAACAACTTAAAGAATCATTTTGTTTCCTTTAGAAAAGTGCATTCCTGCTTCCCTCAGCACATATAAATTGAATCCATACTGTGAGAATCAAGGAGGGTATCGATTCCTTAGGCAAGCACGGAGAATTCATCACACAGTAACTCTGTTACTGGGATTTTTATTTTTTTTTTTAATCAACCGCCACATAAACGCATCTATTTATAAACCCTGCCCGCAAACAACGAGGCGTTTCTAAGGCAGGTACTCGGCGTGAAGTTTCCAGAAAGCAGAGAGAGTGAAGAAGATGAAGGAGGCTATTTTGGCTGCCCTGATGGAGCGAGCACACGGCCAAGTGCTTTGAAGCACGGTAGTGCTGAACCTTCCTGGCTTCCTCCCACCGTGCCCTCCAGCCCCTCTCTGCAGCCTTCCCTTGCAGTCACTTTATTTTCTTGGTGTTGTCAGTCCTGCAAAAGCTCAGCCAACACACTGAGAGTGTAAATTTCCACGTGCTCTTTCTTTACTGTCTTTGGTAACCGCCTTAAATAGCTCGTGTTCCTCCAGCTTCGTTATGTGCTTCACCTGATCATACTCACAGAAGCAGTTACTAGACCACTGAGAAGACTGATGGGGACAAAGCCAGGACCATCTCCTCCATCAAAAATAACCAATATATCTCCAAAGGAGGACAAAGGACAAGAGCACTGGGGAAAGGAGAGTTTCACTGAGCTGCCAGGAGCAATTTACCAAAGCAGCAGCAGCATCTTGGTGCCTCATCAACAAAACTTCCATCGCTCCTCATGTGCCAAACAGGAAAAATAAGCAGAGGAAGAACAAGGGGGAGGAGGAAAAAGTATTTCAAAGGAAGAAAAAGAAGTGTATTTTTGTAAGGGAATTACCCGGAGCATCAACCAGCTAACATTAGCTGAGAATGCTAATTTCTGCTTCATGATTGCCAAAGATAAACTCTATTGAGGCTCTTGAAACTTCGTAAGAAAGCCTGTGTTTTCCTTTGGCAATGGATTGCCATGAGCTTTGGCTTGTGACTGTCAGTTTCTCAGTTTCAAATGGAAGTTGTGGAAGTGCTATACTGTTTTCTTTTTATTCATACCATACAAAAGGCATCCCTCGATGTAAGTCAGATTTCATCGCTATGTAAAATGTGGAGAATTACTGTGTTAGGATAGCACAGATCCATGTACATCAGCCCCAGTTTGATCCCAACCCTCAGCAAGCAGTTTGCTGTGATCTGAAGGACCATACCGATGAGAAAGAATGAATACTGTGAAGGACTCATTCATCTACAAATAAATAGGTATCTGCCTCCATGAGCATGTGATTTTGGCCAATATAGGCTCTAAACTCAGGAGATGGGGAAAATACGGTTCTGCTCCCCACTGGGGTACACCCTCTCTGCTGGCGTGTGACTAAATCTACTCTACTGGCAGACTAGATTTAATCATGTTCTTCTTCCCAAGAACGTTATAAAGCTGCATTAACATCCTCAGGCAAAAGTCTCCACACAAATGAAAAGGAATATTGTTTCTATTTCAGAGACGCGATAAAACCCCGTAGCCAGCCACCTACGTAAGTATTTCCACTCCTCCTGGTTGCTGAATAACCAACATTCAAATCACCTCTAAGTTTAGAATAAAGTAGTATGGAAAGCTACACACTTGAGCAAATTCAGGACTGCAATTACCTCCGTTAAAGTACAGTCCTGATTTATCTCCTGGTTCTTACTAGAAGTCTTTGTCATCTTTCCAGAACAAGCACACATGAGTGCACACAAGGTCCAAGGAGTACAGCAAAAAATATGGATCTTAAGGATTTTGGAGAAGACATACACCTTCCAGAGTGCCCAGGACCACATACTGGTGGCTTTTGAAGGTCTCCAAGGAGGAGACTCCACGACCCCTCTGGAAACCAGTTCCAGCACTCCATCACTCCTACAGTAAAGTGCTCCCTGATGTTGAGGAAGTTTTATTAATAGGTTCAAGTCCTTACCTATTTCACCTCTCTTATTCAAAACATACCTGGAAACCACTGTACAAACCCAGCAGTTCCTGGTTACCTCATTAAAACATTGGCAGGGTTGAAGTGAAATTTACTGGAGGGGCTGCTCTGCAACATTACCTATTATCACCTGACGGAAGGCCACCTCATCTGGAAAGGGAAAGTTCATTGAGACGACCTCTTTATATGTTTTCTGATTACCTGCCTGACAAAAAATATATTTGTATTTCAAATAAATATGGAAATTGCAGATTCCTTCATTATTTCTTCATCCAGACCAACAAAAGCTTTTCTGAAAAAGGCGGACACAGCACTGGGCAGAGCTTCACCAAAAATTTTTCCAGATGTTTTGATGGCATAGTGGCAGCTATGTCATAATGTCAACTGGCCATAAAACCATTGAAGTTGCCAGTACCCACATATAATCCATAGAAAAATTACAGGAACTACACTGGTACTTGAATTAAAGCATGAATACATATTCTGATTCCCAACAACATTACAATGCTTCATCATTGTCAGCAAATAGGAAGCTCCACATGCAGGGCCAGTCCTTAGCTGACATTTTCCAAGCAAGAACTTGAGTGAAACCTTCATAAATGGCTCTTAATATGCTGGGGAAGAGATGAAGTTCTGAGATTTGTCACAACAGCTAAACAATGCGGTGAATCCATTAAAATGATGTGTCTGAAGTTCCTGTAAGCTCATTTTTGGAGCTACCATCCTTGATGCTCCACTGTAGACTACATGCTTGGCAAATACACGTGTATAGACAGGGGCATGGCTCTGCCAGGATGCTGAGAGATGTGCTTTGCAGGAAAGGGAGGTGGTGAAAGAGGGAAAAAGCAATCAAAAAAATAAAAATACAAAAGAACTGATTTCAACCCGAAATCAGTCTCCAGACCCCATCCCGACTTGCCACCCCACTGGCTCAGCATCCCTATGTGCCTCACCATCACACATCGCCAGGCGGAGGAGCCACAGGCCACTGCTGCCCCCTGACCTCCGGAGCATCTCTGCTCTCGTTCCTCATCAAGAGGCGCTTGAAATGCTCACAAGTCTTCCTGGAAAGCTGCTGCTGAAAACAAAACAAAGCCAAGGAACGCGTATCATCGGGCTTGGGATGTGACACAGCAGCTGGAGCCTGGTTACGTGATTAAGGGCTGACAGACTCAGTCTTTTCCTTCAAAGTGATCTCATTTAATGAGACGACAGACCTCGGGAGGCAACATTAAACACTGCCCGTGCTTGGAACAAGCATTTTTTTGCTTGAATTGGTATTCTTAAGAGCAGCACGATTGCTAAGATAAGAAAGAAAAGGTGCATATTGCTGGTGGTCCTCTGATGTCTGTGAGAGGTACACACATGTCCCATGTACACCATGCCCCAAATCAGAGACACTTGCAGCCACAAAACTCCAAGATGGCATAACTAATTGCAACAGACTATCATTTTGCTGTTTGAATTCTTCAGACAAATTTGGAAGTAAAGCACTGATCTATGAAGCCTTTTCTGAGGGGTCAGGGTCCTGGCACTGCTATCTACCCAGGCCAAACTAGCTTTCCAGGAAAGAAAGCAATGTGCAATGGGGACATCTTTCCTCTAAGAATACAACAGGTCAGAACACAAAACCAGAAGATTTTAAGGACCACCACCAACATGCAATAAACCCATCAGTGTGCCAGAAAAGAGAATAATCCGCAGAGCACAAGAGCCTTTTCTCTAACACGAGGTACCTGGCGACAAGGATGCAGATCCTGCTATAAATTTGCATTGCAAATGTTTTTTTTGAGTTGCAAAGTGCATCAGGACAGTGGGACACGTTGGGGATGACAATGATTCCAGATGCTCTGACCTATTTTTCTTTCTAGCACTAAAGTTAAATCTTTTCTTGCAACCCCAGAAGCACCAGATAGCCCTTGCCCAGACAAACCTTAGTCCGGATACAGAACATGGAAAATTCAAGCATATCACTGAGATCAGATAACTGTAAATCCATAAATGTCTTTGAGACCTAGATTCCCTATTCAAAGGATAATTTACAAATGCTTTAAAGAATAATGTGGTGCCATGCACATGGAATTAACAACACAGATCTGTTCTTGCTCGCTTGTGGCAATTTCATGGTGAAGGGAGCTGAAATGTCTTACTAAACTGAAGGAACAATTTTTCTAAGATTAAAAGTAATACGTAGCTTTAAGTGGGTTAATATTTATGTTAGACCAATGTAGCCACTCTAAGTGCACTGAGAAATGTAACTCAAGCTTTGGAGAAAACTGCAATTAAAAACCGAATTAAAATCAAATTAATCTTTGCCCTGTCCTAGTGTAATGCTTAAATTGCAATTATGAAATCTGTAGAAAAAAAAAAAAATTAAATAAAGAAAAAATTATACCTATAGCTGAGCAAAGGGAGTGAAAGCTAAAGGAGAAATGCAGCAACTCAACAACAAAAGTGCTTTGCTTGAGGTCAAAGCTTATTATTTGCAGAAGAGTTATTTGGATTTATCTGGATAGGTGAAGATGACGATTTTACAGCAAACTCACAAAGTTTTGAATGGAGTAGACTGAGATTTGGGAAAGGATATTTCCATAAACAAATGTTGACATGTGACAGATGGATATGAGCGCTATTTGAGGACGACTGGATGTGTTCAGGATATTCATACTACATATTTCTTCACAGGCTTCCTAGCAACAGAATTTCTATCTAAATCCCTAAGAAGCCACATGCTTTCTGTGGGACACTGCCCTCCCCCTCAAGAAGTGTTTCTGGAGGAATTCAAGAAAATCATTCAAGAAAAGTACTAACTGAATGCTCCTCCTGATTAACCAAGTACAAGACTGATCTGGTCAGTTGGCAAAAATATATATATATATATATGTGTGTAATAAAGATGTATGCATATCCTATATATTTATATATGTATGGGAGATACACATGGAAATTTATATATATATATATATATCCAATGCATATCCCAAATATATATAGGGGATAGGTTTGTTCCAATTGGGTAGCATTTTGTTTCATTAAAGCTGAGCCCTGAAATCATTGTCGTGGCACTGAGAGGACAAAATAACACATGCTGAAGGTGTGATTCCTCAAAGGTATGACAAAAAAATTCAGGATCTTCAGGTACAGGGCAGGTAACTACCCTTCATCGGCCACGGGCAGTAATACTGCAAGGTGTAGGTGACATTAAACACAATGCTCTTTGCTGGCCTCAATTTCAGTGTATAAATTTCCTGGGTCTGCCAGCAGTGCTGGAGATGTTGTCTGTGACCAGCAGCTCAGACATGACGAGGTTCAAGACCTCAGATTTATCTGAAGCAGATGTGGAGGAGAGGGTAAGGAGCAGTGGCTGTGGGGTTGACTTTGGAGCAGTGACACTAAATTACAGCAATCAAATCACGCGAGGTCTCCAGGGCATTAAACAACCTGTTTCCCCACACGACAAATATATGCACTCCTTTGTGATAGAAACAGAAAAGAGATGTAGAAAAATCACTGGGGGGTGATGATAACCACCTTCATTTGCCAAAGAAACAGTACAAAAGAAAAGGCCAAACCATTCTGCTACATGGTTTGGTATTTCTGGGATTATTTTTTTTTTTCTAGATTTCAGAATGAAAGATGTTGGAATTGCACTGTAATTGCACTTACTGGTCCCAGTAAGCTTTCACCCTGCTTCCTTCTCACATCCTTAACAGACTGCAGCAGAGACTCCCCTTGAAGCCAGGCATTCAACACAGAAGGAAGATCTGAGGGTATCCAGGATAATGAAAACAAGAGAGGAAAAAAGAGGATTATTGCTAAACACACTTACTTTTGCAGCAATGAACATGCAGGGTTGTTGCCTCGGGGCTTATTAATTTATCCTTTTTTTCTTTTTTCCTCAGTGTCAATTAGGTTTCTGTGGTTCCTTGACATACACAACTTGACATACACAAGTAAGTAGATTCTGCACGTGTAACACCTGACTTTTAAAACCATGGTTTGCCACCAACTCAACAGAGAGACGGGCATTTTCTCAAAAACAAACGCATTTATGCCATGGAGTACGAATTTCTCAGCAATTATTCTTCATTCACAGACAGGTCATGAGGATCCCTTAATTGCTTACCAATGCCTTGGACATGTAAAACCCTGTAAGGGCCAAACACCACTGTGTATATACGTCTTTAAAAATCACACATTGGCTAGACGGAGGCGTTCCTCATCATCTTCCCACATGTGTTTCAGTCACCAAACCTCGTAAAACTCATACGTGCAGTCCTCTACCACCACAACTCAGACCGTGTGTAATTCTTAACCAGCACCTCTTGACCCCCCATTATAGCAACGACATTATTTTTACAAGGCTCAAATGCCTTAATCTTGACAATCAGGTGTGCATTTGAAATGTATTATTTGTTGAATAGCAATCTGTCAGGAGCCCAAAGCACCCAAATAACTAATCCACGCCGCACTTGCTCTCTTTTCCACTCCAGACACCCCTTCTACGGAGTCGGGACATCCCAACTTCATCACATATGAAAAAAAAAAGGTAAAATCCATATTGCGGTCATATGGTCTAAGAAAACCAGAAATAAATCTCTCCACTTATTTCTGAGCAAAGGAATATTGAATGATGTAACTATGGTCAAGACCCTCTCACCGCACGAGGGGTTTGTGGTAATACCGGTGGCAACTGACAGCAGTCCCCATGTCTCCCGGACACTCCGAGTTTGAACTTTTGAAGAATATTCAACATTTCTTTCTGCTGGGAAGCCTTTACAAGCGTCGTCAGCAAGAAGTCAAAATACAAATCACTGGTGGCAGTGCGGGCACGGACGGATGTGGCACAGCAGCACGGCTTTATCTCGAAGCATTCATTTACCCAAGTCCTTGCTATTATTTCAAGCAACCCATTTACTTTCATTAGTGCCAGGTCAGTTTTTATGCTCTAGTTCCGATAATTCACGTACTGTTTTGGATGTATTAATGGGCACGTTTTCAGGTTTTTTGCCATGGATTTGGCCATCTTCCTGTACTGCTCTGGGTTGTGGTTTTTTTTGGCCATATATTCATTATGATATGGATCATAATTTTTAAGTAGAGAATCTATTACTCCGTAGTTCGCTGAGATATTTCTTAACCCCTGTCACCATAAGCTTTCATATTTAAAAGATGCAAAAATCCTCACAAGCTTCTGGAATAATTTATTGGATTTATGCCACTTTATGCTTTTTAATCACAATGCCAGTGACAGATGCATTTATCTGCTGAATGCTGACCGAGCTCATGACACAGCAGTATGCCATCTTAGGCTTCTAACGTCATAACATACACAAAGGGAAAGAAATCTATCCATCTCCAGTCACTCCAGTAATGTTTAACTTTCCCTGGATTCTTACTGTTTAAAAACAACTTTTAGTGAAGATGTATTTTTCTACTTCACCACCGGGAAAGGAAAGCAATGAGGAATGGTGCATTCTTGACTGCTGCATACCTTCAGGGATCAGGTTAATAAGAACAACGAATTAAATGGAACAAAGAAATGAAAATCCATCTGCTGTTGGGAAAATCGAGCCTCAGAGCCCTGAATCCCCCAAAGAACCTCTAAAAATTTGTTTTCAGAATTAACATCAAAGGTTGTGGGGAAAAGGTACATAGGAAACCAAAATATGTGCGTACTGCTGACTTTGCCATGGTGTTTACTGCGTAAACTTTCTGGGAATCAAGAGTTTTGATTCCTTTTGCAGAATAGGAGGGCACTTTGTGGGCTCAAAACACTATTGTGTCCCCAATGAGGATTTCAAGGGCATTAAATCAAACAATACATTGTTTTAGTTTTGATTGCTTAAAGGGGAATATATGAAATAAAATTGATTTAACATACTACTCATATCAGCCGCAATTATCTGGTTGGTTAAATTCAGCTCGCTAGCAAATATGTTTAGAAAACTATTCAAATTTATTCACCTATGCTCATCACAATATTCTGAACCAAAATGTCAATCCCTAATTTCATTTTGCTGATGAAGAAATCAAGGCACAGCTCAATGGCTTGCTAAAGGCCAGAGAATACATCAGTGACAAGCTCTCATTTGCATCTCCGATCACCGGACAGCATGGCTCCAAAGCATAGGGCTCAGTAAAGGGCTTCCATCTTAGAGGTTTTTTTAAATCTTTTTCTCATTTGAAGTATCAGAAATGGAATTTTTCCCCCCCTGGACTGGCATTTTTTATTTTTCTTCTCTCTGAGACAAAAACCCTTATTATACTATTTATATTTCCTGACATCATGCATAAAACCGCATCCTCTTACTGCATTCCCTTATTAGCTGCCTTTAAGCTGAACTCACAGCTTACAGCCTGGCTGTGCAAAATGTAACTGGAATAATTTCCTCCTAAGGTAACAATTAGAAGAGAAAAAAGAAATTTGAGGGGAACCACACGGACTTCTAATTGACTATCATGACAATTATATTATCTCTGGGATAGTTATTTGAAGTAAGGGTCCTTGCAATGAGATGTTTAAACAAGTATGCTATCCACATCTCGAGTCTCTTTTATCAGATGTTCTCAGTGCATCTACAGTTATTAATTAATCTGTAAGAACCCCCAGTGTCATCAAGCAATTACTGCTTATCTCCCCTTAGTAAATCCCAAATTGAGGACGGGGACAGATAATTTTTATGTTCAGAAGGAAGATTTTAAATCTGCCCTTCCCGACTGACGTTGCTTTTAGAAACAAATTCAGTTTCCTGAGCAGGCGTGTGAGGTACTTGTGAGCCTCATGCAAAGCAGACAGATACGAAGCATGAGCTGGCTCACAAAGGAGGTGAGCACCTGAGGTATGCAGCCAAAAGCATGGTGGAAAAGTGAACCAAAGGAGTCCTGAGACAAAATGTAATCCTGCCGATAGCATAAAATGTACAACAGCCCAGTGGTCCAGATTTCTTTCACAAGGAAAGTAGCAATAACGGCTGAAATTCATAATTACAATCATTTCTGTAATGGGTAACATTTTTAACACGCGTTTTTCTGGCCAGCATGAATAATGCTTGCTTTAATCAGTCCTTCATGGTTATCATCATTTTCAACCTTGGGCAGATGCAAATATCATGCCCACCTCTCTGGTAGGATTGGAACAGACCTGGGACACCAATGACCCAAGTTCTGCCTCCCTCAAAAAAAATCAAGAAGACGAATTTGCCTTCAATCTGCTACTCTTCAACTTCACCACGTATTTTAGACGCATTTTGTATGCAGGACTCCACACAGAATAAGTACTGCTACTAGAATGAAGGATGCAGAATTTCCTAATCATTGTATGCTAAATGTCCTATGGCTTAAATAAAGGCATACTTACTATTTTGGTTTAACCTCAGTCAGAAGTTTGCCACAAATCAGACGTACAAAGAGGCAGAGAAGACTGCATTCTGCTGCAAAGTTGGTGTTTTAAACTCATCCTGAATGAGCAGAACTACTTCTTTGGGGCAGATAAGTACTATAAATGCAGCACAGAGAAGTTCCCGCTGTATATAATATAATGGCCTTTTCAATTCAGGAAGCTGAGATTCATATCTACATAAGACAGACGCAAAATTAATTTGATGGCCTCAGCATAGACCTAATGGACCTAATTAACATTCCAAACCTCTTTTAGAAACAGTACTTGAATAATTTCTTAAATGAGAACCTCAACGAAATCACACTGTAAAGCCTGGGGTGACAAAGCTCAAAGGGAACAATCATTTTGGTGCATGATTATGTTTGCCATAGCAGAGGGATCAGGAATGCATATTAATGAGAGTGAAGGGTGTGGAGAGAGAAGCAGTAGAAGAGATGACCTCTTCCGACAAACTTCAGCTCATTTATGTCCTTAGGCTATTAGGGTACAACAAAGTTATGATGAACTTTTTTTTTTCACATTAGTACAAGCAGTCAAATAGGAAGGTGTTTTGTTTTGTTTTGTTTTGTTCTTTTTAATCAAAGCTGGATGTGGAGTTTGGGAGTCAACAATAAGTGTTGCCTTTGAAAACTTGTAAAATGCCATCCCCTTTTGCAAGCCATCTTACGCAGTTGATCATTCTTCATGCAGCTGCTATGAACAGAAACTCATCTAAGTTGAAAGGAGTTGGGCTACTCATTATGTACTGTTGTACTGCTTGCTCGAAATTTTCACTTTCTACTTCCAGAAAATAATGCAGCTAGACAAACTCAAGCTTTATCTTGGTGTTTTGAAAAACACTATGAGTGAATACATTTTCCCAGCATTAAGTAGTGCAGGACTGGAAATCAAGTAGAAACACTGAGCACCATCCAGCAGCAAGCTCCAGACCAGACCAAAAGCCATGGGTACAACTACGATACCTCAGTTTCCACCGTTATGATGAGACAGCGGAGAGGTGGCTACAGGAACATGTGGTGCTGCCAAGGGTACTGCTGGATGCCCACGTCCCCCGGTGTCATTTCTAGGGGTGTTTCTCCAGTTGACAGCTTTTCCTCTCAAGATTTGTTCGCCTTGTGTCTCCATCTGTAATGCCCCAGCACTGAAGCTGAACTTGGAGACACTTTAGCAGCTCTGTGTAGCATGATTTTTCTACAAAGATGCGGTTTTCTGTTACAATTACAGGTGAATAAAACAGCTCAAAATTAAGTACCGACGTATTTCTCTTACCAGACCCAGCAGTAGGACTGCCAGCGTGTCACAGCCCACACTGTCTGCAAAGCAAGACTACGCCAGCAAACTGCTAAACCACCAAAGACAGAGCTGAAGCACGAAACAATCTGATTCAACAGTACTCAGCTGACTTATTTACAGACAAAAGGCTGTAAAAAGACAAAAGACAAGTTGTCACCGAGGACACCGGTCTGCTCGATTGAAATCTCAGCAAAGGCATTTCCCTCTCTCTGCTTCAATTTCTTATCTGCAAAATGGTGTTAATACCACCTGCCTCGTTACGGAGCCCTTTGAGTGGTGCTGATAAAGAAAATGACTGTAAAAGCAACGTGATACTACTCTCAGCATGAGTTAAACAACTTTAATCAAAGGAAAATATTAAATTGGGGAGATTGTTTCCCTTTGTTTTAGGCTAAGGGAAATCATGGCCAGAGTAAAGAGAGAAAGACTTAATGAAAATGAAGTTCCATAGGGAAAAAAAAAATCCAAACATATCCCTTGGTAATTTTCATTCTTCTCAGCTTTTTAAGAAGGGCCATCTGAGAAATTTCACTTGTAACTGATGCCAAGCAACTAGCTGTGCAATGAACAGATCAAGAGCAGTAACTTTTCAGAGCCCAAATGAAGCAGCTCTGTGTTTCTAGGATTCACTTGGCATGTGCACAGGACCGGACCTCTGCTCCCTTTTTTCAGGCAGAACACGGTTGTTTTGTAGGAACAGGAGCGGAGATTTCTCCATCCTTTAAACACACTTCACTTTGTGCCCCTCTGTTCTGTACAAGGGTAGAGCCCATTCCAACAGAAAGACAACAACCACCTTTGTTGTTGCAAAATAAACAGCAGGGAGCTTCCTGGTTGTTCACATTCAACAGCACCAAAGTTATTTCAGCCCCTCAGACCAAAGGCAGGCTCCTGCGAAAGGGCCATTCACTCAATGCAAGATGCGAACCATTTCCAACACTGTTGACTCCTATTTTAAGTTTGATTGCATTGAACTGCATTATTTGGGGAAATGGTCTAAAAAAAGCATGATAACAAGCTAGTCTCTAAGGTATCGACAAGTGCCTTTTCATGGACTTCTCTGCTGAATAGTGCAGGAGCACATGTGAAGGCAGCAGGAGAATTCATTGTGCTACAGAGGCTTGCTGTGATACAGACATCTGAGCTAGTTGAAAGTCCCAGCAAGTCTTTGTCTGAGAAAACAAGTAAATAGCTCTTTTTATTTGGCCTTTATTGGAATAATTGATGTTGCTATAGAGAACACAGTCATAAACTCGATCATCATTCTCTCTCTCAAAAAAAACCCACAAAATAATATCTCTAAAGAACAGTCTGAAAGCAAGTAAAATCATTTAGCAGATAGATTTAAAGCAGTCATAACTGCAGAGCAAATTTACCTTGTAAATTAAGAAACTGCATATCTAAATCTATACATTTAAATGGGAACACAAATATTACCTTTGCTCAAAGACAGTTCCAAATATCAAGTGAAAGCAGTTTTCAGATGTCAAAGACTTCAAACCCTGACTTTTGCCAGTTTGTACTTGCAGAGGAGAAAATCATCCCAAAGAACTGAGGTTCCAATTACACCTCAAACTTCTTGATCTGAGAACTTGGCGGCCAAACAACTCTTCTTTCAACTATGGACACAGGAACAGAAGGGCATTCAGGGATAGGGGTTTTTTCTACCCAAAATAACCTTTGTCAGAGTTTCACAAAACTGCTGTTATTCATCCTTTTTGGCATATATATCAGTAAATCCATGAAGTGGAGTAGGGTGAGCACCCTGACTCATACTTCCAGCCCTTGTTTGTTTGGGTTCTGTCTTGGGAACTGCTTGCTGCTCTTCCAGAGGAGGACTCGGTCACAGCTTAGATGAAGACAGATTGCTCGAGGCAGTCTCCGCTGGGGACACTAGTCACAAGGCTACTTATGCTCTTTTTTATCTCCTGATAGCAATTCAGGCCAACAAAAAAAAAAATAAAAGGAGCTCTAGGCTGCAGGATAGGGTTGAACCTATCATTACCCAAGCAAAAAACACCTCAACAAGCTTTCAGGTGGTTCTTTAAAATCTCTTCTGCCAAGTCAAGACAGGAAAAACTAACAACCTCCGTCCGGTATGACTCTGAAACCCCCAATTCAACTTATCTCCACATGCCATGTCTGAAGAAATCTGTTATCTTAGTATGTGAGTAGAGGCTGCTGTTGTCAAAACTCACTATTACCACCAAAACGGCATTTCCATTAGTTACCAGGGGAACCTAGAAGGCTCTAAACACTGGACAGGTTTGGTAAGCGATGCTGATGCAGTGATGGGTATTTTCATCCTTTCGTGAAGTCCTTACCAAGGCCTGTAAATCAGCTGCTAACAGCTCAGACCCAACCCTGCTACATGTCCGTGCCATGACATGGAGACGTTGCGACCGCCGCCTCCTCCCATCCGCTGCGTCAGGAGCAACCAATGGTCCTAACTTTAAACGACACCTGATAAGGGTTTGTACCTTTCTTAAACATCATAAGGATGGGATGCTTTTTGATCTATTTGGATAGGTCAGTGATGTAATTACACGGTAGTTTAGTTTTGAGGAAATCACTGTGCCGAAGAGCACACAAAACGTGGCCTGGTCCAGTGCTGCCTCGGCACCAGAGGCTTTAGAAGGAAAGCAAAGAGCTTCACCTTCTGGTACTGTGAAAGAGAATGGGGACAAAAAACAAGCAATAAATCTTTTAATCCTTCTGTCTTGACCTTGAGAAACATGATGCTTAACAAAACTTGAAATTTCCAATAGATGGCTGGAAAATGGTTCCGCAACTTTTGGAAGCTCCTTCACAAAAAGCCCAAGAAACATAAGGCAAGTAGCCATTTTCCATATCTTTCCCCTTTTTCTTACAATTTCTCATGGTTTCTTAGACTACCACTCAGCTTTCCATGAAATGTAATGAATGTTCCCGTGCACCAAAGCACTCCTTCCCAACCAGCAGCAAGAAGCCAGCAATCACCCCCCAGCGGCACGGAGCTGGCATTTCAAAGGTCTGTGGACATTACATTTGCAAGAGCAGACAGGAAGAATTCATTTATCCCTGGGTGAGCAGTCCACGAGGAGTCAAGTTCCCTTCATTGACTACAAATCACTTTCTATCCTAAGGATTCCCATATGAAATAGTCAGTCGTTCCTCCAGCTCGCTTAATACTTTTGCTTGCGGTAGGCTTTGAGTCCAATCTTCAGTGGGCTCCTGGCAGCTTAGGGACACACAGGCAGAAGGAGATGCTTCTCCCAACCCCAATGCTACTCACTGATGATGGGCAGATCCCCTTAACTTCATCAAGAACAGGACTCGACTTCTGCCCACGACTTCTGCCCTTTATAAGAAAAATTACATAGATAAGTATTGGAGAGAGTTTTTTAATTGGCAACTTTCTTTGAAGTGAAGCCCAATCAATGTGTAATCTGTGAGTAAAGTATTCTTGGTAAAAACTTTCCAAATGTCTTTACCCTTATAGGGTATAAAACCAAGTTTGCAGTTCTAGGCTGGCCTGCTTCCAAAAGTGGAACATCTGCAAACTTTAAATCCCTTTTTATTATAAACTCAAAATATGCTTTCCCAGGAAAAAGTTCGCACTTACTCTGGAAGCCACATAGTACCAAAAAAAAAAACAAACAAAAAAAAAAAAAAAAGCAAAAAAAAAAAAACCAACCCTGAAGTATTAATAATCCCCTTCGCAGAGCCCAGAGTGCTTCGTTAAAATGTGAACAAAAATAAGAGTAACATCCAAGAAATTGCAATTCTCTTTCACATATGGGATCTTGATTTGTAAACAAGGACCTGTGACTTTAACAGATGATTCAAAACCCAAGGAAAAAAAAAAAAAACAATAACTGCATTTCCTAAGGAACTCCCCCAAAGCTAAGACATTTATAACTTGTGCACACTAATGAAACAAACAACACACATCTCATCTGTTTTTCAAGATGTTAGAAAGAACAAATGAAAGAAAAAAAAAAAAGATGTCAGCTGCATTTAGCCTTCCCTATTCTATCCTCTGAGCGTGTTATATACCTGTGCATTTTCTGGTTAACCCCTGGAAGGGAACACTATGCATATTCATGGGTCTCAAAGCATCTTTAAGCAGGACAATCAGGTTAATTACCTTATCACCTCAATTGATAAGTCACTTCCAGCACTCCTCTGCAAAGCTCCAGGCTAGGAGCACGTAACACCAGGAACAGCCTCTTCTTGCCCTTTTTTCTGCTGCTGTAGTCGATGCTGAAACGGATGTTTTTCCCCCAGACATGAAGAGTTATTCCAGTAGGGGAAACACTGTTCTTGATTTTAATACCCAGATGAGCACCTTGACACTATGCTGAAGGGCATTTAATGCACACTAATTACGGCCATCCCTACTTAAAATCCGTCAGTAATTTCATCAGGAAATACGTGCCACAGAGCTGTGCAGGATGACCTCCCTTGGTCTACAAGCATAAACCAATAGACGTACCATTAAGTGGCTCTTCCAACTGAAATTAAATGAATGGCAGAGAACAAAATCAACTTAAGAGTATATTTAAGAAGATGGTAGGTGCATTACTTTGCAGAAAAGTCCAAATTAAAATAGTAATTTAAAAACTCAAAGCACCTCTGGGGGAAGATGTCCCCTTCTTTTACAGACAGAAAAGAGTTCATCCAATAAATCAGAGAGATGTTGGAAACCAAGGTCTCCTGACCCTTAGTCACCCTATCCACCGGACTCTCCCCCAGTACTAAGGATTGTAAACACAATGAATTGGGTCAAAACTAAAAATATAAAAACATATGCTGAGGGTTATCAATGAACTTAATCACTGAAGTCTGTAGAATCAAAGGGCATATATCTTGAGCTACAGAGCTTTATAGCATGCTCTGATATTTATACCCTTTAAAGGCAAGACTGAAGAGCAAAGGAGGGTTAAGGCCCTAAGGGAAAATGGGCATCTACTCTTTTTCACACATCTATCAATGGTCAAATGCTTGGGAATGTGTGTAAAGAACGTGCAAGGCCTGAGAGAAAGGAGTATCTGGCACGGAAACACACTTCTGATATTAGCAACTAGGAGCTTATTTTAACATTTCACTAGGAGAAAATTAGGAGAAAATTAAATATTATTGGTGGAAGGTATTCGCAGTTTCTGAACAATTATTTCCCAATGGCTTCCAGCACAGAAAGGAAGGCATGGTAACTGAAAACAAAGCATGCATGCCTGCCTTTGGTCTGGTCCTGCGGCATAAAGATAGACATTACACTCAAACTCAGCCTCAGTTATGTTCTGTAAGTTACAATTACCGCCAGTGCATTAATTACTGCGTTTTGCAGATGACCCATACTATAACCATTGAAAAAAAGCCATTAAAACTAATGAAAAATTCAGTTCCAAAGGCTCCACTGGATCGGCTTCTAAATTCAGCTTTTAGAATCTTGGAATAAAACACTTTGACAGCTTACATCGTTAAATAATTGAATGTCATATAAACGTCCTCTTTTAGTCATCATTCATTTAATTATCTCCACTGGTGAAATAATGCAATAAGCCCTTGCTGATCAGTATGACTTAGCACTTCGAAGCAGAAATCTAAGAATACACAAACTGTTAGAGTACTTCTCCGCCAAAAAGATCAATTCCAACTTCAGTGCATCTTCTAATTGACACAGCTATCAGCTCCTACTCTTGGCTTCACCATTCCACCTAGACTATAAGACAAATGTATACATGCATAACAGACCACAGAGATACGCAGGAGGATAATAACCGCTAACATTAACTAGGGTTTGAGAAAGAGAAGAAGCTGTTAAAAATCAGATCAAACTTTCCTTCCTGTATCTCTGCAAAAAGATGATTTTCCCCTCTCCAGAGAGCCTGCAAGCCAGCCACCACTTGCCAACCTCTTGTCTCCGGAGTGTAGTTGGGATTTCTTGTTTAACGCTCCATGATAGCAAGCTGATCACGGGTAGCCCAGGTGTGGGATTTGAAGGTAGAAATACTGCTATAATTTTTTTGAAGTGTTCGTTTTATTAAAGTCAATATTGGACTTTGTAACACGGCAGTACCTAAGATATTCTTAGAAAAGAGAACACAATGTACAGACAAAACAGTATCTCACGTACCTCCGACTAGCAAAGATTAGTAAATACGTATTTTACTATGATTCATTGGTCAGTAATGATTTTCATATTTAATATAATTTTATATTGCAGTATTACATGCATACACCAGAACACTTTCGAGTTCATTCACAGACACAAATACGGATTTATTTACACGTGTGTGTCACTGCCACAGGTTCTTGTTTGCAGAGCCGAGATCCCATATGTGAAACAGAAATGCGGTTTCTCAAAGTAGTAACATCATTTTTATTCACATAAAAATACATCATGTACACAGTCATCTACCTAGAAGAATCTCTAAGCTTTTTGTGTCCAAAAACAACATTTCTCTTTCTGACCAGTTCTGCACTAGTGATAAAGAAAAGCATGATTTAAATTCCTATGATGTCCTTTTAAATGGTTAATATTCCAACTTATTCATCCTGAGCTCTGGATTCTTCCCAGCAATTAACAAAAATTAAATGCACAGTAACAACAAAGTTTTAAGAAAAGGAGGTTAGCATGGAAACAATCGATAACCAATTGAGAGTCTGAATTTTTATAATGTTCTTCCAATATTTTACTAGCTCCACTGAGGTGCGAATAACAAAGTTTTAAAGCAATCCTACATACTCCTCTTTGATCACTGCAAACTTGCATAGAAGAAGATCTCAGTTTAGAAAGAAAATAAAATAGAAGGACTAAATCAAATCTGTATTTACAAAGGGCCTTGACACAGTAGGCACAATTTGATAAGCCCTGACTTTTTTAACCTCCTCTGGAAAACTCAGCTTACGGCATTAAGCTTGTATTGAAAAAAAAAAAAATGCAAACTGTAGCATGCTTATTTTCAGTCTAAGTCATGCAAAGGGATGAATCATGTGCCTGAGAGGGAAGCATAAAAGCTTGTCACTTGGAAAATGATTACCCGTGTATGCTGGCTACAATCATGTCAAACCAAGATCATTACTTAGTAATGAAAAGGAGAACAAGAACACACACACTTCATCCCTCTAACTGAACTTCACCGTCTTCTCATGATATAGGCAGTCCTGTTCCTGTCAGTCTCTCTAGAAAGGAATTATAGGCATTAGTAAAGTTAGGAAAACACTGAAGTTCACAGACAGTGCTGAGGAGACCTGACAATACTGCAACAAAATACTCCCATCCACAGATCATCACCTCTACAGGTTGCACCACCTCAACATCTTCACCCACATTAGCTCTAGCTAAAAAAAGAGGTCGTCTCAGACCCTGCAGTGTGACCGATACAACACATGCCACCAGACTGGCCCAATTCATCCATGTTCACACAGGAATGGTTTTCAGAAGAACACCAGGTGATGAACAAAGGTGAATCCAGCACCCTTCACATGACTCTTTCTGTGGCTGGTGAGTTATCCTCCCTGTTCAGGAAAGCTACCCGGTTCCAGTCTGACGGCATCTAGCTTCAAATTCCAGCTACCAGGTTTTTCTTTCCATCACCAGCTTTCTGTTCCTCAAATAGATATGCATAGATTGTGATCGATATCTCATAACCCTGTCTTAGAACTAAAATACACTAAACTCTCAGTCCTTTCAACATGTTTTTCCAGTCCTCTGAGCATTCCAAATTCTCGTCCAATTTTTCAAAACCATAGCTATCTTCCTTTATAACAACAGAGATGGTGTAACCACGATGGTCTGAAGATACAAGTACATCGAAGTCTGCTCGTATGTTTGGAACCAGTATATATTTAACACAACATTTTTAAATGTTTAAAATAAAAGTATTACTTTACAAAAAAAGGGAAAACAAAAATAACTTACAAATGAAAATGTGTAAAGAGTGTATATATATATATGTGTATATATATATATATTTACATCGCCAAATTCAGATTTTATCACGATTTCCATATTGCTGTTATATAAGAACTGGAAAATGACTGAATTGAATGCACTGTAGTTGATGTGTGCTGCCTTTAAACAGGAAAATTTTGCTGGTTAGTATCTTCCCAAAGGCTTCTTTGCAATGAACCTGGGCCAACTCAGAGAAGAGGAGATATGAAAGACCATGACAATTTTATTGTTGCTGCCATCTACACAATTAGGCAGGAGAACTAAAATAAAATCTAGCTAATTGTAAAATGTAATTATCTTTGAGAGGAGTAAACCAGCATTAATTCTTCTAAATGCTGAAATAAACACACAGGGGTTTCTCAGACATTCTCCAAGTAGAAAAGTAAGAGAGAAACCTGCAATATTAAAATGACAGAGAAGAGCATCACAAATCAGGCAAACAAAAAATTGAAAATTTCTTCAGGGAAACATTAACAATTTTCAACTCACAAACTATATTAGTGCTGTTCTTAATTTTGTGATTAATGCCACCTTGGATATTACCAGTGCTCAACTTTGCTTCACATGAAATATATCAAGCTTAATTGATGCTTTTTATCTTGCAGGATGCTACTGAATATGAAGTCAGCAAGTCATAGGTTCAAAAAAATACAAATTCTTGATGTCCATGCTCAAAGCAATGATGCGTGCACCTTCCACATCGTGCGGTATGGGCATAGACCACCTCAGCCCATCTTACTGAACATGCAAATGGGGGTAAACCTCTGCACCACATCACAAAGTCTTCCTTAGCATGCAAACATTTAAGAAAAAAATAAAAATGACCACAGTCTACCATTATTAATTTGCCAATTATTCTTATTTGAGGCTGGCAAGGGTTAGCTGAATACAATGTGTGTATCAGTGATAGACAGTGGACGTACATGTGCCATGCCATTTGGGCTTAGACATCCTACAAAATCTACAACTTTCCTTGCAATTTTCTTTAAAATCTGAAACATTCCTGATATCAAAACTTTTGTCCTGCCTCAGTGACAGGGGTAAGCGATTAACTTATCCATGACACGGATACAACAGAAGAGTAGGAATCAACGTGATCCTTGCTAAGTTTATGTTTCATGGAAGTAAGATAAGTCAAGTAACTCTAGTTATCAGCATCATAAGTAGCTTGAAATTCACTGATACCAGAAAAATGCTTAAGATAATCAACAAGCCAAGCAAAAATATTTTCATTTTATGGAGTTAGTAATACAGTTGCTTCCAGATTTGAAAATGAGCATTTGGGTGCAGTGAAATGAAAGAGGCAATTGGAAACCAATTAGCTAAACTGAAAATGGAAATGGTTTCAGCCCCAGATCTGCAATCTGCACCGAGATTTGCATCAGCATGCTTATTTTATCTTACACTCCGAAACAAGCTTCACATGATCAAGAACTGCAAACACTCTTTAGTTTGGTAGAATTTGAGTATTTCAATATTTATTAACAATGGCAGTAATAAACCCACACTGACATGTTTGTTTATTTGCATTCCTTTGTTTATTGATGTTTAGGCAGATAGGTCTTTTGTCTATTTAGAGAGATGAAATTGAGAACAGGAGTTTTAGCCTCCTCCACGCTCTTAAATCCTGTTTAGACTGAAGAGGTTAATTCACCAATGGGATCCAACAGACCTGACACCGGCAGTGCAACCACTATATATAGGATATAGAATACAATATAGAACGGCTTCCCTGTCGCTTCTCGCCTCCCTGGAGTGGGTATTTGGTAAGGGAATATTTTGGGAAGGGAACATCACATGCAATATGTATTTTTTTGGAAGTTGCATAGATCTGTTAATAAGACAGCGGCAACGTGGCCTGCTTGTTCTCACTTCAAAAACAAACTTTACCGAAGGAGCTTGCTATCATATACCAAAAATAAATATTTAGGACAAATAGAAAGGAAACCCATTCTGTAGCTTAACAGTATGCTGTTCAGCAGCCTCTTCTTGAATTAAAGCAATTAGAAAGTCCCACATTCATCCCTCCATGGATAAAATACATACAAGGTGACACTGGCAATGCCCTGCTGTGCAATTCTCCAAGTTCTCACAGGTAAGTGCAAACTTGGAGGTGGAAATTCCTGTAATTTGTGCTGTCTTTATTTAGCAACATAGCAGTAGCACCCCATTATGAAATATAGTCAAAACTCTGTGTTTAAATGGGACCTTTTACTTGTCCCCTTGTATTGAGTGCCCATAACCAGATGCTGGCGGAGCTGCCTGGTGCCGGACACAGCCCCATGGCAGGGCCCAGATGAGCCCAGCCCCAAGATTTGGGGAAACCTAATTTCCAAAAGGGCAGAGCAGGCACAGGCCGAGGAGGAGGCCCAGGGTGAGGGAGAAGCAGCAGAGGGCCCAGGCCCCAGGAGGAGGAGGGCAGGAGGGGCTCCAGGCCCACAGGCAGCAGGGATTCTCCGGCAGCCCCACAGAGCTCCTGCTGGAGTGGATTTTAACTGTCAATAAAGGGAATTAATTTCCCCCAAGCAGGCCTTTGTTGCCCATGAGGGTAACTGGTAGATCATCTCCCTGTCTTCACCTCAACCCAGAGGCTCTTGCATCCCATTTTCTGCCCCCATCCTGTTGAAAAGGGGCAATGAAACAGCAACTGGGTGGGCCTCTGGCAGCAAGCTAAGGTCAACGCCCTCAACCCTCTCGGGAAATAAATTACCTGTGGATTTCTCTAAACAGTAAGAATAGAATTTATGTATTAGTTAACTACCAGATAAATTGATTTCTGTGCATGTATTTCTTCCACACACATCCACTGTGTCACAGACTATATACTGAGTACACATGGCATTCTTAAGAGACTATCATGTGGCCATGGCCAACACAGAAATATTCCATATGGTGTTGCTACTGTGCCTATAAAAAGGCTTTAATGAATTCTGACTTCATACCATCACATAAGAAGTGTAGTCATAGTATAGAAATGCAATGCCTGCCACATTTTGTTGCTCCCAGCCTTTCCTGCAGCCTATTCTCCCCTGTATTTTCCTCTCTCTTTCTCCTCTGGGTGGCTGAGCTCACCTCTACCAGGCATGGGGAAACATCCATCATCCACCTGTTTGATTTTAAAGAAGGCTTTTTTTCAAGCCGTTGCTTATGCTGCCCATTGGCTCTTGGAAGAGTTATGTTGCATTCCTTCTTCCTTAAAACATTTCCTTGGTGTGACGCCTACAAATGCTTCACAAGGGTGATGCTTTTGACTTGTTAGAGATCACTGCCTATCACTGAACCGCAGCACCTCCTCTCTTCCTCAGCTCATTCTGTTATTTATTTAATCTTTTACATGGATGGGTATTTCTGGACAAGGTCTCTTGTTTTGTCCCGTTGCTTACAATGCACCAGTTAGTCAGCAGCATTAGCAGGATTTATAGGTTCTACACTAACATAAATAATAGATAATAATTAACATATTAGGATTTGGGGGAAAATAAATAAGTAATTTGGCCATTTTTCATGGATCATGTTTCCTAATTTACTTTCCCATACTTGCACTCATTAATTCTACTCTTTCAAAACTCAGATATTTTAACTTTCTTGTCATTTATCTGCTCTCTTTTAAATTGAAAATATGAAATCTTTATATCTGAAATTGTTCTATACGTTAGAAATAAGTCGTTATTGACAATGAACACTTTCATTACAATTGGTATACATTGCAAGGACTGTTCACTGAATTAACTTCTAAAAGAGTAATTTTAAGCCCAGTAAAACACAGACATACACTAGCTCCCGACCAAAAAAAAAATAATATTAGGAATTAAGGAGAAAAACACGTTATTAAACGTGTTTATTAAATCATGTTCCATCTGACATTCTTCATCAAAGAATGCCATGCTGAGAAACTGGAAGCAAGAATAGGATTTTGTGAGAAAGGGACACTTTTAGCTGAGTATTTCATTTTGGGAGCTAGGTTGAAATATTCAGGTATATGATACAAAAGAGCTGGTCCATATTTTTCTGGTTTTGTTTGTTTGTTTGTTTTTTAAAGTAACCACAAAGGCCCTGCAGTGATAGGACAACTATCACTCCTGTTGGGAGAAGAGCTGCCACATAGCCTTACCTAAAAAGGTTTCCCAAAAGGAGGAATTTTCCTTTTCCTTTTGCTCTGATTTATATTCCTTGGCATCACATAACAATGTATGGCACAAAATGCAGAAAAGCAATGTAGCAAGAACAAGAAGTAGGTATTACAGACAAACTGAAAGCAGAAATTTTTACTTGCTGTATTTACAGAAATTCAGTATCATACATTACTGCTACTTTTTGCAGTGCTCCAGCAAGAGCCCTACAGGGCTGTCAGCAGAGGCTTCAACTGAGGAGACCTCATCTGTTTCGGAAAGTATCTCTCTTTCTCTGAGTAGCATCTAATTTCTGTGTTTAAAACGAATTATCACAAAGATTACTCAACTTCAAACCTGGAATAACAGCAACACTTTGAAAAATCAAACGTCTAGCAGACAAAGAAAAGCAAAGAAAAATCAATAGTTTATCTGCCATTCTCATTTAATCTACATTTTAATCAAAGAAATTAACTTTTTAATATTCCCTGGACAAACTACAGTAGTTGTGCTGTCAGATTTCAAGACACACTAGAAATCTTTTCCTTCTCTCAATCTTGAGCATTAAGCAACCCATCTGGCTTGGGTCTCATCCAAGAAAACTAACCTGCGTCCTTCAAATATCCTTTAAATGCAGCACGCCAGAGTTTTAAAGATAACTTTGCAAAACGAATGTGTGTCCTGCCCTTCCCACTCACAAAATTGTGAATCAAGACTAAGTTCGCATTTCACAGTGTTTAGTAGTCTGTGTGTCCCTCGTATCCTGCCTCCAGAAGTACTGTGGAATATTACACAATGTTCAAGGTTTCCTAGAAGCAGATTCCATTGTGAAATTCTGCCTGTGACAATAAACATTCCCCAAATGAGTTTAATTTACAAAGCAACTATTTAAATAGATTTCTTCAAATGATATTGCCTTCAGGTGTTATCGATCCTATCTTATTTATCGCTTATACGCACAATGCCTCCGTATTTCCTTTAACATTTAAATATTTATATACTGGTGTTGCTCAGGCATGGCATACGTGTCAATGACTATTAGCAGGATGTAAAGCAATATTTGGATTAGTAGTTAGTGCAAACATTAACTGACTTCTTAATAACTCTAAAGATTTGATCCATACATCATACTAAAGCATGCTGTGTGGTTGGTGCCGTTCCAAGGTTGTATTCTATAACCCACAGAGCTAGAAAAAAAAAAGATGTTTTTTTCTAAACTACTGAACAAGTGTAACTGTTTTTCACCTGTTTTGCATCTCTTTTTGTTCCCTCGTTGTTCAACAGAGAGAAATAGGCATTCTCTGAGCCTGACCTAGACAACTATGTAGACCAAACAACCCCAAACATTCAAGCACGTATTACTGTATTTTTATCCCTTCAAGCCTAACACAACAGGATCACAGACACCTACACTAAGTAACATGAATCTAGTCCTAATCATTTCTGTTTGAATACATCTCCGTTTTCAAGAAATACTACCTGAGATAATTTGGGAAAAAAAAAAAAAAATCATTTTCCTTGGATGCTTACCCACACAAACGAGAAGTCTCTCAAACGAATGCATTATTATTTACTGTCTTCTTAACTGCTCAAATCACAAACTATATTTTGAATGGAAAAAAAAATGTTGATTTGTGCATTCTGCCTCGAGCCTGTAGCAGTGATATGCCTTTCATCCAGTAACTCTCTTTTAGGACTCTGATGACAAATAGTGGTTCAGTTTTAAGGGAGTTTTGGAGTTTTCTTGTTGTTGGGAAGGAGAGGACAGGGGAATAGCAGTAAGTAATAGCAGTAAGAAAGGAATTATATGAGTGGTCTCTCTTCTTTGATGACTTTTTACGTAGCCATGCAGATCAGTAGGAAAATATCAGGCAGAAATACGCATCATTTTTGATAAGATAACTGATATTTCACGTTCCTACGCATCAAGTGGAGAGAAGGGACTTTGCTGCCGTTCGTGATGCAAAGAGGCACCACCAACCTGTCAGTTTGGCTTAAAATAAATTGATCAGAGGGACTAGTTCAGATTTATTAATGTGTCCTTTGGGAGTTTGTCCCTGATTCATAGACATTACAACCAAGAGGGAACATTATATCTTCTTCTCTGACCTCCCGTATTTCCCAGGATGTACAATTTCATTCATTTCTCCCACTGACACTCCAGTCATCTGTGCTCATCCATGAGTTTCCCTCCAAGGGAGTCTGGAGTTGGGGTTTATGGTCTTCCCTTCTCAAGAGGCCATGTATGAGTCTCTCCTGGAAGATTTTTACAGATACAGGTATTATCTTTCAGATAGCCCTTCTCATTTTCTGTTGAATAAAATGTAAGGGAAGGACAGAAAGGGGAAATTCCTCAGCAGGAGCCAGCTGCTCCAGTTCTCTTATTTGCCTCTTTCATCAACCAAGAAGCTAAAATTGTAACCCAGTGTAACACTGGGGTAATGGACTCATAATGGACACAGAGACTGATGCCTTTGATTTTCTGGCTTTCTTTCCTGAAACATCTGCTGGTAAAAACACTTTTCTGAGAAAGCTCAGCAAAAGGACTCTCTTCCCCCCAAAACAAGCGCAATTGCAGATGTCATTCAGAGCTGGACAAACACGCTACGGAGCCAAATGGTTAAATAATGGTTAAATGGTTAAATAATTATTCAGTAGATCCAAATACAGTTAGGAATTTCCCTTCAAAAGAGAAAACCTAGAAGGCAGGAGAACTGCAAGAACTAACGGAGGCTGCAAAGACCCAAATTTGAACTCCACTATGGTCCCCCCAAAAGGTGAATTACCTTTCTATGGATCTGTGGACCTGAACACAATGTAGGAGGCTAAGAATGAAACTTTTTGCTGTAGTCAATAGCATTAATAAGATGTAATCCAGATAAATCCAGACAAGACAAACATCCAGGAAGGTGGCAAACCGCTCGACAGACAGCATAAACTCCCTACTTGGTTCAGAGCAGTGTGAAAGATTGTGTTGTGGCCGTCACATCCACAGGGAAATTTCTTACATGGCAAAAAAATGAAGCAGAGTCTGCAGTGGGAATGTCTATTTTGGGACCCCGTGGGAGCAAGAGGAGGAGAGAAACCACGATCTTTACCTCTATATCCATTATTTCTTACTTTTCTCCCCCCTCAGTCCTAATGTTGTTTTTATGCAGCTATTTATGTTTATTGAATTGTAATTTACTTCAGAGAACTCAAAAGGAAAACAAAAATTGGAACGCCTAGTACTAATGAAAGTGAAAAGCGGTATGACAACAAAATCACTAATATGATAAAACATGTACATCTAACCAAGGCAGCATATCAATCCTGCTGCTTCTGGCTCACATTCAATCTGATGAAGAGACAGAATGAAGATTTTTAAAAACTTATTCATGAGTAACACACTAGCACAGCTCAATTACAACATTTTTTTTTCTTTCCAGGACCAGAAAATGCCATCAGGGACTCACATTAGGAGCATCCCAGTGTTTCCAGACATTTTACTCCCTTTGGGAATGAAGTGGAAGATTCTCCTCATTGCATATCTGTCTTTTAATGACTGATAAAAGAGGTGGGCAGGAGCCTTGCTGTGAAAGCATTTCTGCCACCACATCACTGCCCAAGACAGTTCTACAAATGCCTTCCTACGTGCTCCCGTTTGCCAACCCAGCCCCAATAAAAGGAGGCAAAAATTCATTTTCAAGGCAAAAATGCCCTGAAAAATGTGTAGACAGAGAATGGAAAAGTGGAGCAAACGGAATTTTCCCATCTATTTTCAGAAATAAAAGTAGAGATGGACAAAAAAAGGGTCAAGAATAAAACGTGCTTAAGCATATATCTACTATATGTGCAGCTTGTAACAACTTGGTGCCTTAGCTTGGTCTCATCATCTAAGTCAAAGGGCCCCAACCAGTTGACAAAAAAAGCAGAGAGAAGGCCAAAAATAATCTCTGACCTCCCCAAGCAGAAGAGGTCCTACAATCCTTTCCATAATTCCACATCACTTCTTGACTTGTTGATGTTCACAGCCACCTACCAGCGCAACAGCACAGTTGCAGGCAAGAAATGAGCACGGTTCTTCGTTCTCGGAGGCAGCTTCAGCAGTATGTACAGTACTTCCAGGGCGATTATGCTACATGATGCTCTAAAATAAATTCAATTATTAAACAACACCATATGTCACTTCCCTCCAGCTGAAAACACAGCATACGGTTGCTTTGTGACAAAATCAAAACCCGCTGGAGAAAAAAAAAAAAAAATTATTAGATGTCACTACAAAGCCTCTTTCTTTGCTCCAGCGTGGGGTAATAGTGTAATTATAAGTTTTGGTAAACGTTACCCTCCTCTCTGAGCGCTTGTTTGACATCTCTCTCATTGCACTCAACCACCCACAACGTGCCTGTGTGCAGGAGTTCTCCAATCCATGTTTCGCCCCTTGCTCACTCATTCATGGGCTTGCAACAACGGCGATGCAGCTCACCTGCAAATTCAACCCCAGCATCGCTGCCTCATCTCCCAGCTCAGCCTCCAGACCTCACAACCAGGAGGGGACATTGCATGCAAGCGGCGGGTGAATTATTTTCCCTCCTACATCTCCTCCTTCCTCGCCTGAGAACACCACTCCCGACCTCGTGCCCGAGCAGCCCTGCAGCTCACCATCCGCTCGGCTGCCTGCTTTGCCCTCGGCGCAGCATCTGGGTGCTCAGCAGGTCACATCGCTTCCCGGCCCTGCAATTTACTGAGGATCAAACGCTCCTCCTATCAGCCCAGCTGAATCGTTCATCCTCACACTGATCAGCTCCTGCCTCAATTACTGCAATCCTTCCTACCTGCTGTCCCATTCCCATCTGCTTCCCTCCTTCCCAGCCTGTTCAAGTGGCAGCTGCTAAAATTATCTTCCTGGTCTGATAGTCTGGAAACATCCTTCCCTTCCTCCCAAGATACACATAAGCTTTAATTGTCCTCCCCTCCCACCCAACACCCCATGTCTAACAGCATGTGCACACCCAACTCTGCAGAAACCCTTCCCTTGCACCTTGGATTTCATTTCTTATGGTGAGGAGAAGAAAACAAGAAAATTCTTACTCTTCCCTTGCTCATTCTTTAATCAACCAAGCCTACACCCATTATTTTCTCCCCATTTTTTGCTCCCATCACTGTTGTGCCTTACCCCAAGGTTTTCATTAAAGGACTTTTCATTATAGCAAGCTCAAGAATTTCCAAGCAAAGGACTTTAAATAAAAAAGTGGGAACACTTATCACGTTATTACCTTAAAACTCATGTTTATAACAAGAACCAATATTGGCTTCCAAAAACTCTTCCCATTTTTCTTCCTTGCTGACTTCATTAACTGCTCAACTTTTAATGCTTCCTTTGTTGTTGTTATTGTTCTTGGCATCTAGGATTGATGCTTAGGAACACTGGCAACATGGCCAACAACTTAAAAGCAAGTTCAGGTACTGTAAAATCTGCAACACACACACACACACACTCCCTTCTCTTCATCTTTTACACCTTCTTAATAACAGTAACTGTTGGTAGCATCCAAACCCACAGTTTTAAAATCTGTGAAATCACCTTGTTGCTAAACTTGCAAAAATTAGAAAAAGGAAAAGAAACACTAAGAGGCCTGGAGTTTGCAGTGTCGTCGCTTAATGCTGGCGTTTGAAGGGGGAAATATCAAAATCTTCCAAAAATACCACTCCTAGCTTGGCCTGTTAACTCCCTGCCTGGTTATGAAACTGATACTCTATGGAGGGGGGCGATTACAAATGCTATTTCCCAGAAGAAATTCTGAGGGAGTATCACAGCTCTGGATACCACGTGGAATTTGGCAAATAAAATGTGGTTGCTCAAGTGGGAAAGTGAATATGCAGGACAGAAGAGGAGATATCAAAGAGCCCCTGTGAGGAGAGAGGTCCCCAGCAAGCTGAGCTCAGAGTCACATCTCCCAAACCAAACACAGGAGACAGAAGGAACTGGAAGTACAATCTGAGCTAGCGATAAATACATTTTAAAAGGTACAACTAAGACAAGACAGTAAAATAAAGATCATTGTTTTTAAAAAAGTGTCCTGCAGAGAATGAGGAGGATAAAATCATGAAAGAGCAACATAGAGTTATACAGCTTCCAAAGGAGAGATCCTGACAAACATTAAAGCAAGCCTTTATTCATTTCTGGCTGGTAAGAAACGCACTGAACACTGTAGATACAAGATCGCCCACCAACTGCAGGTGAAAAGGCTGGAAATAAAAAATATATATATATATAATAAAATAAGAATATTCTCTGAGTTTCAGAACACCTTTACTTGGTTCCATTTAAAAAATATTATCAGGTTTTTCAGAACTAAGCGGAAAAGATAAAGAAGCACATAAAAACACAACTGCCTGCTAGCATAGCTGTGATGAAAAGCACCTTTAATTAATAAAGTTTCCAGTCATGAAAACCAAGGCTTGAAAACTATCTGACAAAATCTCATTAGCACTGGAATTAAAGCACAAGTAGATCTAAAACTTTTTAAAGAAAACAGTGAAGTGAGAGAGAAACCACATCTCTTGAACAGCAGGAGACAATGTAGAAAAAATAATAGGATCCTAAACTTAAGGAAAAAATGGACAATAAGGTCAGTCAAGTCATTAGGAATAGCGAGAAAAATCTGATAACTAGTTCAGAATAAACAGTAAAAATTTTTGGACATGTTTCATAAAAGATGTACAACCTTCATACAAAAGACAACCAACTGTCTTGTGGACTGACACCGGCTTCAATAAGAAGAAGGGAGGATAAGGCTGGATAATCCCATTGTATACGAGTTTATATCTGAATTTTACATGCTTTAAATTAGTTTTAAATCATTGTTAGTTGATTTATTTAACAAAATTTGGCAAAGTAAAAATATTTCTTTCTCCTACAACTAAGAAAGCATATTTGTAATACTTAGAGACTGGAATAATGGCTTATTATATAAACCTGTTGATAAAAATGTTGATGCAGAGATGTTTACCTAAATGTCAACAGATAGAATAAAAGGCGCACTAATTGGATTTATGCACTCAGGAAAGGATTTATGGTAGACAAACAAACTGTAGGTAATCGGAGGAGGTCCTTTAAGCTGCTATAAAACACGCATAAAAAATGACTCCCTGTGATATAGGCACTGAAAAGTACAAACACTTTCAAAGATTAATTAGATAAATCCATCAAAGAAAGTTCAGCGTGACCTAATAGGCACAAAGCTGTGGATACAAGCTCTGGCTCAAAAAATGCCTGGGATGCTCTTCTCCAAAACTAGAAGGGCACACTAGGGAAAGTGTGTTTTTTTTTTCAGACCTAATGTCTCATTCCCTAAAAAAGACTCTCCCTGCCAGTGGCTAGTGTCAGGAGGATGCTGGGTTAGAACAGGACCTCTGGTCTCTTCTAAAATAGTTCTTGGTATGGTTTAGTCCTTCTTGACCCCTTCCACCAAAAGACAGTAATGGAAGAGAAAGGAAATATCGAAATGTCCTACAAGAGAATTTACTTTTTAGTGTGACTTATGGACACCTGTTTCTGATTTCTATGAGGGCTTCAGATCTGCTGGATGGGAAAACAGCAGGCTACAGGTGAGATTTTTGAGATGTGATGTCTTGCCAGCTCGGACGCAGTGGGATGCTACTGAGAATTCCAACAGGAAAAGAGAAAATTGCTTCTTATTTATAGGGAGGCACCAGACAGAGCACAAGAATGGTAGAAGGGCATCTCAGTTCTGAAAAATTCAGATCACTCTGACTAGAAAATAAATTAAAACCCACTTACTTTCCAAGGTGCCTTCGGATCTCTACTCAAACATGAGAAGTTGTGATCTTCTCATAGCTCCCTACTAACCAACAGCTTTAAGGGAGATGTGACTCAACTCTTTCTGTGCCAAACTTTCCTGGAAAAGTATATTTAAAAAAAAAAAAAAAAAGTACATAAAAATCTTACTAAGAAACCTACAATAACCCAAATGGGATAAAAACTCTTCTTTTGCAGTGCCTTCCGAGGAAAAGGGAAAAATAAACATGGAAGAGTTCTCTCTCTCTAGACCCTCTTTGGAGGGACTGAAATGCACAGACGAGTTTTGTTTTGTTTTTTTTCCTTGCTGGTAGACTATGAACTTCTCAAATGTGAAAGGGATCAGCTCCTTCCATCTCTGAAAACTTTCTTTGTGCCACGTTCTGAGAAATCCTCAGAGCTAAAAGCGTATTTTAACACCATCTGTCATAGTAGCCAACTTTCTGGACCATGCATTGCAGCGACTGAAATGCAGCCTAGCTCTGTGTTTTAAGGCACTCAAAAAAAAAAAAAAAATCCAGACGTGCTTGGGGTTTAAATGTGTTTGTTACCTAACACCAAAAGATATCTACAGAAGAATGGTGTGTAAAAGCAATTATTTGTCATCCTTCTTCAAAACATCTGTCTAATCACGTAACCTTGCAATCTCCTGTGTTCAGCCCAGAATTGTCTACACTGGAAAAAAAAACATACGAGTTTTCTGTTTCTTCCTCAAAACACTGCAAATTGCAGCACACATACCTGCAAAGGAAGATTTTTCCTTTTTATTTTTTCTCTAACTGAACTTCCAGCATAGGGCGACAGCTTCCCACAGCAGCTGGGCCTCTCTCAATCTTGGAAATAATTTTTTGATTAGGGCAGGTTTTCTAGAAGAGGTAATCACTTCTGCTAGACCACCTACTGTAACCGTCTGACACAGACGTTTAAAGCTCTTATTCCGATCCTAAAGAAAAAGCAGACAAAGAGCAATAATGATCCCGTGAGCAACAGGACTGGCCTCATTGAGAGAGACTGAGGATGCAGCGCTTATTGAGGTTCCAGAAAGTGCAGAAGGTTCTCACCACCTGCATTGGGAAGGTCTCCACGAGGCTATGGTGATCATTTATAGATTGGCAATCTACATTTTCTTACCTCAGCACGAGGCTAGGACTTATGTTTTTCAAGAAAACAAAGGAAGCTTTTTTTTGGCAAAAAAATAAGAGACTACAACCACTGTTTTCATTTTGGAAACCTCTACATTCATGATGGCCTGAACGAACACAAGACACCAAGGGATCATTTAGCCTGTTGTGTGTGATGTACATCAGACAGAAGTGGGCACAACACCACACAAGGTGTCTCAACAACCTGCAGCACGGCTGTATCCAACCAGTGGGTTTCCATTTCGGTTTGATTTTTGCTGCAGATAATTTCGTTTCATTTGAATCTACCCCATCTAAAGATTTTCCTGGGCTTTTCCAGCCTGATCTCACAGCCAGGCGTTGAAAAGCAATCGAATTCACCCTACATCGGTACCTCTGCTGTGACAGTCAAGATCTGGAAGTTTATTGCACTGCCTATGGCAAAGCACAGCTCTCTGCTGACGCGCCCAAGTGGTAATTTTGTCCACATAAAAAACCCACATCCCCTCGACAGAAGCATTTTGACTGGCGCCATTTACACAGCCCAAATATGTATGATTTTAAGGGCTACCTCTAGGCGTTGGATGAGTCAGCTAACAGAGGCGATTCTTTTTCTGCAGGAACTTCATTATGTTCGATGGCCTCGATAGCAGATATCACAGCCAATCTTCACGACCACGTGCCTTGGACTCTCGGTGCTGGGAGCGGGGCTGGACATAACGAGCGCATCCAGCCCTAAATATAAAAGGTTGCCTGCAAAACTACTGGGCATAAAAACATGAAATGGCCGTCCACCAAGAAGACACAAAGAAGGTTAATTTTGCAGATAAATTCACTGTTGGAAAGAGAATAACGGGAAAGAGAATAATTTTCTAAGTTTTCTACTTAGAATCATAGAAAGATTCAGGTTGGAAAAGACCTCTACTGCCAAGCCCACCATTAAACCGTGCCACTAAGCACCACATCTCCATGTCTCTTGGATACCTCCAGGGGTGGTGACTCAGCTCCTTCCCTGGGCAGCCTGTTCCAATACTTCAAAACCTTTCAGTGAAGAATTTTTTCCTAATATCCAACCTAAACCTCCCCTGGCACAACTTAAGGCCATTCCCTCTTGTCTGATCACTTGGTGCTTGGGAGAAGAGACGTCTTCTAATCGATACTGCTCATTTGGAGTGACACAAAAAGCTTGACTTCTAGCATCTGGATACTTGTACAGCAGCTTGAGGAGTCACCTGCAGGCACAACCTTCCTAATTTGATTGAGAATTTCTGAAGCTGTAAAAAAAAAAGGAACCTATTTCAGATCTGCATCTTGCCTTGTCCCTGTCTAGTACCTCCACATTGCCAGACATCAACTTTTTCTGTCCAAGGATGAAGCAAGGTCGAAGTGAATCCTTAATCTGGCTGTCCTTACGAATTTGTATGTAAACAGGAGCATGTGGGATGCACAAGTGGGAACACTGGGATAAAAGGAATAGCAATGATGAGACTTCATTAAACAAGCTGCGACATCAAGGCCCAACACTGACACAAACGTTACTCCTAAAAATTGATTTTTGCGATTTATGAGCAGAAAATAGGACTCAATTTTTCAAAAAGGCAGTCAATAGTATTTTACATTTAAAATAGTTCAGCTGCAGCACACGCTAGCAGACTGGACACACCAAGCACCTAAGGTGGCACTGAAGCAAAGGCAGCTTTGGAAAGCTGAAGCTGCTTGTCGAGTTTGATAGTGAGGAGTTGAATCTTGATCAAAAAGTGCTCTTCTCTCACGAGACGAGGTCCGAGAGCTTCTACAGTAATACCCTGTTTGTACATCAAATCCATAAAATGGCACGAGGGCTGCAGTGCTCGTAGCTTACTTTGAGCTAATTCAAAGGACCCAGTAAAAAAAGGTCATGGAGATGAAACAACCCTACTGGTGGTTTTAAATCGATGGTGAGATTTCACAATTGGTTCAATGTCTAAGCTGAAGTACTGATGATTGACACAGGAAACACCAGAAGCAGGCATCTTTCAAAAACTGGAAATCCAGAACATACTCAAATTAAAATCTTTTTTTCTCCTCCTTGTAAAAAAAGACCTAGAGGTGACCCTTCAGAACAACACGGTGTACTTACAAAGAAATAACATTTTGTAATTTGATACGAGCAAAAACATATCTAAGATTGAAAGTCTATAAAGTTGAAAGGAAACATATGGCTTTTTTAAACTGTTATTAGCCTAATTCAACTTTATCATTAGCTTAACTCAGAGGTTAACACATTTCATATTTCAAATTACCAGTCGTATCTGCTACAGGCATGCTGAACAAATATCATATAAATCACAGAGCCTGACAAGATTTAATAGAAAAAGCTGCTAAATTGACCTATAAATATACCGCATTACAATGCATCAGCTGGTGTTGCCACTTTCTTGGAACCCGTGGAAGAAATTAGGATAGTTGTCTAATACCCTCTTTTCAAGTGTTTTACGTGGCCATGGGATTGAAAACTTAAGCCCAAGAAAGCAATCCCACACCCAGTGCTTTACATCCGAGTTATACCTCAACAGAGCGCTGAAATTCAGAGCTAGCCTCCAACACCTTCCCCTGTTCTCATCATCTCTGATCTGTCTGAAGCAACGGTTTACCTCCTTGACAAGTGCACTTACAGTGATTTTTAAATCCATTTTTCGAAACCCAGCAGTTCTGCAAACCCAATTTGCTTTGAATCTCATTCCCTCTTTGCTGGGGGAGGCAGAATTTAATATTTATGATCCCTGCTCCTGTAAGGGAGTATTTGCAATCCTTCTGATACATGTTACTGGGTTAATCATCTTTTCTTTCTTGAAATGTAAGTATCTTTTGTTCCTACAAGGTAATGAAGGAGAGTTACTCATCTTCATAATTAATCCTGAATTTTAATTAAACCTATTAACTGAACACGTCAAATGTTTGTCACTTTCAAAGCAGCGTTAAGAATTACACTTAATAATAAACGTTACTTATTCGCGTGTTGCCCTGGGTTATACTGCTGCCACAGTATCTATAACAAGATCCCTATGCTATTTTATTTGGTATTAATATGATTTATTATGTTATAACAAATGTATTTTATTCACTCCTCTGTACCACCAGCAGCACAAGGATAAATTTCATCGCAGACCATGCTGGCGTGTTCTGTACAGTACACTGAAATAAATGAGCTTGCAATGACATATATACTCTTTCCCCTATCTTCCTGAACTTTGTGTAATAAACTCAAAATGCACTATTTATGCATCTCTTCTCCTGCAAGCAGACTAGTCAAATGAGCAGCTCACATGAATAAACATAAGGATGTAAGGAAATGTTTGAAAGATTGGAGACCAAATTAGCAGGGTAGGGATCTTGTAATTTGAATATCTAGCAAAACTGCACAATATGAAGGACACTAGAGATGAGAAATAGATTCTGCTCTGAAAAAAAGATCATAGAAAAACAGGATTATAGCTTTCCATGCTAAGTATCTGGAATGCCACACTTAATGCATTTGCTTTTCAAGCACCGGTTCTGCTTTCCCCTAAAAGAGAGTACTCCTCGACCCAAAAGCCAGCCCGTGTTACAATCTTCTCACACTCCATCACCAAGAATAAAGACCTCATACACCCAACTCTCTACGAGTCACATCACACAGTCCTACAGTTCTCAATGCCTCTACGTAATTTTCAGTCAAGATGCCCAAAACATCAGCAAAAAACACCAGTTTGGGGGAAGAAATACACTCCTAACATACAACAGAGCCTGGAGAAAATTGTCCTGGGAGAGGGTTGGTCCAAGGCTAAAAGAAATGCTAGATGCCGTATCCTCCCCTTCCAAATACAGGTCAACTTCTTCAGTTTTGCCTTTGCTAATGACAATATAGTGTGTTAATAAACTATTCAATTAATTCCTCTATTCCCTTACTCCAATTTTCTCTTGGGAACACAACACATTTTGCAACAACCCCTACACAATTCCGTTAGTGTGGATGTAGAAATCCCATGATGGTGATGCACAGGCAGTGGTTGGCTGTCTCTGGGGATCTGATTCCCAGGGTCCTGAGCAATAAGCAGCACCAGAAGATGTAACTAGGAGAAAAGCGAAGCCATGAGTAAGCTATTAAGGGCAGAATAAAGTTCCTTTCTAGGTAACGGGGTGGAATCAGGTGTCTGATTTTTCTTATATCCTATATGGTAACTCCAGCTACCTTAAATAGTAATTAACACTCTCCACATTACTACTTAAGCATGCCAAGGTCATTTTAATTTTCATCACCATTAATCCGTAGGGCAGGAAACAAAGCATGTTCATAGAATCATAGAATCATAGAATCATAGAATATCCTGAGTTGGAAGGGACCCTTAAGGATCATCAAGTCCAACTCTTGACACCGCACAGGTCTACCCAAAAGTTACCATTGTGACATTTAGCTATGAGAAATTAGTGTTTTTAATTGTGTTTTGATGCGTTACATGGACATGCAAACATGGATGCTTTTTAATCAGTAGGAGGGGAAAATGGAGTATTCTTCTGTGATAAATGAAAAATAAACTACTTACACAGGGAGCTTTAGATATGAGAGTGTAAAGTACCCTGCTAACAGGTGACATGAACAGCAATAGGTCTCTTTACCTGGGTGTCCAGGTTAAGAAGTTTGTCAGCATTTTGTGAACCACCTTTTCTACATCTTTTATATTTTTGCTAGTCTGCATCATCCCAGCCTTTGAGGACATCTGGAAGGCCAGAGTCCAGAAACACTAAGCCATATCTGAGACACCACCATAATTCACAAGCTTAATGGATATATTCTTGTTCCATTACACAGATATTGATTTACGCTGTGTTGTAATAAATATTATGGAAGCTTTTTGACACTGACCAGCTTGCAAGCTGGTAATCAAAGAGAAACAACTGTAGCAACCAAATCTATAAGGAAGCATTTTTTACAATCAGATACCTGCCAGGGTAAAGACCGAGAATGCCAAACCATGGAGATGAAGGCAATCATACAACAGATGGATGTTCATGCACCGATAAATAAAAAAATAATCCAGCTAGACCCCTTCCTCTACTGATTAACAAAGCACTAAAGCCAAGGTGGCTATATGAAAGCACTTAAGTCTGCATGCTTTGGATTCTCAGTGACACAAATGATTTACAGAATTACGATTATATGCAGAAGCAGCCCTTGGAAAGCCACTTTAGTAGCAGAATTTGGAGGGAGGGGAAAAAAGGCATGCATTGCCTTATACATAAATGAGACTACAACGAACCAAAAGAGAACAAATGAAGTGGGAAGTTATTAACACTCAAACCACACAACCGTGTCTGTGGACAGAAACAAGCTCTGCCCAAAAAGAGAATTAACACCCGGCTGGCAGAAGTGAGATTTCCCCTGTGATAACAAACGCAGTGTGGACTCCTCATTCAGTAGCAGGACTGAGAGTGAGGAGATTTGTCCTCATTGTGGCAAGGAACCCAAGCAGATGACACTGCAGAAGACCGATGAGTTGTGAGGAAGGGGAGGAAACCTGACTCTCTTCTGCTAGATGCTTTTGGGTAGACTTCCTCACTTTTACCAAGTGGTAATCACACATTTTTGGTTGACTACAGAGGCACAGTATACATCTCTTTGCACTGATCTCAATGATCAAAGTCAAACCTACATCCTTACATAAATACTTTGCCTCCTTTTTCTGCAGTTTTCCTTGTGCAAGATAGTCAGAGACTCCTCCAACCACTGTCTTGCTTAGCGATCTAATCCAGCTGACCACAGTCCTATGTGATGACCCCAGCACATGCATGATTTATCCCTATTGATATAACTTGACTAGGTACGAAACATCTCTTAAATATCTTAATGACATGCAAAAGCCTGTTCTGCATAACCATTTCTGCTGGAAAGTTTCTATTGACTGTTAGAAATGTCTGGATAGGTTTCACTGGCATTCCGTAACACAGAACTGGAGCTATTTCAGTCTTCTGTCTTAATTATCTAAAAAATAAAAAGGAGCACCCAGCAAAGAAAACACGGTACATTCTCAAAGAGGCTGCAAATGCCCTCACCTTTTCTAGGAAGACTGCCTTTTGTAAGCAGAGGACAAGAGTTTGAACACTTGGATAGTTCAGAGGGACTTCACGGAACTCACTCTCTGTGTCCAAATATAGATTTACTCGAAATTTGTCATGATATTTTATAGCCACAGAACAGATCTCAGAAATTCAGACCACAGCTATGTTTGGAGGAAAGCTGATAAAAAGATAAAATCTACACATGCAGAAAAAAAAAAAAAAAAAAAAGGAATGATTTGCTGCTCACCGTGCACAGAAAGCCACTGACTGATATATATGTAACTACATGAAATTAACTCACATTTGAGAGAAAAAAATTGAAGTATACGAACTAGAAAGATGGGATGCCTGGAGTCTCTCCCTCAGATACAAATTAAGAGTACCTTCAAGACACCTTCAAGGGACGGACGCTTCCCCACACGCCCAGGCAAGCCGCGGTGCAGAGATGCACATTTGTTTCTGGTGGACTGATAGAAATGATGTAGAGAAAACGTTACAGATCAGCCAGCCTTATAAAAATACATACATGTATCACTTCAATTCTTTTTCCACTCCTCTTAGACATTTACTTGGAATAAGCAAACACTTTTTATGTTCAAAGAAGTTTGTTTCGTTTTTCTGCTACAGAAGATATTGAGGAAGGATGCTAGAATGGTGATTCATTTCAAGAGAAGCAGACGGATATTTTTGGTCTGGTTATTCGATGTCGTACCACAAAGCAATGCTGATTAACTATTACTGCCCAGCACATGAAAAGACAAAGTCCAGAGGCACAGCCCCTACATTACTTCATAGTCCACATGTACTTTAAACAACTATTTTTAAAAAATTGGCATTCTAGTGGTGATGGATATGAAAGAGCAATCAATTTATGGGCCTAATTACGCCTACCCAGAATATATGCTAATTTCTAGAAGCTGTGAGATGAAAGGAAGAATTATTTTTCCCTCCTTGCACAAAACGGTACAGGACTCATAGAATCCTAGGATCATTAAGGTTGGAAAAGAGCTCCACAATCATCTGGTCCAACCATCCCCTACCACCAATATCACCACTAAACCATGTCCCTAAGCACCAGGCCCAACCTTTCCTCAAACACCCCCAGGAACGGTGACTCCACCACGGGCAACCCGTCCCAGTGCCTGACTGCTCTTGCTGAGCAGAAATGTCTCCCCATTTCCAGCCTGAACCTCCCCTGGCACAACTTGAGGCCATTCCCTCTGGTCCTATCACTGGTTACCTGTGAGAAGAGGCCGACCCCCAGCTCCCCACAGCTTTCTTTCAGGCAGTTGCAGAGAGCAATGAGGTCTCCCCTGAGCCTCCTCTTCTCCAGACCAAACACCCCCAGCTCCCTCAGCCGCTCCTCACAGGCCTTGTGCTCCAAGCCCTTCATAGCCCTTCTCTGGACACACTCCAGGGCCTCGAGGCAACACCCAAGGCAAGTTTCCCCTTACCAATCCACCTTCAGAGACAAGAGTTGACAAAGACATATGCACACACCCCAAATAATCCTAAAACGCTTTTCTCCTCTCCCAACTCTGTCTTTCACGATTACACTGTCCCATAAAAACACCTACCTGCCATGCTAACATCTCCCAAAACCACACAGAATCCCACACACGCGGTTGATGCCACAGATACCACAGTGTGTACACCAGAGGTTTGCCATTTTTCAGCTGTGGTCGTGTAAGGCTGTGCTTATGTAGATTATAGACGGGCAGGATGCTTGTCAATAGGGATCAGCATAAACACGGTGTGTACCTGTACCTGCGTGGGCATCGCCTTCTGGCAATGAAGGCCTAGATGAAGGAGACACATGAATTTAATGCAGCACAATAATAATATTAAAAAGCCTCTAGGTGAGAGTATAATCAGCTGAGCTGTATTCCTCTAGAAGGTCTTAACCTGAAGGATTAAACTCTGTAACATATGCATTTATTTCTTTGAGAGGGAGAAAGGAGAAGGAAAGTGGTAGAGTTGGAGGAATCAATACAGGCTTTATTGGAGCTGTAAATTAATTTACTGACTCACTTTCAATTCAACCTGTTCTACCCAGACAAGCCTATGTTCATTTGAGTTTCACTGGGTATAGGTGACAGAAACAGCCATACAATATTATTTAAAGGTGAGAAGGGAAAATCCATATGCAGGAAATGTAATCCATGTAGACAGAGCACCGTGATCCAGCATCACAGTTTTGTCTCCAAATTGGGGGATTTTTATGGCATCATCAACCCACTAACATAAATCTGTGCGTTGTGGCTCGGGAGCCTGAAAGGACACGGCTTCCACAGACCTCAAAAAGATTGGTTCAACCACTGACGGCCAAGTGACCCCCATGCCTTTTGTGCTCCTTATATCAACAATATTTTGAACATTTAATTTCTTGTATACCAAGCTGATGCGGGGAGGACGAGCACTTTCTGAAGATGACTCAGCACTGACTTGCTGGGGAAAGGTGTTCTGATATTCTAGCGATGACAGGTATATAAAGGGTACGCACAGAGGCATTCACATCATATATCTAAGGAAATAAAGTGAAGCATCTAGAACAAGATTAAACGACTAGATTAGACAGACAGCAGAGTCTATTTTTAAAGTTCCAATAATAACCACCTATGAGAAAACAAAATAATAGTGCTTCGGGAGATGAAAACTCAAACCAGCTGTCCAGCGTGTTCCTGAGCTTTAGGGACACCAACAAAACAGAACAAAAATTTTAAAGCCATTTAGGTCATAGTTTCACACACTTGGAAGTCTACCTTTCTCGATACAATACAAGCTCTCCATTGATAGCTTAATTCTGTTGCCAAGCTTTCCCCACCAGACATTTGCTTCATATTTTTTAATTCAGAATCCTGAGAAAGCTCCAGGACTGCATCTGCCTTATTTGGGCTGGGTTTGCAATGCACAGAGATGTAGCAGTTTGGGTACAAGGAGACCATATCAAAATAAGAGATGCAATCGCTTAGCGCGCAGCAGTTATTTCTTCACGTGGAACAGCATCCTGGATGCTACCCCTGTTGCGAGTATGATTTAATGCATTTATTTTACTACATGTAGAGCCTGCAGAGTCTAAAGAAGGGGCAAAATAAATGAGAAAAAAAAAAATCTTTCCACCCTAACTGCCAAATTCTGAACTTCTGTTTCTGCTCCTTGGAGACAAGCAGTAGTATTTCTGGTTTTGCAGAAGCAGCTCAGAAATGTGTGAAATATAAGACATGACTGGACAACATCCATGCAGCTCCATGCTGTATTTTAGTCTGTCTCATTTTCTGTGCAGAACAGAAGGGCTCTTGCAGAGCTTAAGGGCAGGTGATCAATGCCAGGCGAAGTGCAAACCGGCCCAGTCCCGTGCCATAAACTACACAAATAATTAGCAAACCCGCAGTCCAAGCGCTGAGTGGCGAGTGCCTCGTGAAGCTTTCTCCTCCTTTTCCAGATGGATTAATTTTTAAAGATAACTTGCTTTTCTTTTCCAGCGGGGAAAGAGTGGGGACAGACTTCCAAAAATAGGCTAGCCTGTCACAACTGCTAACTGTCACGCGGTGCCGAGATTGGAGCTGATCTCTTGGGGAGGCGGCTGAGAACAGAGGGGAGTAAGGAAGGAAAGAGAAAGAGTAATTCCTCTTTCCATAGCACAGCCAGAAAGAAAATGAATAGACAACCTGCAATCAATCACAAATAATACATAAGCCAAAAATCAGTCATTCCAAGTAAAAATACATAAATGTATCAGTTTACCATCAATTATTAGCAAAAGTGCTATATTCTAGAGCAACAAAACTGACGCCCAAATGTACTCTCTGTCCAAGGTCTCGTGGGGACAAATACGACATTATTGCCTATTTAAACAAATTGACCCAGCAAATTAAACCAAAATGCTCTCTTTAAATTCAATTTTCAAATGCTGTTCTAAAAAGGCTCCTGTCCATGTGGCCTCTGCAGTAAACAGACACACTGAAGCCACAAGATGATTAGAAAAAAATATGTTTAGTCTTTTATGAGATCAGGGACTATTCAGATTACATAAACCAAAAGGTTATTTAGAAAAAAATACATAAATATATATTTTTATATTTTTTTATATTATATATAAATAATCCTAATAATCCAATCCAATAAACTCAAATCTAAGCAAAATTTGCTCAGTGCTAAATACTAGATGTTACAAGAAAAGGTAGGAGGAAAAGCTACAACTGCATCATGATTAAATGGACAAGAGCATAATCTCATTCAGCAGTGATCTTAGCCCTGTGCATCTAACGCATTCATTTTATTAAGAGGTCTGAAGCGGAATATTTGAAAACAGAAATCTTATTAAGAAAGCCTTCATCATCCTTGCTGGCGTTTTTCCTTCCCGCTGCATGAAGGAAATGCTTTTTGTCTGCATAATCTTTGCCAATAACAGGCTAATCTTCTTTCATGGCCTGCCTTAGTCACATGTTGTTGGGGAACATTAAGGACGCACTTCGTTAAGCTGCTGCACCAGGTGCTTTCTGATGCACCTGCATACGACATAGCATCAGGTCAAAACAACAACAAAAAGAAAAGACAACATAAAATTGTGTATCATGAACTTAATTTCCCTTTTTAGGTCTAAAATGTATCCCGCTTGTCAGCAGACAACAGTAGGTTTTGTAGTATACAGTCATGAAATGCTGAATTAGTAAGACTGACATACTGACCAACGATGATTATTTAATTTTTTAATTAGAGACCCTACTGATGACAGCTGTGCAGTTGTGATTTGAGGTGCTGGCTACCAACAGTACCAGTGTGGCCTCTGCTAAAGGCCATCTCCTTCCCTTTCTTCAGTGTGCCTCCTTCATTTATGCTTCTGTGTAGCCCTATCTTGAAATATAAAAGTCGCGGTAGCTAAATTTCATAATTACAATATTACTCGAAGCCAACATAAAGAGTTGCATTGCTGAAGACAAGAAAGTACAGTACAAACCCTATTTATTATTATTTAGTGGGGGCAAATGCTCCCACGTGGCTCCAACGTTGTGCACCAAGTGGATGCTCCCGTGCCCAAGTCTGGGAAGGGCCAGGGGCAGTTGCGGTTCCTCCTCCTCAACAGCTGAGTCATGGCAAGTTCTTTGACTCAATGTCTAATATAACCCATTAAAATGAGGCTGATTTTATAGGGAACAGCGATGAGCAAGGACTGTGCCAGCAGATACTAGCATTCAAGTTATCATAGATAACTGGGGGCTCTAACACAGGCTCTATCACGGCTTTTTTCCTCCCCTCCATATTTAAAGTATGAAAATAAATGCCTACTTAAAGAAATAAAATAATAGCCGGTGACAATTTTTTATTGTTGTTCATGCCAGAGATACAGTAAAATTAATTCCTGAACTCAGAGGCTGAAAACCAGCTCATGAGCTATGCAACGTGGGCATTTAACCGAGCCCTAGCCTGGAGCCCTGTACTCTCACACGGTGAGGGTTTATGAGAGCTCTTATGAGAGCTTTTGTAGGGCTCATCCATATCATGAACAGGTACAGAGATTACTGTCGGAAAGAATTTACTAATAACACACATGGCAACTTGCTGCAAGCCGAAGGGCCACAGAGAAAAATCACCCAGACCACAAAACAGCTGAGTTATGAACAAAATAAAAGTTTCCTCCAGGTATAGCAGAAGAACATCATCTGAGAAGAGAACGAGATGCCTAAGGCAATTATTTTGTTATCTAGAAGCGGCTTTAAAAGCCAGATGGGCTCAAAACCTGAGCAAATGCAGTGTTTAGACGGCGGCACGTAGGGATGTTGGAATAGATTTTGGACAGCAATTCTTTTCTAACACAAATAGGTCAGGGAGAACCAACACCTTTTGTGTCATCACTGGCTCCCATGGCAGTGACTTCTGGTCGGCATCCAACAAATTAAATCAGAGAGTAATGAACTGTGTAGCTCTAGTCAAAATTAGACCTACCTTTAAATAATCTTCTGCTCTTACGTTAGAGACCCATGCAATGCTGTTGGGGTAGGAAAAAGGAGAACAGATGAAGCCAAAGATCTCTAATAGAGAAGCTGTAAAGGGCCATATCTGTAAGCCAAACAAATTGCACAAAATGGGGCATTTGGAAACAATGACTGCAATTTCTTCCCTGAATCAAATCTACTTAAAGATACTTCTTTCAGGCAGATAGCAAAGGAAAATACTGAATGTGCAACATGGCCACTTTCTAACATACCTCCCAAAACACCCCGGCAGCTCCAAAAATTGGCACATCTCGTGCCTTCAGCTCAGGGACTGATCCTCCCAGAGAATGCCCACATTATTTGGGCACCCTAATGAGAGAGCCAAAGCCAACAAAATCCTCCTTTACAGTGGAACAAGCTCTCAATTCCACATTTCTGGGTGGAAGAGCAGGATGAGAGCAATGTTTCTGGGATACTGACACTGGACAAAGAAGAATCCAGTTATTCTAGTTATTTTCTCAGGTCAAATCTAAAGGGTTGCCAAATTGCTTGGATACCAACGTGCATTCACCAAGCTAAGCACTGATTCATTGCACTCACTGGAACGAACTGCTGGTTATTGCTATTTGCCAATTATCTGCTCCCACCTTTCCATTACTGAGATAGTAATGCGTGTATCACAAAGGGTTTTGAGTGAGTGACAAAGATTTTTGGCTACTGATAAACAGCGCTGCACAATTTACAAAACCAGAAGGTTATTTCAAGACAAAATTGCCATGAAACACCGTCATTTAAATAATGAATGGCTATGCTTGCTTGCTTGATTTCTTTCTCCTAAAATAATTTTTCTTCCTTTCTGTCAGTTGGCAACAAATACATCTTAACATTTGCATTTCAAGCAAGAAGACAAATCCAGACAGTTGCTCCAAAAGGACTGGAAAATGTGGTGTAAACTCTGGTATGAACAAACCTATCAAAGACGTCCAAACTTAGGCAGACAGGGAAGGCATTAGCAGTTTATCAGAAGCTCAGGAGGAACCCCAACTTTGCCTGGAGAATTTGGAAATTGCTCTTCTCCCCCATTTGAAAACATTGTTCAGCCACGTCCCAGCTTGCAACATCCATCCACTCAGGTCAACATGAAGCACCTTGTTCTGCTCACTGCCACAGCACACAGCAAGAGACACTAAAAGTTGCAGAATTTATGACCAAAATGGCCCAAACAGGACCTAACGTTTCTTTGTTCATGTGATTTTTGTGTTTCTTTTTCTTTTTCTTTTTTTTTTTTTTTTTAATCACCAGCAGTCACTACGGAAATCACAGGCACTGTATTCGAGCCAAAAATGCCCATTCAGGCATCATAAAATAGCTCCAACTTTTCATTACTATTCAGTGTAATTACGAGAACGAAAAACTAGCTCAATTGCTATCAGTTTATGTTTGCACAGAATTAATAAGTCTGGGACTTAAACAAAAGGCAGTAAGCAGACAAACTAGTGCACACGTGGGACAGAAGGAAAAAAATACGAAACCCACAGTTTTTGCACAGGTCTTTGGCTGTGAGATGTCCACAAAGCCACTGCTCAAGTGTTTGCCTGATAGACTCATGGAATCGTTAAGATCGGAAAGGCCCTCCAAGATCATCTGGTCCAACCATCACCCTACCACCAATGTCACCACTAAACCATGTCCCTAAGAGTCACGTCCAACCTTTCCTTGAACACCCCCAGGGATGGTGACTCCACCACCTCCCTGGGCAACCCATCCCAGTGCCTGACTGCTCTTGCTGAGCAGAAATGTCTCCTCATTTCCAACCTGAACCTCCCCTGGCACAACTTGAGGCCATTCCCTCGGGTCCTGTCACTGGTTACCTGTGAGAAGAGGCCGACCCCCAGCTCCCCACACCTTCCTCTCAGGGAGTTGCAAAGAGCAATGAGATCTCCCCTGAGCCTCCTCTTCTCCAGACCAAACAACCCCAGTTCCTCACAGGACTTGTGCTCCAGGCCCTTCACCTGCCTCATAGCCCTGCTCTGGATAATTTCACTCAACTTTGCTGTGTCATGGTCTCAAAACATAACTAATTTAGAAACTGTCTCAATCAATGTTGTTGTGTTTGTGTTTGTGTTTTTTTTTGGCAGAAGAAGGACATTAGCCAGAGAATGCCCAAGTTTGAAGGCCATAGCTGTGGCATGCTCGGCTTCCTTCCCAAATGGAAATGACTACAGAACAAGGCTCCCTCATCATAAAATCTACCCCAAAGGCAGCTTCACCTCCTTGCCTTGTCGAACTAACAATAAAAGAAAACATGGTAAACAACACTGCTCAGGGATGCTCTTGGATTTTTATAATAAAAGATGATAGATGATGCTGAACACGGTTGCTCCACTGACTTCCCACCACATCAGAGATCACCACATAATCTATAGTGTGTGCTGGCACTTAAAAATAATGGTATGCTATAAATAATAAATACAAGGGATAGAATAAGAAATGAGACCGGGAAAGCAGATAGGCGAATTACACAATTTCAAATAAACACGCCTATATGTGTATGTATGTATAGAGAGAGACAGCACGGCTGGCTTTCAGCTCTAGATGCTGCAAGGGTTGGGGGTGCTTTTAGAGGCTGTTTGCATCATTTTATCTCTGTCTTTAGAACGGTATTCTTGTGAAAAGAAATAAAATATTCAAAAGGTTTAATTATTTTTTTTTTCTCTGAGCATCCAGCAATCCCTCCGTGAATTATTGTTCATTGCATTCAAACAGACAAAATAAATCCACCACAGCTAACTACCAAGATCCTCCCACCCACAAATAAATCCTAACTGTTGCCCACTTCCAAGCAGAAAAGAATACTAAAAAGCAAAGCCACAGCCACAGTTCAGGTTACACTGAAATGACCAGAGAATTAACCTTCACAACTGTTTTACATGAGGGGAATGTCAGAAGCACAGAAGAAAGCCACAAAAATATTTCATCGAGAAGTTCTGCAGATTAGCAAAAATAAAATTGATGAAATTGAGGTGTAAGAAAACAGATTTCTCATCCGTATCTTTTAAACTGAAAAGATATTTTTATTATGCATTGATATATTTGAAGATTGGTTAGCTTGTATGGGCAGAGGGTGGGCGATACGACCTCTTGAGATCCTCTCCCTTCAAGCTGAAATTATTCTGTGGAAAAGAACTGAGTACTTTATAGGATGAAGGGAGGGTGGTAAATCCCTACCAAGAACACATCTTCCAATAGTCTTGAATAATTTATAGCAACACGATGCACTGGTCACTCTAAGGAAATTTCTGCAATGCTCAAAGATTCTACACATGCAGTTTTCCTCATTTTATACATTAAGCTCATCTATTTGCACTAAGGCAACCTTTCAGAGTTAAGGGGCCTTTCACAAGATTGTATCAAATGGGTGATTCTAATGGTCTTCAAACACAGCTCCAGACGGAGACTCAACTTACATAGCTTCAAGCAAGAAACAGAATTTGGAGGCAGCAATTTCTCCCTTGTGTTCCATTTTATTCCAGAATACAACACTAATTCTAAGGGGTTATAAATGTAAAAATGTAACAGTAATGTCTATTTCTTGCGTCTCTAATAACAGTGACAGAAAAAGGTGAAGAAATTAAACCACCACACCATATGCAGCCTCACACAACTGCTCCGTGGTACCCAAGAGATTAAAGGTGTATGGAAAAGTTCCCCCAACTGGGGGTGTACCCAACACCTCAACCTTCCCCAAACCAACCAGCACATAAACCCAACCCACATAATAAATCCTGCATTGGGGTAAAAAAGAGGGGTATCTTCATGGATGTGTGTATTGATACCTGCACGCCATAACTGATAGGCAAAAAATCCTACTGAATTCGGTCACATGGTCTGAAATCACCACTGGTGATTTTACAACCTGGCTGTGAGACTTCAGTCATCAGGCCCCCGTTTTAAAATACTCATGTCGGATAAGTTTTAACTTTGTATGAGGACACTGAAGTAGACTGCTTGGTAAAGCAAACCCAATCCACTCAACTGACCTCAAGCAGGAGTTTATCAAGGTCTTTATCAAGGAGTTTATCAATGGTCTTTAACCACGAGATACAACTTTATTCTTTGGATTAATCTCTCCCCTGTGTAAAAGGATGGCTTCAAATTCAGCAACAGGAAGGCCCATCTCTCCTGCACCATGCTCCTTCAAAGAGTTGCTTCTCTTTTTCTCTTCAAGGTTCATAAAAGCTCTGATCCCAATGGCTTTAGGACAACTTAAGCACGGGCATTAAACATACCCTGAGCACCCTGTAAGAGTACAGCAAGATTAGGACCGTGCAGAACTGTAACTCTTCTGAGAGTTATATGCATTTTTCCTATTTTGTTACCTAAAAGAGTCAATCAGTGAACAGAGTGATTTTCCTCTCAGGATCTGGGCTTATTTTTAAAACATGATTAATGGGACATAATGGAGTACTGGCTCTTACATTTGACAGAAAATAAAAATTCAACTGAACATGCTCTACTTTAAAAAATGCATAAGGATAACTAGAGCAAAAACAAAGCAGTTATGTTCTGCGATGTCATCTCAGGTCTGCTCTGAGAAAGCATTAGCCAACTGAGATATATTTAGAAGAAATTAAGGGGTTGGTATATGTCTGATCTGTTCAAACCTCATAAGAAAGGAATTAGGAACTGGGAAAGACAGACTTTTACATTGATCCCTGGTTTTCTGCTTCCTGAAATGTTTCCAACCATGGCTACCAGATGTCAGTAGGTTCTCATTTTCATCACTGAGAAATACCAAAAGGTATTAATCTCCCATCAAACTTCTTCTTCATATTTCAAAAAGAGAAGCTTCTCGAACTTTGGCATCAGCTGCAACCACAGAAAGGTGCTGTCACCCACCTGGCCTATTTGGGAAGTTCCTTTGCCTACAAACTAGTGAAATCACCACCTCTTAACCTTCACACCTTTAAATTAGGAGTTGCCGTGGTAAGGACTGGGCAGCAGCAGTCTCAAAAACAACCTCACAACAGCAGCCTGAAGCAACATCTGGGTCAACACTGGCTATAAAAAAGAACTATAAAGCCGCTCTTCCTCAGTGCCCGCTTAGTTTGGAGACAGCAAAATGAACAAACAAACAAGAGTAGCCCCAGTGAAATTTAAACAGTGGTTGTGAAGGCGGAGACGTGGACTTTGATCACCTTGGAGCACGTGGCAGTTGTTTTCCATCTCAGGCCAGCGCGGTGTCTGCGGGATAACAGGCTGCCTGTCTGCTTTCTTCCCTTCTCCCAGAATAAGTGTCTGCAGCAGCTTAATTATCAAGTTACAAATAAACATATTCAGCTTGGTGCATACATTCAATTACAGATAATGAGCTCTAGACAAAAGCTATTGAACTATAACTGATACTCTAACAGCCAGCACACAACAAGCAGTGATTAAATGATACGGACTAGGGATAAGAAAAGAAATTCTCATTCTTCCCTTCAGAAACATGCAAAGCAAGGAGATTTTCTGGGGAAAATCTGACAGAGGTAATTCTTAATACCTATTATTTTCCCCAGTCTCATCCATTTTTTGCAAAATTACAGTGAAAGTTCAAGTGGTACTCAAAATTTTCACTCTTCGTGTAGTCATTTCAGCGAGATGTTTACAAATAAAAGCTTACAGTGTTTGCTAGAAGTTGAGTTTTATAGTACCATGAGGACGCAGTGTAATATGCTACATGCTTGCATATAAAACCTAAGAGGAAGTGAAGCCTGAAGGCACACTTTGGTAACTTCAGTAATTTTAATAGTCTGTAATGATAAACCAAATAAAAACCAAATATTAGGAAGCCAGGAAATTCAGACTTGCAGCGCACCTTAAAGGAAATGAAACCATCAAAAGTGCAGACAGGGAGAAATGAAGTCAGTGGAAAACTCTGACGTCTGTCCAATGAGTCGGGCACGGTCAAGAGCTGCACAGATTAATCTTTCCCAGCTTCAAGACAACTTACAAATACCACATGTAGTGCTTTGAATGCTGTGAATGGCTATGAAAATGTTTTGCTCTCAAAGGTTCATGACACAGGGAGTGTTTTTCACATTACCCTTTTCTCTTTCCCTATAAGCTGAGTTTTCATTTGCAACAGTATTAGGATTCAAGGGCTCCTCATGCAGACCTTATCAGAAATAAGATGTCTTTATCTCTTCAAAAATGACGGTCGCAATGTTCCATCTGAAAGGTCTGCTGTAATCCTTCATCTTGGATTTAGCTTATGCAGATTCTAAATATAAACTGATCTAAAAATATTAACAATTGCTTCTTCTCAGTATCAGTCCAGCCGTCGCAGGTTCGTCATAATTTTTCGCTTTGGCCAAGCCGGTTCAGACTGCACTCTCCTGATAGCACAAAATTAAAATCTCAAGCGCTGCCTCCTGCATGTACCACGGCAAAACCGGCAGCATGGATAAGCAAGATGCTTGCAGATCACAGAGAGCTTTTGCAAGGGGTGTTTCACTTTGTTGCCTATTGTTAGAAGGAAATTGATTTCTCTAACCACGACCTGTGGCTGCCTTGCAGAAGGCTGCAGCTATGACCTGCAAGCATCTCAGTCATGGCTCTGGGTTAACCATGGCACAGGGCAGCAGGCAGCACTGAAGGATTCAGCTTGCTCAGTCTACCTCTTCCAAGTCAATGGGATGCTTCCAGCTTGCTGCAGCTAAAAGTGATGTTTTCTTACCTGTCAGGGTAAACACAGAATGGCTTGGGTTGGAAGGGACCTTAAAGATCATCTAACTCCAACCCCCAAAGAGCTTCATAACCATGTTCCACCAGCAGCCAAGGAATGTTCACCGAATACCAAATAGGTTTTCCAGTAATTCTGGAGCACGTTACTTTGACAAAACCCAGCTGCTTTCTCCTAAGTATAGCCCAGCTGTCAGTCACAGAGTGCTGAAGCTACTGCTCCTTGAGAATAACCCCTTCAATAACACATCCTCATCCCTACACAGCTTTGCTGTCCTCTTGGAGCCAGCACGTTCTGCTCTCAAGGTCAAGACAAGTTGAGTGGCCCTGGGCTTCCCATTCCAGCCGATAACCCTGAGCTGTACATGGATCTACATAACCCTTGCTATGTTATGGCAAATTCTAAAACTGGAGCCTGACTGCCACTGTCCTGGTCTTCCAGTAGGGATGTGCAAGATGCTGGACTGGAAGATGCTCTTGGAAGATGCTGGACGGTTGCAGTCTGAAGGGTTACATGTAAAGAGCAAAACTGGGATACAGCAAAGAGGGAAAAACCAACTCAACAGTTGATTTTATTTTTTTTTAATAAAAATATTTAATTTGCTGCATGGGAGCATTCTAGCCATTGGCTACAGTGTACACAGGATCATGTATCAGACTTTCTAATGAGGCAAGAACCAAGGAACTTTTTGCAAGGAAGAGCTTTAGTGTTTGGATTCCTTTTATCACTTCTTTTTTCTTCTTTTTTTTGTTTAGCATAGGATTTAATTTGTCTCTTCGAATGATCTGGTTCTTTCTCAGCTGTATCAATTCCTTGCTAGTGCGCCAATCTTGGCAGTAGTGACACTTGATGTTTATTACTTTTGCCTGCTACACACTGCCTGGCCTTCCAAGAGCCGAAATGCTCAAAATTCAGATGACAGAGCTGGCCTCATGCAGGCTGCCATTAACACTTCAATCAGTGGTTAGCAATTAGAGAACAGATAATCCAACATTGTTTTTAAAAGGGTCAGAGATTGGTCACTGACAAGGTTTGGAGGTGAAGGTTTAAGACTGAGTGTTAGGGTAACCTTGGTCTGGAACAGCTCACCCACAGGGTCGGTGCAATCTCCGTCCTTGGAGCCTTTTTACATCCTGATAGACCACTGACACCTGACATGACCTACTGCTGGCAACAGCCCCTCTCCAAAGGGGAGCTGGGAACACAGAATTACAGAATCGTTAGGGTTGGAAAAGACCTCCAAGATCATCTGGTCCGACCACCACCCTACTACCAATGTCACCCACTAAACTATGTCCCTAAGCACCAGGTCCAGATGACCACCAGAGGCCAAACAAAATTTCTGTGACTCTATGGAAGCTTGAACTACATTATATTATACAACCATTGCTGGTTTCAGATATTCATGCTATAAAAGGACGATACAAACAGAAAGTACTTCTTCCAGCCCTACATGAAAGGTTGCTCCAAACACACCAACACATAACGTGGAAGGTCAGGAGGACAACGTAAGTGGTAAAACCCAGAGGAGATTGATCAGGCAGGTCTTTTGGCTCTGTTGTTACTGTTCACCAAAGTACTCTTTTTTTTTTTTTCCCCTCTACGTTCATGCCTAAATCTCACCTGAAGGCATAATTTCAGTTCATTCTTCTGGCCAGCCCCAGTTAGACCCGTTAAAGGCTGAGCTAATGGTGATGTCTCCATCTCTCTACAGTATATTTCTGAACAACTCACAAACTTGTTACTCTAAATGACGTGCCAGCACATAAAAAAAATCAGCATGCAATATTATCATGGTTCCATTATAATTGACACATTATTTTAAATAAGCTATTATTATAATATAATTCTAAGAACATTCGTGCCTTTAACAATTGCTGTTACCAACAAACTTGCCCAGCTTTTTTTCTTCCTCAATTCTTTCATGTAACCTAAATACGACAGAAAAGCAATATATCCGCTCAATGAAATTACAGGGTAAATTCCATTAAGTCCCCCAAAAGCGAGACACAGATGAGCACATGAAAGCTCTGGAGTAAAAATGTATTTCCTGGGGCAAGCAGCAATGGGCAGAGACTGCAAAGATGCTCGTTAAAATTATTTTTCTTGAGCTAAAATCTAGTAGTCACCAACGAACCAAGTCACAGGAATACTGAAAACTCTTCCCCTGGTCCCACTAATTATCTCCACTTCATTCCAGTTATAAAGTGCTTTTACTTGCACAATACTTTTCATATATATGGAAGAAAAAATGGAAATCAAAGAAACCAGTGGTGGTAGGAGCTATGGCAAACCAAGGTGGCATTTATTTCATTAACAATGATATGTGATGGCAAATAAAGAGCACCAAAGAACCGTATCTCTGCAGAGTACTGCATTTCCAGCTCCTGGACACTGTCACAGTGCAATTGTAGAAAGAATTGGGTCATTATTGTGAAGAGTGTGAGAAAAATCACATGCAATGTATTTTAGACTTAATTCTTAGCAATAAGATCACTGTTTACCGGAATATGTCATCAGCTACTGGAACAAGTTGATGTCTAATGCAAACACTGTGCATGAAACACATTTATAAATGAGCTTCAAGTTCTTAAGTAAGAGGCCCTAAGTGCATTTTTTCTCCTTTCCATAAGAGATACATGAGTCAAAAAGAGACACAGCAAGTAAGACAGCATATAACTCCAGCCACAGCATATTAAAATATTTGATTTGAACTGATTATTCCTTTCAGTATGCACATTTCATTTTAAAAGAAGCCCAAATAAATTCAGAAAACAAGACACAGGGCAGATGCCAGCCCCGTTGTTTGCTGTAGTGCTAGAAGGCAGCTCCAGCTGCATTCAGAAAGAGAGCTAGATGTTACAACATTCCTTCTCATCACCTAATTTCAGTGTAGCTGAAGCCACATACCCAGCTTCCGAAGTGTGAAGGGCACTGGGGCAGATAAGTTGCTGTCAGATGGACTCCACAGATCCGGGCAAGCTTTGGAGGAGCCTTCAAGCTCAGCCGGGAGGAAACGCGGAGGTGACAGGTGCATCTTCACGTCTTGCCTCTTGCTGAGAGCAAAATCCTTTCAAACAGCAGGGAAGCAGTTTCGTTTCCCTGAAAGCCACAATCCCGATTTGTCTCCGAGTGAAGTGCAAGTGTCAACCTTCCTAAAGAAATAGTCACAAGATGAAGCGCTGCTTCCACCTTCCTTCAGCAAATCGCTTGGATGCTCCCAAAATGTGGGAATCTGTCTCCAACACTGCCTCTAGCACAAAAACTCCGTGTCAGGAGCCCCACACTTCTGCTATTCCACATTCTTGCATCAGAACACCATCAGTTACTCAAGGGAGAAGTGAAATTGTCAGTGAAATTGGCTGTGAGGGCTGAGGACACCATGAGGTGAAGACGACAGAAGTGCTTGACTTGCAGCCTTGCTCCAAAGATGTTTAAAACCTTCCTCCTACGTGAGCTGCCTGGATCTGTATTTCACCAACTTACGAAACCTTCTGGATATGGGCTAGGAAGCAACATGGCCATAAGCCACATCCTGGGCTCAGGAGAACATTAGTGAAACCTTCCAGATGAGTTCTTCAAAACCAGGGAGGTGGACAAATTGACGTTGTGGGGTCAGGCTCACAACTTTGCTAGCAAATACACGTGGCCCATCTCCCAAAGACCATGCAACCAGTGTGGTTAACCACTTCATATAACAACTCACACCACTTCAAATCCTTCAGCAGCTTTGTCCAATCTCCATCATCTCTCTTCTGCTAACAATAAGAAATTCTCTGCATATTTTACAAGTAGTTTGGCCACAAAAGAAATCCACTTAAATAATCAGCAGTGAGATCTCTCCACTGGTACACATGTATTATTCATTACTACATAATCTCAACAGCTTGCTTAACATGCCAGGGGCTTCTCTAACTTCCCACAAAAAGGCTGACGGAGAACTTTTTCCCCATTTTTAAGAATGCACAAGTTAAGTTTAGTCCTTCCTGTTTCCTCTTCCCTTAGCCCTTAAGCATAACAAATCACAGGCAAATCCATCAGATGAAAGTTTGACTGAACGATTTCTCAGTTCATCACGGGACCACAGTTTCTATTGTTAGATACGGATAAACCTGCCTGCATTTGCACTCTCCCCGTTCCACGTGAATGGAAGACAAAGCAGCTCAAGCAAAACGCTGACCTGCTCTCTGCACATGAAATAACAATCTATCATTATCTGCTTCGAGAGGCAGAAATTAAAAATGGAAAAATCCTTATACAAGTATTTCTAATACGAGTGGCACGGCAGAGGAAGGGGAAGGAGAGAGAAACAGATATTTCTCTCCTCAGTCTGGTGCTTGAGGCAATCAGCTGGGCACAGGCATCTCTTTCAAGGAGAGGTCTCTGGGTGAAAACAAATCACCAAGAGCCACACACCAGGTGCTACATCCCACTCACCTGGTAGCCACAGATACCATCTCTTTGCTGAATTTTGGAGGTCTCAAATGTAGGTTCAACCCCAGTGATGAGAGCTACCAAGCCAAGAACAACTTAATTCTATTTCCTGCCCATTGATGTGATTGTTTCTTCTTAAAATGAACCCATCCTGTCAGCTACACTCAATCAACCAACCAGTCCACCAGAGTATCTTCCCTGAAGCACTGTACTAACTCATTTCTGCTACTGCAAGTTAAATAAAAACAGAAGATGTATTTATATTTTCATCGTTTTCATTGTGCCTTTGTCCTCCTCATGTAGGCACCCATGAGTGTTTGTCTTTGGCTCAATGACCTTTTAATTCAGGTATGCCGTATATCCCCCCGTTTTCAGGGATAATAAAGCTTTCTCTTCAGCTCCAGATGTCTTGATATGCTTTCAGCAGGTTGCAGAGGAACAGCTGTGGATACAAAAACTAAAGGAGAAGCACATAATGCTTAAAGTTGACTTTAAAGAAGCAGGGTGGATAGATGGGTACCCTTCGTATAAAAATGTCAGCATCCTCTCTGGAGCTGAAATATGCGCCTATCTACCAGCTGTACAGATTAAGCCCCTGATGTATTTGTGAGCATCTAAAAGTGGGGAAAGTTGGTGATCAAACCATGCCAGAGCTGGAACAGGAACCCTGTTGCTCCTCTAGTGGAGGCTGCACACACACAGCAGCAAGACCCACAGCTACAACCATCATCATAAAGGGATCACGGATTCTGGATTAGCCAAGAAAAAAGATTTTTCCTCCCCTTCCCTTTTCACCACTGCCCAGTCACACAACTGAAGGCCAAAACAGTATTTCCAGATAACTTTGCACATGCTGACAATCTGGCATATGATAGATACCCTGCTCCTCCTGATTGCATTTACTGTTACACCAGTCTTTAAGCAAATACAATCATCTATGGTATTGGCAAAATGTGATTTCTGTTCAACAGGAGCTGGTATTAGTTGTGTGCAGCCCGAAGGAAGAGAAGGAAGAGGAAACCTCTTCTCAAAAGATTAAATCTGCATTCTACAGGCAGATGGCTTTACAGGTTGTTTTTTTTTTTCATATAAATTTCTTTTTTAATTTGAAATAGCTTTTTGTGATTAGCCATCAATAATGCAAAATGTCTTTGAAATAACAGCAATTCTTTTCACTCCGCTTTGAAACGTGACAAGAACAATTCTTTACATTTCGATGCTAAATGGAGTTACACGTATTGCACTCCGTCTCACTACGTCACTGGTTCCAGCAAAGAAGCCCTTCAATGACAGCTCAAAGTCATCTGGTCAATCAGGCAAGAAAAATAAAGCACCCTTACAAATTGGAGTGGGGATTTCTGGTCCTTCAGTTAACTGTTGGCCAAGTTTTTAAATGGGTATTTAAAAAAATACTCTGCTTTGCTGTTGAAAGTCTTTTTCATTTATAAAGAGCTCTTGCAGATTATTGGAACGTCCTTCCAGTGTTAGACATATGGGTTGGAACATCTTTTTATTACATATGACAGTGCAGGTCAGACCCCAAAGAAACATGTTGTGAAGAACACATCAGTAACAAGAATAATTGGCTACACAACACACCTTGAGAGCTGTCAAAAATGTACGGTTTTTATGGAAAAAACAACCTTTTTAAGTACGACTTTTGATGTTGTTCAGCACTGCCCCATATGTCCACCCAAATGCCATTTTTAAACCCCGAGGATATATTTAGTACAGCATACATCATCCCGCTGTCGTCATTTCATTGAACAAAGCAAAGCAGGATCATGCTAAATGATGCATCCTCAGCGTGTTTCAAGAGCACAGCAGTGAAAGGACTGCAATACCAATGAAGTTTAAAATGTAGTCGAATAAGCTAAAGAAATAAGCAGAAGGCGGCACAATAGATATCAATGGAGTTGAATTATGAAGTCAAGAATAGATGGAAACATAAAATACGCTGACATACGAACTGTATCTGCTCCTGCCTAGTCGCTGTTCCCCCGCCATTCACATACGGCACCATCTGAGCTTTCAAGTTTCTGCATGCATGATGAGCTCTTGGCTCCAGCCTGGGCTGGTGCAGCCAAATCTTTGTGATTCCACCTGGGCAGGACAGAATGCAAGTTATCACTTCCGACTGGCACGATTTCCTACGCCCAGAGTGACCCCGCGTGAGAACTCTATGCCTCATTACACCAGCCAAGAAATTAATGTAAATCACCAGCCCAGCAATGCTTACGGCAATCTCACTAGAAGCTTGAATTCGATTACCAAAATTCAAAATACCTGCTAAGGGTTTGGGATTTTTTTTTAAAGGCAGCACTTAGCAAACAATAAGATTTAAGTGTTTTGGCTAAGCGCAGATACCTTTTGTTACCGTGCACTGGATGTCCACCACAACAAACCCTTTGCTCACCTCACCTTCCTGCTAAAATTATCTTTCGGATGCTGCACTCTTTGAAGCGTGGTCGATCATCTCATACTGGTTTGTAAGGGTGAAGTCCCCATCCCAATGGACTGGAGGGCAAAGAGCAATCACACTCCTTCTCCTAGCACAAAGGAGCACGAGGAAGCAAAGCCAGCTAGTTCAGTCTGCACTGAAGGGTGGCACTGAAAAAGACATTTCTTGGCATGAACCCACACATCATGGAAATTACACTGTTTTACCCAATTTTTAAGGAGGGTATAGAAGGTTCTTAAAGAGTTCACAGAGAGACTTCAGTTTGCTACTATTGCTCAAGCTTAAGAGAGTTTGTTTTTTTTTCCAATAATGATCTACAACAATAACTCATCCTTATGTTGAACAACAGAAGCAAAAATATCATCAAGTAACACAACGATAACATGGTGAAATGGTTTAAAAATGAGACTTTGAGGAGGAAATACAGCATAGCCATGGGTTTGCTCACCCTGCACTCAAGCAGGGTGCTGCTGCCCTCAGTTCACATCAGGTGTCCCCTCCAGACCACCTCCATGTCCCGTGTTGGTTTGGCCAAAGCATGCCTGAAGCTACCAAGTCGTTTGCAAAAGCAGTGCCAAAAGCCACCGGAGCAAAGAGCATCAGTGCTAAAGCCTGGTTCCCCAAGGACGCTGAGTTCTGCTGCTGTCTCCTCTCCATCACAAGGTCACCACCACCGAGCAAAAGGAGCAAGTGCTGGGGTTAATTTGGGTTTTTAAATTAGCTGCTACCAAACACAACAATAGGCAAATCCTCCAGCTTCTTCCTGAGCTCGCTAACCTTTGGGCTCTCGCTATCTCACTCTTCTTGTAGATCTGGTAGAAATTTAAATGACATTTAAGTGCCCTCCCAGTCTTTTAAATTTGGTTTAGGTTGTCCAAAAGGTTAAAAAGTTAGTAGGGGTGATAGAGATAAGCATGAGCACAGAAGCCAGCCTAAAAATACAAATAAATGCAGTGAATCGCATCTCAATTCATTGTACTGACTTGCAAAACTTGGATTTTGCTCTCAGCCAAGATAACTGCCTAAAGATTTGACATTACCTGAAACCCCTTCCCCATAAATCATCTTAGTCAGAAAAATATTCCTTTCAAAATGTTCAGAAAGGAAATGGTTAATCTCATTTTCTATCCCGAATGTCCCAGTTGAGACATTTCTGCTATCTAAGCAAAGCATTTTCTGTATTGATTTGGGGGATTAACACTACCATTAGCTTGATACACAGTTCATCCAGCTGTTCAAATCTGAAATTATCAAGGGTAGATTAAAAAAAACAAAATCATCAATAGATAGGCTTTTTTCAATTTTTACTGTATCAACTAAGAAGAAAATGATTCTCTTGTTTCTTTCCATGACAGGCATTTTATTTCCCTTGTGCGTTTTCAGAATACATATGCTGGGGCCTTTGTTTTCTGCTAAAGCTAATTAAAGCTTTAGTTTCATTTAAAAAAAATAAAAAAAAAAAAGAAGCTATTTTCATACAATCACTTATTTAAAACCCACCACATCCAGATCGAGCATTTTTCCAACACAGCCAGGGACACATCGTGCATGCAGGCTCATTTCCAGGGACCAAGCTGCTCTCCTGTCGGAGAAGGTGCAGGTCCATCATGATGTCTCTAGGATTAATTCACTAATAAGACCTTTTCTTTCCAAAATACGCGCTTACATTTTGCTATTATTGTCAGGCCACGTAGCAGAGGTTACTCTATACAGATTACACTGTGCAAGCCTGGGAGTTTTTAGTTAGCAGCTTCCCTTTATCAGCCTTAGCATACCACGGTGCTTCAAATAACGCAAGGAACTTGGTAATTTTGAGTTTTAATATTTTGGGACAGTAACATTTCTGAAGCGAACTATCCCCCTCTTGGCTTTCCAATCTGGCAGTGTTCGTGAGACAAACGTTAAACCTGCACTTGCTTTTTATGGAGACCCATAGTTTGCAAAGTTCAGTAATTGGGAAACTTTGGAGATGCCTGGGAAATCATCGCTAAGGGCCACGTTGCCCACTCGCGTGCTGCTGTGCTCCCTGTTGCTGTACTTTAAGAAAACCTCAATTTCTTCTCAGCCGTGCTTGTTTTGCAGTGTCTGCTGGGCAGCAGTGCTACTGCGGTCCCCAGAGCTCACAAGCCTGATTATTTTCTGCCGATTGGAAACCCTGCAGATATACCCAAGGGGACTTTGAACTCCGCTCTTCTCGTTAAACGAGAGAAGGAAAACCCAAACTACCAAAACAACTGTAGGCACGATCCCCATAAAAATGTAGCAAGGGAAGAAGGAGGGAAGATTTCAGGAGTGAAACATCTGAACTTCATTAGGAAGAAGACCAAGAGAAGAGAAGATGGGATGGCATCATGGTAGGATCCTACCCGTTTCTGCTAGAGGGGAGTTGGGAATCAGAGGACGGTCTGTTTAGAGAGAGGAAATATTCTGCTGCAGGTTTACTGCTGGAAAAACAAGCAGTGATCGCTGCAGTTGTGCTGTCAACTAATTATTTCTGCTGCCACACAGCACAGAATACGTAAGACTGAAAACTAAACTAAACAATCTAGGCACAGCAATCATCCTCTGCTCTTGAATGCCAGCTCCTCCCAGCAGCAAGGACTCAAGATTTCAGGACACGAGAACAATTTCTGGGGATTAGATGGATGCCTGGGGCTTCAAATACAGAGTACGTTCATGGCAGGAAGGGTTGAAGGGCACAGCTTGCTTGACAGCCTTAGGTGTAACTTTTTTTCTTTTTTTTTTTTTTTGTAGCCCCACTGATTACTTTTGCTACCCAGAACCCCCAGATTTCCTACCCAGATTTTTTTTTTTGCATCTCAGATTTACTACACAGAAAAACTTTTTTTTTTATTATTTTATTACTCTGAATGTAAACATGTTTTCTACTGTTTCACTGTAAGAATGCAACACTGCAAGATACCAGTGTGAGTACTGCACTTAGTATTTACCTTCTACACATGCATCACCTACGTGTGTCACATCATCAAGATGCCATACAGTTTCCCACCTCATTCTGGGAAGCCGTAAATATTTAAGACATGATTGGCCCTTCTGTCCCAGCTCCTGCAAAGTGAGATCCTCCGTGAAACCAATTTTCTCCTGGGAAACTCCTCTTATCAGTTCTTTTGTGATCCCTTCACCGACGAAACCTCTGTGTCATCAATGCTACCCTTTGTAAGCCACTCACTGCTTGGAGAAACGCCGGGATGCACGTAGCATCTGACAATCAGATGACAGCAATGCTCTGAGGGTAATGTGCTCAGATGCACACTTCACCTGTGCTCAGACAATAAATACCCTCCTTATCTCAGCGCAGTAATTCAGAGTTATGCATGCCACAGTAGCACAAAACATATCAGATCATTTATCCTGGATTTTAACTATGACAATCCGTGTTGGCTTTTTGTTTCCCATCTTGCACAACCACCCTGATTCTGCTAGAAGTTACCATAAAGGCAGATTTTCTGGGTTAACATCTCCGTGGTACAAATATGAGCTTCACAAAGATGCCCAGCCACGTTGCAGGGACACAACGTTGTGTCTACACGTGCGTTCATCCTACTTCTTCAGGCTTTGTACAGCTACTAATTTTCCCTGAAATCAGGTTTTGCTGAATTCCAGGTCCTCAGGTCTTGAAAACAGAAAATAATCAGTTTGGCCTCTTGGCTCTTCAGGTGTAAATGCAGTCAGGTAAGTATTCATTCTCTTCTTTACCATTTTCTCAGACTATTGACAAAACAATTAATGACAGCATTTTTACAATTTATGGGGACTTTTTCTGGAACAGGTTCTGAAGCTCTTCAAGCACTGCAAACTGCACAAACTATAAAGCAAACTTTGGCCTTCCCTTCATACTTGCAAAGCACCACCTTTATAAGGACAGCCAGGGCTATTCTGCTGCATAAGCCATGCGATCAAGAAGTGATGTGCCGAATTTCAAGGCTTGCATTCAGCGTGTAGATGACAGCTACCTGTCTGTGCAGAAGAGACACGATCATATTCTCTTGGGAGCTTCCCTGTGTCCACAAGGGAGTTAAAACAAAGCCTGCTTCCTTCCTTCAGTCGCTGGCATAAAATGGTGGTTGTGGAAGAGAGGAGGAAATTCCTAAGTGGGTTTAGAAGAGAATGTCCCGCTCCTCTGGATATTTGAGCAGCTTTTAACTGTCTCACTCTCGATTCCTGCGCAGAAAATTTCCAATTTTTCTAGTAAAATTCAAAGGGAAGAAAAAAGGCTTTGGTGTTATATTCAAGCATCCATATAAATGGCCTGATATTCTGAAGACTCGAGCATCCAGCAAGTCCCAAAACATTGGTTGGCACTGTATCAGTCATCATTTCAACATGAATTCAGGAAGAGATTTTCAGGGAGGTTGGGGTTTTGGATTTGATTTTTTAAATCCTTGGGCAACTCATCATACATAGAATTTTTACTACTTAGCATTTAGCACTGCCATATTGGTAACATTTTTTACACAATTCTATAATAAATCTAAAATAAAAAAAACAAACAAACAAACAAACAATGAAAACAATGTCATGAGTGAAATCTTTGTGATCAACACATTATTTTTTCTCTTTCTGAAATTTAAGGTTTGGGGCTGCATTCCAAATTTGACAACTGGGGGGGGTGAGGGAGGACACAAAAAGATCAACATTCAAACTTTTTAAAAAATAGAAAAAAGCTCGGCAATAAAATCACAGAATCATTCAGGTTAGAAAAGACCTCTAAGATCATCTGGTCCAATCTTTAGACCTCCACATCTCTTGAAGACCTCCAGGGACGGTGACTCAACCACTTCCCTGGGCAGCCTATTCCAATGCCGCACAACTCTTTCAGTAACAAAATTTTTCCTCATATCTAACCTAAACTTCCCCTGGAGCAACTAGAGGCCATTTCCCCTCATCCAACCTAAAATGTACTCAACTGTCAAAAAACATTAAGCAGTCAATGTACAAATGGAGGTTCTAGGGGTTATTGCCATCTGCAAATTTCTTTATTTAAGACAAGGCAATAGGCAGTATCAATCCTAAACTTGACCCCTTAAAGTATACCTTAAATGGATTTTGCTTGAAACTATTCAAGAAAACATTGCCTTTGTAAAAACACCAGCTCATGGAGATATACATATATGTGAGCAATGCTTTGCAACTATGCTGCTCGTCCTCAGCTGCCAAGGACACCGGCCCAGAACAGTCCTCCAGCATCACGGCTTATGGGAATGATGCCCAAACTTGGAATGACAGAACTACAACTTTTACACCAAGTCTACGTTATTTTCATATTAGCAAAAATAATTAACCCAGACAGAGAGAAGAAGGAAGCTGTTCCTTATGGGCACAAATTCTGGAAGGATATAAAACTTCTTTGGGTCCTTACCTGGCACCCTGGCTCACTAGGCTGGTTCCTCTTACCTTGATAAAATAAAAGCAAGCCAATAAAATGCCAAAAAAATCTTGAAAGGGAAGAAATGGTCCTTTAGTTTATGGTTTCTACAGCCTTAAAGACCATGGATTGCTACATCTGTCCATTTGACTACCCCGAGCAGATGAATCATCTAAAACAAGTTACAGCACCATGGTCATATTTTGAGGTTAAGTGAAAAGACCCACTTGAACAGTTCGGTGAATCACAAAAAGATATCACACCTCTATGCCACCAGAAACCCTAATATGCAACAACTTGATTTACTTAAAAACTCTTACGCCATTCAAAGTACGGGTGACCTGCTCATATGCCTATGGTCCATGCTGGTTTAGTCAAATCCCTTCCAAAGTTGCTTGGCTAAGGGAATAAGTTGCAGATGTTATAAATGCACAGGAGACAGCATCAGTTCAATGGAAAGAGCAATTTATTGCTGTCTGTAGAGCAGCCTGAAGAAGTGACCTGAGAGATGGGGTTGTTCAGCCTGGAGAAGAGAAGGCTCTGGGGAGACCTCATTGAGGCCTTCCAGTGCCTAAAGGGGGCTTATAGAAAGGATGGAGTGGGACTCTTGGGTAGCTAATGATAGGACAAGGTATAACGGTCTTAAACTAAAAGAAAGTGGATTTAGATTAGACATTAGGAAATTCTTCACTTATAGGGTGCTGAGGCACTGGCACAGGTTGCCTGGAGAAGCTGTGGATGCCCCAACCCTGGAGGTGTTTAAGGCCAGGCTGGATGGGGCCTCGGCCAACCTGACCTAGTGGGAGGTGTCCCTGCCCATGCCAGGGGGCTGGAGTTAGATGGTCTTTAAGGTCCCTTTCAAACCAACCCATTCTATGATTCTGGGATTTGTCATTGCTTTTGCAGGCAAAAAGTGCCCTTTACTCAAACTGGAATGGGCCATAAAACCAGTATGTCAGAGCAACCTTTCCTTTCATCAGATCCTAAGAATTTTAGCACCCGGGTTCAGGTATTTTATTTCCTTCTTGGGAATCAAGAGTAAGGGAACAGCGGTGTGAAAGTTATTCTCCCAGTAACGAGAGGGCTCTGGCCTGACTGATGCTCTGTGACCACATCCTGCTGTGTGAGCTCCATCTTCCCTCCAACCCCAACCTCCACAAGGCACTTCATCCACTGCAAGAAATGCACAGCAAGGGATGCAGCTGAGGTCTCTGGATGACCACTGTTGGCAGACAGAAGTCATGTTCAGGTAGGCAGGGTTTTGCAAAGCATTTATTTCATGTCATCCACAGCATCTCCAGAATTGTTATCTGTCTGGCATACCTACAGACATGTCTTTCTAACGTGTAATTATGCTATATCATCTTAATAGGCTAACTACTAGTAAACAGCATAGCAATTATATACTAGAAAAAGATAACTTTTAAAAATATTTAGTCATGATCTGCCTTTGCTTCGGTTTGTTTCTAATAAAAAGTAAAATAAAACTTCTCTTTTTTCCTGGAAATACTGGTAGAATCTTCAGTCTCTTTCTTCTTGTACTAAATCCTGTAGATAAATAGCCAGAGAACAAAGAAAAGAAATAATTCATCCTGTGATCCTGGCTTCTGCTGACACAAAAATTCTTCTAAGAATATGCATTTCCTATTCAGTTCCGTTAATTCCTACAGCACTCTTATTTTTTGTTCATTAACTTCCTTTTAACACTACTGTAGATTATTTCCATGCAGTCTGAAAAAATAAAATAAAATAAAAAAGGTGCAAGTGGAGCAGAAAACAGAGCAGGGACTACAGAAGTTTGTCGGTTTAACAACGACGCTCCAGGAGCAATAACATTTTCAAACAAATGCAGCACTAAATCCTCCTACACTGCAGTGTAACAATCAATTTGTTTGCCTAGGAAACTTCTAAAGCTCTTTCAAGGGAAGAGAAAAGTATGATAGACAACTCAACAATATGAGGGGATGGAAATTCTTAACAAAATCTCCCTATAGCAAATTGCGGGGAGGGAAAAAAAAAAAAAAAAAAAAACAACAATTAAAATGGTAATTAAACAATAATTAGCTTCTCCATCCTTACTTCAGCAACATTGACCACTTTTGCATGAGTTTTCATCAAGGAAATTATCATCAAAGTATTCAAACACTAGCATTTAAACATGATTTAAATGAATGCCTATATATTCACCTAAATGATCATATTCCAAGAAGCCAGGTTTTGGTGTACAACCTTTTTTTTTTTTTTCAGATCAACAGAGAAACACCATTTCTTATCAGCCAAAGACTTAGAACAGAGATGCAACTGATTTGCGGAAGTACTGAAAATTTTGTTTGTTTTGCAAGAGCTGTGTTTAAAGAGAAGACTTTCTGGTAAAGAAATGGAAAGCCATAGGAACTTGGATGGCTCTGACGGTACCCTACTTCAGGAGCAATCAATTTAATCTCATCCTGAATGCATTAACGAGGCAGTAACAGTATGAGTAAGACTACACTTCTATGCTTATACCTACAAATTCAGACATTTTTGCAGCAAGAATAAAGTTAACATCTACATATTTGAGAGGAAGGAGAGCACAGTGAATGTCACCTTCTGATACTATAACCTATGTCCTTGTCTCACTAAAACAAGGTTCACTGCGAAGATGTATATCATTATCAACACTAAGAGTTCAAAATAAATAGCTTCACCAAAAAAGAAATCTTTAATAAAGACAGATGCTCTGCAGATGCTTCAGTGCCTGTTCATTTTTCTCCCTTCTAATTAAAAGACCATTCAAACTTCTGGCTGACCATTTCCCCGTCCAAGCGCAGCATGTTCCGGGGGGTTGCAATGACATGACTTTGCACACCCGTCTCAACGGGACATCACATCTGCAGAGCGGTAATTTTGCCTCAGATTCCAATTTAGGGTATAATGTATTACATGGCAGGGATTCATTCAGGCGATTTCCATAATGACAACAGTAGCTGCAAAAAAAAAAAAAAAAAAAAAGTACTTGTCTAGTAAATTGAAACGTGACATCTCTATCAAGGTAAACACGCGAGTCCTCTGAATACCTTATTGGCAGCCACACTATTTTAGCTTCAAAATAAATTTTCCCCAATAGCAGCTTTTATTTCATTTCAAATCCATCAGCTCTTTTAGTTTCTAATTCCCAGAGCTGCCCCTTCCAGTTTTTAATCTTATCTTCCTGGTGTGAAAGTGCTGTAGACCAGCACTTTTAAACACAATAATGCAACAGTTTTTGAAAGCTGTATAAATCATGTGAGAGACTATCCTATTAATTCCCCTTCTCATTACCAATTTTTCCCTTTTATTTACAGGGCTTGGGGACTTTACAATTCAGTTACTCCGAGGGAAGGAAGAACTTCAATTTCATCGGGACCTCCCCTCTGGCTCTTGACATTTTCAGAAACCTGTTGGACAATAACATTCGGGTCAGCCCAGACATGGAAATTATGCTAAGCCTGAAACAGATCAATTCTAGTTTGTAGCTCTCGGATAATGACTTTGTGCTCAAGGCTCTTTACAGACACGCTAGGAAAAAAAAAAATCCATCTTCAGAGTATCAGACTGGTAGTACTAAGAAAATCGTGGCTGGAAAACAGGACGGTAAACTGATTAAAGGGCACCAGAGGGGAGAGGAGCAACTGGTTCTTTTATTCCACTTTAAAAGACTCATATTTTTTTGCAAGGTAGGAAACAAATTATCCTGCGAGCTGTAAGAAGCCCAGTTTCCCGTTTTAGATGCAAATATCCACAAGTAACAGACACAGAGGAACTGAAAGCAAATATTTATTAGCACACCATTGTTAAAGTCAGCTAATTAACCGAGCGCAAGCCGAATGTTTTATGGGACCTGGGTATTCAAAAAATGAAACTGCAGAAGAGGAAAAGGCTTAAGTAGAAGCCACAAGCCATTAATGGGCCACTGCGGAAAGATTTTATTTGTCTCAGCTCTGAGTTAGGAGCACTGACCTAAGCTATCTGGAAGTTATGGGTATTAAAATATTAAAAATAAACTAAAGAATTTGTCTCCATAGGAAGCAAGTTCTTGCTGATTTGACAACCCTCTGAGAAACTCTCATAGAAAGCAAAAATCTGGGTTGTGTCTCTCCAAGCCCCCTTAAAAGAGATGTGACAGAAAACCCCTGCATTTGCTTGCTTAAGATAAAAAGCTGATTTTGCAAGAATTTATAACCTTATAAACAACATCTGCAGTGGTGGTCACCTTCCAACACCCTACAACACCCACCAGCACCAGGTGTGACGCCAACCCAGCCTCTCACATTCCCCTTCTGGGCACCGTCCCCATTTCAGCCATCGGTGGCATTCGGCACCTGCACGACTATGTAGACACTTCTGCCATTTCACGGGCTCAAAAGTTTCTTATCTGCAACCCAGGCAGAAATAAACCTTCAAAGATACGCGTACCCTTGGGCTGTGCTCAGCTCCTCCTTGTCACACGTTCTGGTTTGCTGAGAGAATTAATTGGCTTCGTGGAGCACGAAGCAATAGGAACGGCGATCTGTACCTCAATTAGACTCTATTTTTAAAATCATTTTTAAACGTATGAGACTTTACGGACTTTTAACAAATTTGCTTGGTTCCCTTCTATCAAACAAGGTTAGGGACTCATTATATGGTGCACGCAGCACTTTAGCAATATTAGTATACAGCACGAAGCCAAGCTTTCTGTAGGGGACTTCGAAGCGCACAGTAAGCAGATCTAAAAAGCCCTGTAATTTGCAACTGGCAATCATTGTTCTGGTAACACTCTACAAGGCTTTCACAATTTCACTGGTGTTTAAATTCATGAGGCAAATCAACCCATAAGTTCTCTTTTATTGCTGTCGAGACCAGTGATACAGATTCTCATCTTCAGCCTTTTGGGACTTACTGGGACACTCGGGGGAGCGTTTGCTTCATCGCACTCTTTTTCCTGGTAGACACATAGCACATAAAGCAACAACCTGAAAGCCTGCAGTCAGAGCACATGGGCTCTTTATAACCAAAATGGCATTAGTTCTTAATTATTAGACATTTTTAGTGCAGCAATGGTAGAGGGGGACTGCTCTGATGCAGAAGGAGAAGGCCACTTTCTGCCAGAAAGCTGAGCCAGTGGCTGAAGGGCCTATAAATGAATTAAGGAGGAAACACATGATGTATCACTGATAAAATAACCTGGCATCACAGAAGGATCGGTAACTACGGCTGCACCAAAAGATCAATGAATGTGCAAATAGCAGCCTCTTTAGAAATCATTGCTCTCCCTCCAATCTGTGGCGACGAACTCGGTGACAGTATTTACTTCCTGCCACTGGCTTCATTAAATAAAGCAGCTGATCCTCACCCACCCACAAAGCCATCTCCAGAAGTCTATGGAAAATATTGATTTTTTTCTGGACTCCTTTCAGGTCAAAGATGCAACGCAATAGAATAGCTTAAGACAACTATTCCCTTTCCAGCCTTGAAGCCATGTTTCTGGGGCCTGGTTTGGGATCTGCTGTTGATTCACTTTGACCTTAGGCAAGGAACTATCAAGCCTCAGGAACCTGCTTCCTTCTGTAAAACAAGCTTTGAGACTTTTTGCTCTTTTAGGCTTTAATGACTAAATAAAATCTATTTCAGCTCAAGATCATTAGATAAAATGCACCAGCAAGTAAAAACATTATACGTGAAGGATGATGCAGCTGAGGAGCTATGCAAGTGTCCCTCTATACCAAGGGAGAGGGGATCAGCACCTCCAGAGTGTGACTTGTAGGCACCACCCTGAAACATCAGCAGGAGGAATTATTCCTGCATCACTTCCACTGGGAGGACCCACGGATCTTCCTGAGAGTGGATAAAGCTTCGAAAGAGACTTGGAAAGCTTTGAAAGAGGATTTAGGTTATTAGTTTTAAGGCACAGAACTAACTCCCTGCTATCACAGGGGCTGAAATCAGGAAGGATATTTTATATACATAATGGCAGTGATCTCTGAGCCCACAGAGAGGTTGCTGTCTCCATCACAAGAACAATGACGGTGGCCACTCCGTCCCACTGTAACAGTGGTTTGGTATAAACATCGTTTGGTGTATAACATGGTTTGCTATAAATGGATGCAACGGGTTAGAAATAGAGTTTATAATGAGATTGAATATTCTCAGACCTACCTAACATGTTCACTATTTAATACAGAGCAGAGATACCAAAGCTCATATGGCTTAGAACAGCCACTGTTGTCATCACCAGCAAGCACAGCACCAACACCACTCTTCTCTTCATTCTTCAGGTTCTGAAAAATACTAATGTTAAAAGAGTTCACTGTTTTCTCAGTGAAATAGATGAAGAGAAAACTTGCTGGCCTCTTCAACAGTCTTACTTGGCCTTTCACTGTTGTGCAAGGTCAGATGGGGAATCCCTATGTGATTCCAGAATTGGAAGGATCCTTATCGCTGAAGTCCTGCTCAGACCAGACTTGAATACTGTTCCTGTACCTCCAGACAGGAGGAAAGCATCCTCTACAGTGCTGTAGCGAGTCCCTGATATTCAAAGTGGCAGCCTGCATGAGGAACAAGCGAACATTACCAACCCACATTATTAATTCAGCCTGTTCCACCTTCTTTCCTCATGTTGTCCACTTTAATTTTTTGGACAAGAACCTGAGTTTTGTGGCATTTCTATTATAGCTTCCTTCTAGCTTAGGGGCTGAATATTTCAGGCACTGCAGCGTGCCTTTATGAAGTGTCAAGCATCCCTAACTACCTTCCACATAAAAGATTCACAAATTCATATGAAGTCCTTGAAACATTCAGAGTTTGAGCCTCAGCTTTGAACCAAGGCGAGTTCTCATCTTGTTTCCCATTTCTGAGAGTACAGTCCGTGACAGCAGTGTGCTGACTGTGCTTGCCTAACTCTGTGATTTCAAGGTGATTTACTTTTTGGGGGCACTCAACATCCACCTGCTGGGAGTTAAACAAAACTTCCATCTTTCATTACCGTTCTGGTAATCACACAGCTCTGGAAGGAACCACATTTCACATAGCCCAAAAATATCCAGCCTATCACACAAAAGCAAATGTTTTTCTCCCTCTCTGCCTTATGAAGAACACAGGGAGAAAGGGACAGTTCTTGAATCCTAAAGTTGGTGCCAGCTCTCTGTATTTTGCAGTTTGGGGCTAATGTGCCTGTTTTCCCAGCAGTCCTCTATGGAGCAGCTGCATCCCAGATATCGAGAACACCAGCTCTACGATGGCTCAGCATTATTTTGAAGACCGAGATGCTATTCAAGAGTAAAACATCAAAAATAAGGGATTTTTAATATTCAGATCTCCTTTAGGCTAGGTAGGATACGAGATGCACGTTCGGGTCATTAAACTGCCTCTTCAGAAGATATTTATAGGAGTTGTACAAGCAAAGATAGTTCCTGTAGAGGCAGAGAGCTCCATTCCCATGGAAAAACACCTGCTCCTCCAGCCCGCAGAGCAAGCCATGTACCCAAACTCTTGTGAAACCATGCTTAACACTAGGCTGCCACGGCTTTATTTCATACTGAAAGGCGATGCCACCGGCCCAGAAGAACAACATATAGAAATATAAACACATCAAAGCTAGATTCTAGCTTACCAGGGCCCAAGTTGGCCCCATGGGCTGGTTCACCCGCATCCCCCCGGTGGGATCAGAGCACGGCTTCAGCAAGAGCAGAGAGCCAAGAGCTCCTCTTCTACATCCAAAGCAGAAGTGCTGTCTGAGTGTGGCCTTCTGTACCATTAAAAAGAAACGAGTGACCATCCAGAGAGAGATTTTTCCAGTAGCAACAAGACACAGTTCAATATCAAACCATTTTATTGCAAGAGAAGTGCTTTTTGGCTTCTCACCCGACAGATACTTGACGCCCACACGCTGCGCGAACTTGCTGTCCTGGTGCAAGTACGGCCATTTCAATACACCAAGGGGGCAAGACTTAAAATCGAGGACTGATGAAGAGATGCTTTTGTTACATGCTGTACCAGGCAGCTCTGGGAACTGTTCACAACAGCCAATGGGTACCAGAAACAAAAAGCATGAAGGATACAATAATAATGGGCCACCTGATGGAAGAACAGCTCCGACGTCTGGTCCCTCTGGGGTCCTTCACTCTGAGAACCCCAAGCCCAGAATATTATTTTCACACCTACCTGGAAAACACCTGCCCAAGCACTCCTAATGTACCAGCAACGTATTCAACTTATTAAAATTCTTCTTGTATTTAGCTTTATGAGGTGGCAAGAAAATGAAGGAATCTTAAATACAAACAGAAGTTTGATTTACTACTCTACAAGTCTGCAAAGTGTAGATGGAAAGACTAAAACATTCAAAAAACCTACATTGCCTTTCAAACCATCACGACCTGAAAGTGATTTTTTTTTAAAAGTTACTTTTTGAAATTAGAAATCAACAGGAGAAGCTGTTGTAAAAAGGGCTGGTGCAGAGCATCTCCTGTGCAACTACGTGGTGCAGAAGGAATTTGTGAATGCACCCCCGCACGTGGCACTAGAGGGATTTTTGTCTCTGGACGAAGAGCAGAAAGGGAACCTTGACTCCATTTCTGACACCTGACCTGTGTTTTCATACCTAGTGATGTTAACAAGGTGCATGACAGATGCATTTTCTGGAATATCCATTGCAAGAGCACATGTAGTAAGCAAGGCAAATAAGATCGTATGATGAATGGAGTTGGGTTCTTCCACAAATGCTAAAGTATCAGTTAGAAAATAATACTATTAATAGTAGCCTTAATTTTAACAGTCATCTTAAAATATTGCATAGCTTGACAAAGGCAACCAAAGGACAACAGGGGGTCAGCATCACAGCTGGAACCAACCCTCCCAGGAGGCTGGCAGCTGGTCTGCCTCCAGCAGCTTTTACCTTCTGCAGGAGAGCTGGGACTCCAACACCTCCGAAGCAGCTGGAGCCACCCCCCGGAGAAAAATCAAAATTCTTTCATGACATCTTTTTGGGGATTTTAAATCTGGTCCTGGTTGGGGGAAATGAGAATAACAGCTCTCAGGCCTTTAGGAAAATTCAGCTTTCAAACAAGGAATAGATTTTTCACCAAATATGTAGCCTGAGCTCTTTGCAAGCAGACAAGTTTACAAGCTCCTCTTTCTTCTTCTTTAAAAAAAAAAAAAAAAATACAAAGAAATGTGAGATTCATCTAGTTGCTCTCTGCTTTTGAAACAGCAAGGATGGCAAAGCTTCAGATCAACAAGAAGAGAAAGGGAAAGCAATACTGAATGAAGCTGGTTTGTTTGCTGTACAAACACACCCACACACACGTATTAACACAGTGCAATAAGTCATTCTTGGTATAAAATAGCTAGCCCTTCTTTAGCTCAGAAGGGCTGAGGAACCTCTTAGAGGCCTTAACCTTACAAATAATGTAAAGAGTGAATAAAACACACTCAAGTAACCACCCCTAACCTTTTCACAGAGTCTCTGAACTCCACTTAGTGACTTCAGAAGCCAGTTTGTATGCAGACAGGGAATTAAAAAACAAGGAATTAAACTGATGTGACTTTTGCAAGATGCTCCAAACCAACTAGGGCTCCAAGTCAAGACTGCCAGCTTTGAAAGAAATATTTCCAAAAGTTAGAGAATAATCTCCATCATCTGAAAAGCAAACCACAGTTTTTCTTATCCATCAGGGCTGTTCCCTTTCCCAAGGCTCACATGTGCAGCACCAATCCAGAAGACCTTGAGCCCTGCAGGGAGCCACAGGCTCCTGTTCATGGCCATCCACGTCGGTACTGGGAGTGTCCTCTCAATTCCCCATTCTCCCTGGAATCCTCTCACCACCTTATCTTGGTTTTATAGGTTAGATAACAGCAGTTAGCTTACTTTAACCAAAAATATAAACAACTGTGAACATGGAAGACCATTAAATGCTTAGCAACCTTCTAAAACCTCATCTGTTATTCAAACACAAGCTTCCAGAGATGTAGGGTTTTGCTCCCAGCACGTCTTAAACCGTTACTGGAAAGAGCTTCTAAAACCCAAAGCCTTCTGAAAAGCCCTCAGGTTGCCAGATTCCAACACCAGGCTTAGCAGTTTTGTTTTCCTGTTCCCTCTCATTGATCCTCAGACGTTTTCCTGTAACCTTAGCATGCGGTTTCTGAACAAAAGATAAAGACTTTCTATGTTAAATCCATGCAATTTAGCACACATCCTGCTCCTACTGATAATGAACAGCTGAAAACAAAGACATTGATGTTCTGCAACTCTGCAGGCACTTAGAGTGCAGTAGGAAAGCCAACGGTACTGAGCTCCTTGCCCTTACGCATAGCCTGTGTGTTAATAAAATGTAAACCCAGAAATAAGCATATGGGAAAGGAACCAGGGTTCCCATCACTCAGGTCAACTTGCCTATGAAGAAAATATCTACTGGGTAACAGAACCCTAGGAGATATTTTGGCAAAGAACCTGTGTGAGGACACCTACTGGAAGGAGAGCAAAAAAGGATCAGAAATTGCTGCTACACTGAGTCAAAGCAAAGGAACAGCTCCTACCAGCATTAAACCCTCGTGCTTCAGTTTATTCCAATTGCACAGAGCAGCTACGAAAGGCAGATTTTGAATATTTATCAGTGAGCTGGAACAGCAGCAGCTTTGCTGTGCCGCTTCCATTTAAAATCATCGTGGTTCAAGAAGTCACTCAAGGACGGAAAAGGTATTTTGAGAAAAAACCTACAATCTTTTAAAAACTCAATTTGATCATCCTAATGGCCAACGTCAAAACCAACATCTTTCTGGATGATATTCCTGCCAAACACTATTTATCTGAATAAGAGTAAAAACCCCATCTCCTTCTGTATGCAGCAGACACGCTGTTAATATCTACCTGTTCTTCAAACTCCTTGAAGAGGTTGAAAAAGCCAACTATGTCCTAATAAAATGGTGTTCGCTCAGGAGGGCTGTAATGAGAATTTTCATAATCATGTGACAAAATTCAGAAAAGCTTTTTGTTTGTTAAATGAGCAGGTATCTTACATGCTCTCCTTTATATCTTCGTATTTTGCTAATTTAACATAAAGGCCTTTTGACCTCTTTTTCTTTTCTTTTTTTTTTTTTTTCATCATATAAGGAATCAATAAAGAATAAAGGCATGGAAAGTTAAACAAATCCCGTTTTGATTCCATCAGCTTCCAGAAAGTCATTAAATAAATTCATCATCGCCGAGTTTATTTAGCAGTGATTATTTCTAATCCCAAGAGAGCAAGAACTGACATTCAGATCACATGGGGAACTGAAAGCCAAACAGCAGCTGAGCTTTCTTGAGCTGCAGCTCACCAAGATGCAGACGTGAGGAACTAGGACAGCATTTCCAGCATTGTCATGTTGCATGATTTTGTACCATAACACACAATATGCAGGTTTAAGGAACATCCTAATTAAGATATATTTCATTAAGGTTATTTGAGTCAAAAGTAAAGGAAACCACTTGGTTTATATGCGAGGAAGGAAGCCAAGGAAGTCCTATCCTAAACCTGTGGCATCACCAATTCTCTGTTTTTAACTGCATGATATCTTCCCCATGAAGACATTTTCCATTTTCCCTATATTTTTATAGCTTCAATTTTCATTTTCCAGCAATACTAAGAGACAACGTTGCCTCATGTGCTGCTTTCAGACCTTTCTGCATCTTTGCTTTTCAGGGCTTAGAAATAAATCTCTACTTTCTCTATTTATAAAATCTCTACTTAATAAATCTCTACTTTCTCAATACCCTTTCGGACAACGTTGCCCTTCAGGAGAGGTGCTGAGCATGCAGGTGGTCACTGCCTCCCAGCTGCTGCTTTCCTCCTCCACTCCCAAAATCAGGCTGTCCTAGCAAAAGAAATGTGTGGAATGAAACATCTGTCTAAATAGGAAATATTTAAAAAGAAAATCTTCCTAGATTCTTAACAGTGCATTAAATTGAACTTAATGCTTTTAGAAGTAGATGTAGAGTGGTTTTATCTTATTGTAAGCGATCTTTATAAAATGAAATAATCTATAAGCAATACGCTTACCGTCGCTTCCTATATTTTGATTTATGAACTTTTCTATACTATCACAACCTGGAAACTATAGACATACAGAAGAGGAACAGAAGCAAGGAAAAAGAAAAAAAAAAAAAAAAAAAAAAAAAAACAGAAAGAAAAAGAAAATAAAGGTTTGGCAGTGTTTACGGAGATAATCTTGATATCTGCTTGCAACATGTAAATGAGGCCAGATTAAAGGTCCACTCTTGGATTACTTCAAGCAAGCTGCTCCCAAAATACTGTTTTCATCTAAAAGACCAAAATTAATTAGAACCAATTTATTTCTGACACACGAGAAGGACAAGATTATGTTTCTGATCCTCCTAAATTCAATTTAGTCACTCAATACATGCCTTGCAAGCAAGCTGGCACTCGCTGGCTTGGGGGCACGGTGCTACACTCAAGGATTTGTTAAGGGCAAAGTCAACGATTCCGATCGAAGACAACATCTGGCAGCCCAGGACTCTGCCGAAGCACAAAGGCTGCCTCGGACAAGGAACAAGCTGTTGCTACCAAACCTTGGCTGCATCCCTGTGCTCCAGGCTCAAATTCCAATTTGTGAAAAACAGGGCAATGATCAGAGGGCTGGATGTTACCATCAAAGGGAATTTAAGCTTTTGCAACGTGCTTTGGGTAGCAGAACTATTTAAGAAGAAAATCTGTTTCTGAAAGGTAATGTAAAGTACACATTCAGGTTGTGAAAACAACTCTTAAATCCTCATGTCCTTCACCTTTCCCAAAGGATGTTCTTTCCTTTCCCCTTCAAAAGCATCCTCAATACACACTTCTGTCCTAAATTGTTTCCAACACCTTTTCCCAGTGCAGCTGCTGCCAACGCGAGGAAGGAGCAGGGTGCAACTGCTGAGCATCGTGGTAGGGAGTTTTGCTCCATGTTATGTTTCTTTTTTTTTTTGCAGCAACAGAACCAAAATTGTCTTAACACGACTTACACGTAGCCAAGGTGTGTAATGTTGTCGTTCTGGAGCCTCTGAAAATCTCTGTAATTAATAAGCCCAGGAAAATTAGGGAGCTGGGAGTTAGGGTTAATGCTGCCTTTGGCTACCAACCTGGTTCCAGTTTCTGTGGCTCCCAGGTGACAATGGGAAAGAGGAATACAAGAGAAATGGATTTCTCCATTTCTTTAATCTCAAAGGTACTAATAAATGTTACTCCAGAACCTTCTTAGTCAAATACAATATTACATCTCATAGAGAAGTAACCTACAGGTCTACCCTGACAGCCAGTATTACATAGATGAGCAAGCTTAAACCACAAGTCTAGCAAAACATTAAGATTACAAGGTAAACCCAATATTTTTGTATTATTTCACAGATTTGAAACCCACCTACCTCCTGTGTGTCCAAACTAGACAACCAATGAATTACTGGGAGTTGTTAAGCTGTAAAGGTAATGAAAAGATTTCCACAGCGTGCAGGACAAGGGGCAATGGCTTTAAACTAAAAAAGGGTAGGCTTAGATTAGACATCAGGAAGAAATTCTAGACAATTTGAGCCTCTAGACAGCAGGCTTAATGTGTAAATGTTTGAACCTATTTGTTAGGTTTACCTAATTCAAACAGTCAAGTGCAGCAGAGCAGAGGATGCTGGATTGCCTTTACAGGCAACTCTCTGAAAAGCTGTAAGACACCACCATACAAATTCAAGTCAAATTCAAGGAAAGACTTGTTACTTATTTATTTTTTTAAGTATTGAGACAGGTACACAGACATAAAAATAATTTGCTGTTCAGCTTCTTAAATAAGTTAAATAATAGTTGAAGTAAATGCATGTTAAAATGATTTTTAATTAATCCATTCAAATACTCCATTGTCTTGTAGAAAAAAATGAGTTTTGTAAAATGACTGAGCAGTGCAAAATGGCTCAGCACCTAATTTTCCTGGGGATTTTTAGATTTCAAAAGGAAGCTGCTGGTAATGTTTTGCTGGTATGTCAAAAAGTTCTATATGCCCTTTTCTAATTAAGCAAAACTTAATAGTGGGTAATTAAAGCATTACATTCTTGAAAATTAAACTTCTCTCAAAATCATATTTTCAAACAATGCACACAGCTTTTCTAAACTGAAGAGAAAGCAGCAAAAGAAGCCAGCTTTCCTTACATAGCACTTACAGTTATTTTTCCAGTTTTGCTAAAACAATGCCAATTTTAGGCTGATATCTGATAAATACTGCTTCCTCTCTTACAGCTCTCAAAGGTTAGCAAGTAAATATAATCATTAAAACACAGAAATACTGACGTGGAGATACAACACAAGCCCATGACAGATCAATGGCTTCTGGTATTCTGCCTCCATCCTTTTTGTCAACCACAACTCCTCAATTGCCAAGTATTAAGCCTAATCCTGCAAAAAACAGTTAGATTACCTTCTATATTTTGACTAGTTTTATAACCTTTTGTTTCCAGTAAACACCCCCAAAAATAGAGATCATTCAGGATTCAGCATTTCTACATACATGTGAAGCCAGTGTGTTGCTTGAAACCTTGCCTCCCAAGTGGCCAGCAGCGTCATGCATGATTGGGACAGACTTTTAAACAAAAAAGCATCCTGCTTTAGTACGCAATTCTTCTAAGTTTAAGAAACAAAGCTAAAGAAAATGAATACTAACATTTCATTCGAATAAATTATTGTGAGAGTTTACTGAAAATTTGGCAGCGAGCTACCAAACATATGGACAGGCAGGGATGCTGTTTCACTTCTAGAAAAATAAAAAAAAATAAAAAAAAATCAAATACTAAAAAGATAAGCATGTTTTCTTGTGTACCACGCTGGCACAATGCTGTCCCAGCAGTAAATAAAACAACAACTCTAAAATGTAGGAGCTGCTGTTTGCACAGTTTCGGTTAGACACAGAAATCACGAGGTGTGGGCTGAATTTCACTGAGTCAGTGGATTTATGCTGATAAAAAATGCAACGAGACAGAGCTGAATGGGAACTACATTCCTGCAGGTTCAGCTATTTCACCACCACTAATAATTCCTATAGGCCGTTGGATTGTTGACATATATTTTCCTCATTATTAAGAAATACTGACAATAAATATATATTTCCTGGAGATAAAAATTTGTGTTTCTCCCCACCTATATGTCCTCCTTACATATTTCTTCTGCATCACCTTACAAGACATCTCCTGCTATCTTTTAATTTTTTGAACAGCTCATTCTTCATTCAGATTGGACCTCTTTTTAAAATAAATTTCTGCAATGGCACATCTCCAATGTGAATATTATTAGGGCTTTGGTTCACTGAGTTATCTAACTTTAATGCTTAATTTTAATCATATGAATACTCTCCCTGAAATGTAATACTTACATGCTTAATGCTAGTCATACTTATTAATAGCTTTTGTATCAAGCAGTGCCTGGAAACCTTAGGAGCGAAGCCTCGTTGTTCAGAGATACATATAGACTTAGAGATGATCTATACCTTGCAGCACCCTTACTGCATCTCAGATTAATTAAAGTAGCATCAGAGGAAACAACAATAACAACAACTTCATTTTTGTGTGTGTCATTAGTATTCACGACATGTTCAGTGAATCTAATTCTTCCAGATTCCTTATTTAGACTCAGTATTGTAAAACAGCCCCAAAAAGCCTCTAGTTAATTCGCCTAAGGTAAACAAAGAAAAGCAAACTATTTTAAATTCTTCACCACTGCACTCCCAGCAAAAAGACAAGCAAGTAGGTTGTGCATGCCGCCTAGCACTTTTTCACGGCAACTGTTCATGATAATCGGTTTCATAGAAATCAAAGACAAAAAAGATTAGCAGACTCTTCCATCCACTCTCTTGAAATATTAACAACTTTTGCATATTTTCTAGCATCCTTCTCCGGAAAAGTGAGTCCCAAAGACATGGGCATTAGCCCACTGCTACAGGTGACTTTTCATGGACCTGCTGGAGTCTTCCTACCACAGTGTTTCATCAAAAATACTTGGGGGGGAGGATTCAGCTCACAATCAAGACACCTAAACCGAGTCAGTTGCATGTGTGTATGTCTGTGTGCACTTGGTGTTTACAGACCTGTGTCAGGGAATGAAGATTGAACTGCCATAGCTGATGGTTCCAACTCAGTGAATACTCTACCAGCTCCTACGTTTTACTGTCTAATATGGTCCAGCACTCATGCCAAGAGGTCCTTCTAAGATAAATTAAAACATGCATATTATCCATACTGTAGTTTTTAATATATATTTTAACAGTATAACCTATCACACCATGTCTTTGAAACTTTTCACTGGTGATACAGTTTTCATACATTTGGTATGATCCAAGAAACATCTGGCAACGACCATCACTGTGAAATCTGGAGATTGATCAGCATCACACAGCAAATCAGCAGAGTACCCATCAAAAATAAGAGCCGGTCCAGCCAATTTTGGTTCTGACCTGGTTATTCTCTTACTATTAAATGCAACATTTGGCTTAGCACCTTCCTCTAAGGAAGGAAACATACCCTCTCGTGCTTCATGCTGCGTGCTTGACAAAGCTGCTTCACTTCTCAAACTTCCCCTTGCATAAGAAGCCGCAGTTTAATACCTTCGAAGAGCAGCTGACACCTTGTGGAAAACTTTAAAAAAACATTCCATTTCCAATGAAGTTTTCATCACGGCGGTCATGGTTTCTGTTGGGTTATTTGCGGTATACAACAGCAAACTAGTTTTTAAGGCAACACCTCTTTCAAAGGCCTCCTCCCCAAGGAGGACACAAGAACACAGTTTCTACAGCAACCAGTTGTGAAAACTTAAGTACGGGATTAGCACATAAATAAAGCAAAGTGTGAAAAAAAGGTTCTTTCCTACTAAAATTCTTCTGTAGTGAAGAACCAGAGAAAAACAGCCTCAACAAGTCTAGTGGAAGAGCTATACATAATTACAAAGCTTTCTGAAAAGTTTCCGAAATTTTATCAGCTACATCAAATTACCACAAACATCTGCAGTAGTTAAATTGCATCTGAAACACCCTCTCCCTGTATGCCATAAAAATGCATAATTTTCCAAATCTGTTCTCATATCCCATTTACCTGCTGGATTTCTACTCGCAAGTATTTTGGTGCCCTTCTTCCCGACTCTGCCCTTTTCATTTTGGCAGAATTAAACAGAGTTAAAGCCCTGTTGAGGTTCAAGTGCATGAGGAGTGTGACATGTGGATAAAAAAAAAAACACATTTAGAGGGAGACAAATATATAAGGAGCATCACTGGGGTTATAGAGATGGCTTACAGGAGGGATATATGTAAGCCCAAGAGGTCCACGTGTGCCTGGACAGTGAGTTGGGCATCCAGATGTTGATGAGATGACGATAGTGCTGAGCACAAAAAGCAAGGTGCTAGAACATGTACAAGGCAGTCACGGGGTTATGCTTTTAAGCAGAGATTAAGCAGCTAATTAATTGATTAATCAAAACAATTAACTAGATGTCAAATCAGCACAGCAGCAAATTTAAACAGTCAATTAATTCATATATTCAAAAGAACAGTAAATAATTAATAAGGAATTAAAGAGTTTGTTAATTATGTGGCAGTAGATTAGTTATGCAGAAAACTAAATGAGAAGCAATTAATTAATTATGCAAAGAATCAAATGAGCCACAAAATATTTATGCAAAGAATCCATACAAATGGGCAGTTTAAAAACAGATGGGTGGCAAAAATGCTGAGATAGGTTAAAAAAAATAGTTAATAAGGATCAATTACTGGTAACTGTAGTTAGCTAAGCTATTAAGAAAACCATTTGAATCAAGAATGAAAGTCAGGTCAGAAATCAATTGAGTGTGGAGAATTAGGTTATCAAATAGATTCTACTATAAAGACTTTTCCAGATGTTGGGAGTCGCTGACATTTGGAGTTGGCTGCCCCCAAACCAGGGGCAGACCTGGTTTGGAAACACAGGTCACTAAAATCGAAGCTCACACCAGAAATAAGGCTTTTTCACAGTATTTTACCACTGCAACCTCATCGTAGCTTTGCCATCACCCCTTACTTATGGCCCCAGTGCTGTACCCTGCCTTGCCTTCAGCTTAGGTTAGAAATGAATCAGGATTCACCTCTTATTTTATCTGCAAACTGTCACGCATACACTTGCAGTGTTAGACAGATAAATAATACATTGCACGAACATTATCTCCAAATATTAACTCCCCCAACGTGCCTTCAACTAACACTGCAAATGAGCTATGTCAGGGATCTGAGAAGAAAGCTCCCTTTATGTTAGTAAAAAGGAGAGAGATGTCGGGATATCAGCATAACTAGAAGGTAATTTACACAAATGAGATGCTACAAACTTGTCCAAGCAGTGTCTTGGCATCAGTCAAGTGAAGATAGCACTAGGGCTCAGTAAGATATAGTACAGTGTCCAGCAGAAAGAGATATTTGGCAGGAAATGTCTGTTTTATTGCTCAGATGATTGAGATCAATTTGTAGCACACCGACTAATGCTAACCTATGCAAAAAAAATACAGCCTATTTCTGTGTCGTGAAGTAATGCAGATTTTACAAGACAAGGAGGTGAAGATTGGATGCAGGAGGTGTAGTTATAAATCAGCTGGCATTCACTTACATTTAACACAGTGGTGCCACTGGCTATCCCAGAGGGAAGCACAAATGTTTCCTTGATTTCCAAATGCGTAAAGCAGCCCGGAGACCTGACAGGGTGCCTATGTACAGAAATGCAGTGGAACTGCATGTGCTTCAAAGAAAAATGAAGAAAAAATACAAAAAAAAAGGGATAAAAGCTGCCAACAGATTCAGGTGGCACTGCTTCAAGGCTTCCCAACAAGTGTAAACCTCAGAGTATGGCTGCTGTAAGGCTGACGAGACAAAGATTATCTTATACCAGGACAGGAAAGTCTATCAAAGGACTGTGACACAAACCATTGGGTTTGGAGAGACCCCAAGTCTCCTCGTTCACAGCAGGGCAGGTGCTCCATATCCCCTGGGATGGTCATGGTTGGGTTTTTGGTGCCTGGCTTTGCTTCGCTCAACAACTGGCCATATCCCTGTGTCTACATTCAATGATGGACAGGGCCACCAGAGGAGAAATGGCCTTGCTCTTTTCTCACTTTACTTTTCCACAGTCTTTATTATATGAACAATAATTGGAAGTTTTAGGTACAAACACCCATGGAAATATGGCCCAAAGTGCTCCACTCTCTGAAAAACATCAAGAGCTGCTGCTGCCACCGATGACAAACAGCCATTAATATTGATTCCCAGCCAAACTAGCCTGGGAAATCTCTTTTTCTAGAGAAATTTTCTATGTAAATGTAAATTCTTGTCACTGTTCAGACTCTACCAAGACTAGCAGTCCATCACAGCGCCGCAGCCCAAGGCAAGGCAAGGCTGCCTCAACTCCTCTTGGGCTGCACGAAGCTTTGTTTGAGCTTCTTTATTTTAGCAGCAAATTTGCTAATGAGCAGGTGGCTGTGCTTAATTGGTTTAACTTATCTTTGTGCGATATAACCATAATTTCTATATAATAGCAGTAACAAGTAATCATTTGGACAACAATGAAGTATTTATGACTCTCATATAATGACATAGTGTGGAGGAATACGAGCCTGGTATGACAGCAGAGGCCTCTGGAAGCTGGGACACGGGGCACAGGAGGACAGTCATGGAAGGCAAAGGCTGATGCCCAGGGACTGATGCCGGATGGCTGTAAGGAACTCGTAAAAAGAATAATAAATACAAAATAAATCCTTTAATGTATTAACATTATGAACTATGATACTGTTTTGAGGCCAGAAGAAATGTTTTGAGGCCAAAGAATTCTTTAAATTCTTTAAATATTCTTTATTCTTGACCTCACAGACATGGGGTGTTTCAATTTTGCCCATAGGGAAGATGCAAATTGGACCCGTGGAAATCCACATGCTCACCTAACTATGATGTCAAACTATAGAGAACTGGGTTCAATGTCAGGCTTCATGAGTCTTCACAAAGAGAAAAAAAAAGTGAAAAATGTGAATGTTCATTCCCATAGAGGGGTTTCCAAGCATTCTCTAATTTACCCTTTTCAACACTTTCTTAGAAAGAAAATGAATTCACTGGAAGCTGATGAATTGCTTCTCTTTTTACTCCTTTTCATACAGCACGATACCAACTTTTCTAAGGGAAAAAAGAACTGTTAATAGTTTTCCACAATTTTGGAATTTCTCCTGAAAAAAAAAAGTTCAGAATTTTTAAATATTGAAGAAAAACAGTTAACCTCTTCCCCATAAGAACATACAAGGCTTTAGAGAAGATGTTACAACAGCCTGACCTGAGGTCTACAGAAATTTTTCCTCCCAAACGAAATATTTCAGAAGTTGTGCAAAATATGGATGGAAGCACTATTTTTTAGAGCAACAATATCAATTTTCAACACCAGAAACAACTCAGAGCTTTGCGAATCTCTGCAGAGCAGAAGTGAAATAGCTAAATGGTGGCGATAAGCCACCGCAACACCTCTTTTGGTTTAAAGGCTAGCCTCCCGTTATTATTTCAAGAGAGGTCTCGACAGAAGCAGACAATTACCATATCTGAAAAGGCCACCGTGCTCCTTTAATAGCTGCAATGAAAACCACTGCTGGAAACCGCAACTTTATCACCCAGCTGTTTTCTGTACCTCTCCTCCTCTGCGTGCCTTATGGCTCAGCAGAGGTTTCCAGCTCAAGGTGAAACCACAAGAAAGTTATGGAGCTCTCTAAGACGCAGTACCAACTCCTCTAACTGCGGGCATTTCAGAGAAAATCCTTATTTTCCCCTAGTGAAGGACAGATATTTTCCTGAAAACACTTCCCCAGTAGCTTTATCTGACAAATAAAGAGAACTCAGTGTTGATAGATTGGACCCCACGTTTATCCCAGAGTGAAAACCACCCAAATGCATGTATTTATCATGAAAGATGCCAGACACGGACAGTAGACTTCTTATATCACCTTGCTGGCTCTTGGAGGTCCAGGGAGCATGTTTTCTGTAAGTTGATTCACCAAAAACCTCCATTTAGGGTGATTACCTGACAGCTACATATACTGCAACAAAAATCAATATTTTTTTTTTTTTTTATTTTTCTGAATCAAAAATGCAAAATTACTATTTAACTATGTCATCAGAATGTAATATGCAAGCTCTTCACATTATTTAAAGGTAGAGAATTGGGAAGTATATTCTCACGAGCATCCTCTGTTTCGGGACTTTTCTCCAGGCACTGCTATGGCTCTTGCTCTACGACATGCCAAGGCATAAATAAAAGAAAATAAAACCAATACATGTTACTTAAAATAGTATTAGAGACGGAGAAAAATAAAATGCTTGCCAAGTGGGGGAAAAATGAGATCAATATTATTTAACACATTTCTGGATTGCCAACCAGCACAGCACACAGGAACTTAAAACAATAAAAATACAACTTCAACACAGTACCAACAGCGAAGAGCAAAAAATTGATCACAAGCTAAGTGAAATGCATGAAGCTTTGGTTCTCGCTGAGAAAGCTCTCTCATCCTCCCCGAGCAGACCGCAGAAAAAATGACGAGTGGGCTCAGGCTTAATGCTTAGAGCAAAACTAAGAAAACCAAGGTTACAAGCAAGGCTTTGTATCCATTATTAATGCTGAGGACACAAAATATTATTAAGATGAAAAAATAATTAAATGTACAGTATTTCCAAACAGTTCAAACATAGGAGATCTACCACATGCAAATACTCTGTCATATTCTTTGTCAAAGGCATCTCTGAATTTGTCACAACCCAATTAAGAGACAGAAACATCTACAAGAGTCAGGGAGAGTCACGAGAGATTTTCTTCCAGGAAGGAGAACCTGAAAAATACAACTGAAAAACCCATTGCTGGAGATCTCACTGTATTCACCTCCCTAAGGACCTTCTTGGAGAAAAACGTATTTTCTGTATTTATTACTGAAAGAAGTTACCTAACTGAATTTCAAGGGAAGACTTACTTTCTTCCAAGTGTTCATTCATTAGTAAGCAAGAACAAAATCACTGTTGTATATTCCAGTTTAAGATGGATGCCCTTCTATACAAGGCACTTTACATGACTGGGAAATCATTTGTGTTCTCAGAATAAATACAGCTTTTACACACATATATATATAATGCCTGACATAAAATAGATGACCACTTTGTCACAACTCTTAGCAGCTCAGAGCACGTGAGAGGAAGAGGGAGGCTAGGTTTCCCCAGGTATTTCTGTTAGGAAGCGATGTTCTGACGAGTTCTGAGGACTTCTGAGATGTTTCCAGGTTTTTGACAGGTCGACAGAAAAGTCTGAGCTCCTGACTCCATTGGGCTGTCCAAAAACTCAACCCACGGTGCATGTGTGCACAAACATGGGCAGCAATTCCAACTAATATAACCCAAATGTCTGCGTTGATGCTCTGATGAGTCAAGAAGCAAGAGCTACACAATGTAGGACAGGCTTTCTCCAAAAAATCCTGGGCAGGAAGATGCCGGCATGTGCTATTTATCTAACCTTAAATGTATTTCAGCTCTCTCCTACCTGCCACGTTGTCAGAAGCTCTGCTGCTCTCTGTCTCTGGCAGTTGGAGGAACAAGAGAAAATGCAGGGCAAACCTCAGAGGTTCTGTTTTACCTGGCCATGGCGCTGCTTTAATCAAATTCAAGCTCCTCAGCTCAGTATCTGGTGGACTGGATGAAATGTAATGCTGTACAAATCTGCTAAAATCATGGATTTGAAGATTGGGCCTGGCAGTGCGACATCGCTCATGGCAGTGCCTTCTTCTCACAAACCAAGACTTTGTAACGTGTGGAAGCAGAGCATCTAAAACGCTCCAGATCTCCAAACGGCCTCCAAACCTTTCCCGTTAGGCCCTCTTTATTAGTATGAAGGAACATGCATGCCAAATGCTTTTATTGCTTTGCTAATCACCTTTATTGATATTTGCATGAAACCTATTTTCTCAGTCCATCTGGTCCTGCTGCTCATTTATAAATTGAACTCTTAATTCTGCCTTGTTAGAACTGGCTCATATGGAGATAATTATGTCAGCAAAAACAAAGGATCGTGATTTCTAATGGAGAATGGGAAGCAGAAGCTACCAGATTTGCTATTAATGTCATTCCCAATAATCCTTAAATAGAACTGCTTGCACATACAGCCCTTCTCAGGATGTATTGACGGCATTAAAAAGTCAGAGAAACGTTATGTTGAACCAAAAAGCAAATCTTTTGAAGAAAGAATAAAAATATTCTCTCTTCTAACCGTTCTTGGACACAAGCAGAGCGATAAGGAATGATGTGAGGTGTTCAGAAGACACCAAGTTGGTTTTGCTACCCATGAATGCACTTCGCAAAAGCCACAGGGCCATCAGACAACGCCTCACACATGCTTTAGATATAAAAAAAGTAACCAGAGCTCTTCACAAATACCATCTGTGCAAAGGCATACAACAGATCTACAACAGAGTTCCTCGCAGTTGTTATTTATAAACTGACTGGGTGTAACCAGAAGGTCCCATTCCTGTGTGGCCAGGTTACATCTCTTTATTTAAAGTCAAAATGTGTGACTTTACAGAACTTTTGCTAGCCTATCTTTACAAAATATTAATCAATAACTTGGCTAACCCAGTGTACAGTCTGCCCTGGGTCTCTTCTGGCACAAACCCCTGCCTCACCTGGTGACCCTCCAGTGATGAAAAACCCTCCAGAAAACCTTTTAAATATGGAAATAGTCGAGATGTTGCTTTTGTCTGTCTGAATTTCAAGCTGGTTGTTGAGCAATGATTTTTTTCTTGAGTTCCTGTACAGTTCAGGCGTACTCACATACTGGACAAACTTCAATACAGGTAAAGTGAGGCAATGGGGATCCCAGTATACATCCACAAGGAAAGGAGAACAAGACTCAGATTTACTTGAATGCTAATGTTGACTGGAAAATGAGAAAGGCACCCTGGAAGCCTTGATGACCTAGAACCAGACTATCTCACCTTGAGACAGTCAAAGTGCCAACAACTGGAGAAATCAGAATACTGATTGCCTAATTATTTAATAATTTTTAATATCCTAAACTCTGTCTCCTCTATAACATGATGGGAGCAGCTGAAACCTTTGTAGTCTGCCCTTGGTCTCATTGTACCATGATGAAACTAAGATTCAGGCTTGCTTCTCTCATCCTAATCCATATGCCCAACCCCATTATTAAAATAAAGAAATATGTTCAAAAAGGGTCTGAAAATTCCCTCAGCTAACATCAGGCCTATTCATGAATCCATTAAATAAGTTGCAGTACATTTTTCATTGAGAAAATAAAGTGACATACGTGAGACATTCACTACTTCATGGGTAACTTTCATATATTTCTAGTGTGAAACTTGTTTCGATTTGCAAAGATGAATGCTTTGATTTCTCCTCTTTGCTTAGTAACAACACGCAGGGTAATACAAGCTGGGAAAGTTGGCATTTTTCTTTGAGCAAATTCTACTCAGCAGGAGCGAAATCCTTAACTGGAGAAAATCAGCATAATTTCTTGAACATTAGATGCTCAAGAAACACTGGGAGTCTCACCTTTCTGAGAACTTGTGAAAAATTAGACCTTTTTTTTTTTATTATTATTATTATTATGTTCGCCTGCAGAAAGTTAAATTTGATTAGGGTAATCAATATTGCTTGGAAATTGTGATACATAATACCAAAGTAGTTTCTTTCCTAGAAAACTGAGAATGGAATGAATGAATGAATGAATGAGGCACAGCCGCAATGCAGTGCTTCTTCCGACAGCTCGACCTGCAAACTTCCCCACCAGTTCTCTAAATAGCAGCTGTGATTTCTTTTTCTAATTACAATTCACTCCCTCTCCCCTCTTCCAACCCCAAACTAATTTTAACATAGCTTCTTGTTAATTAACTACGTTAATTGGTAATGCTTCTTGGCAAATTTAGCAGGTTTCTGCAAGCACTGACTCTAATATCTACGTCTAAATGCATATTCATTCTGATAAAATTCATGAAAACTCCCTCTGCTCTTTGCAGACTTCTCATAATTCAAAAACCTATCTCTAGTACCTACAGCCTGGCTGCGAAGGCCTAGAAAGTTCTGAGAAAACCACCACTGAATACACTACAAGCGAGAAATTAAATAAGAACATCCCCTGTTGTAGAGCTCTATTCCTCAGGATACTTTCTCCTGAGGGTCTTTGGATATGTCATACTTGCTAATTTCTGAATTATTAGGGAAAAAAAAATAAAACACAAGTGCCAACTAATTTCATCCAGCCCTGCAAATATATTATTAAATGCTGAATCTTCTCTGAGGTTTGGTATTTAATGAATTAAGGGGTCTGAGTCATCTGCAATGCCATGGAGCTCTCTACAGGCCGCTTAATTTAGCCCAAACCATTATGGAATCAATGGAAACCACTGGAATTTAGCATCCCTGAGAACTGTTTGTTTATTTAGGTACCTAAATATTGGTTTCTTCAGGCCCTAAGCTAACCACAGATCTCAAAAGGCTGGTCTTAATTGTTGTATGTGAGTTTTTTAAACACTGCTTTGTACATTACAGCTGTGGAGCGGCGCTTTGTCACAACAGCGATGTTTTTTACCAGGATTTCAGAGAAGGAAATTTAGTTATCACCTCCCATTTAATTAGCCAGCATCTTGTACCCCAGAAGCCCAACACCTTGCATACAGAAAGCGCCATGGACCTGCTCTGCAAACAAATGCAAATGAGACACAGTGCATGGGAAATATTTGTGGTGTGTTGCTGCACAGCTCAATAGTCATTTTTTGCAATTTGCAGAATGGGAAAAGAACTACAGCAGGATCCCCTCTACTCCTCTCCTCTTCCCCTTCCATGTTGTGTGCAATCTGGAGCATGCCAAAGGGTTTTTAAAAAGCCATTTTCTGGAAAATTGCATGCTTCCCTGCCCCGCTGTTCACTGCAGGAGTAATTCTGCAGTACCTGGAAATGAGTAACCTCCCCCAGAAGTGTGGAAATCACTCCAAGCAGTCTTCCACCTGAGGAAAAAAATATATTAATAGGTATAACCAGCAAGGACCATCCTCCCTTCCCTCGCTGCTGCTGTTCTCAGTACACGACAACTTGCCAGGCATATCTGCAGTGAGGTTTGTTAACCATGGCTCTGCAAGACAACTGGTGAGAAGAAAAGAAAAAAAAAAAAAAAAAAGACTTGAAAGCATCTGAAAGTCAGTCTGAAATAAATCCTGCAGTCACGTAATGCTGCACTGGGTCCTGGGAAATGAGAGCTGCCAACTCTGCTACCAGTAACTGAGTAAACAGAAGAGTGAAACTGCTGGAAAATAACTGCTAATAGGACCGGGAAGAAAGTGCCAACCGAATTTGTAACAGGAATCACAGCCACAGCAACACGTCTGCCTGACCTGCAGCACAACGAGTAGTTCACAAGTCTAGTCCATCCAGCAATGAAGAGCTCTAAAAGCTATAAATCTTACAATCATTCATTGCAAAGCGACAACCGTTACCGAACCAGAAAGGCGCCACCTCTAATTTGTCTCTGTACCTCTCTAATAAGACATTTATGTCTTAATTGTAATGTGCGTTTTAAAAAATACGTTTGTACTGTCTTTCTATTTAACATTTAAAGGGAATCTTCATGTCTTTGTGTGCAGGTTTACTTTGTTCTTGGTGTACTGCTGAAGCTCTTCCTCCTCAAATCCAGCATGGGCCCTTCTTTCAGAAGCTCTATGGAGCTGGGAGCTCAGAGCTTCTAGAAGAGAGAGGACCGAATTAGCATCCGTACCAGGGGAAGATGCAATAGTGGAATAAAGCCCACCTGGATTTAAAATTGTTCTGCAAAATCTTCTTTACAGCTCATCAGCCCAAAACCCATACCAAGCTTACTCAATATGCTACAGTTCTAACCTACAGTGCTGGTAAGAGCATCCAAGTATATTAGCAAACCAAAATTAAGTGCTAGTAAAGGTAATAAGTACTTACTAGAAGCTAACAGTAACACAACCTTGCTGGAAACATGAATACCAGTTAGGATTTTCCAGAAGTGTGTCACAGCTGCATATGACTAAGATCAGACTTCCCCAAAAAATTTCAACATGCAGCCACTAAGTACTCTATGTCATTGTGCATTACAGAAAAGCTCTCCAAATTTAGGTACGATGTATTACCTTCATAAATGTTAAAACACCTGTTTCCACACTGAAGTTCCTCTGTGCCAGAATCCTAAGAAATGTACCAGCTTTCAAAATTAATGTGGATTTTTCTCTAATGAATAGCCATATGACACAATCTTTTGCATAAGCAATATTTCAAGCCCTCAACTTTTGTTATTTTTGCTTTTAACTACTTCCAAGATGACATAAATTCAAGTCCTAAAACTAATAAGTGGAGCCTCCAGGGGTTCCACCTAAATCTTCCTAGCACAAAAAGGAAACGATGAAAGAAAAGCCAGCACATGCAGCCAAACTTCACATATTCAGTGAGATACCTTAAATTTAAATACATATTTTTAAATAGCTGCCATATATTTCTGTTTCTTAGCTAGCAAAGAACTTGCTGAGTAACTGCTACGCTGCACCTGATCTATCAGGAATACCGAAACATCTTGAATTCAGTAAATCTGTAGTTTGGCAAGGAAGGGTAAGAGCAGCAAGCAAAGGCAGGGCCAGCAAAGATTCAGATTCCAACTCTGTAGCAAGCCTGGGTAAATTCATTTGATAGCCTGTACTGAAATGAAGGCTACCTGGACCTTCCCCCTGTTGTTGTCACCTATCAAAGCTTCACAGAAATTAACAAAAATAAGCCTAAAGTACTACAAACACCTCTGTCTAGCTCTAAACAGCATATTCCTTATGGTCATTTACAGAGTCATACTCAGCTCTGCCAAGTAATAGAAAAATATTCTTTTTTGTTGTTGTTTTAGAGTTTGTAGGAATGCTAAGAAAAATTATGAGGTATTTACTTAAAATGTATGTGGGTAGATTAATCAAAGAATCATAGGGAAGGTTGGAAGGGACGCAATAAGGACCATCAAGTCCAACCCCTGGCTCCACACAGGACCACCCAAAAATCAGACCCTGTGGCTGAGAGCATTGTCCAAACACTTGTTGAACTCCCTCAGGCTCGGTGCTGTGACCACTGCCCTGGGCAGCCTGTCCCAGTGCCCGACCACCTCTGGGTGCAGAACCTTTCCCTAACCCCCAGCCTGACCCTCCCCTGTCCCAGCTCCATGCTGTCCCCTCGGGTCCTGTCGCTGTCCCCAGAGAGCAGAGCTCAGCGCCTGCCCCTCCGCTCCCCTCGTGAGGGAGCTGCAGGCTGCCATGAGGCCTCCCCTCGGCCTGCTCTGCTCTGGGCTCAACAAACCAAGGCACCTCAGCCACTCCTCATGTCTTCCCCTCCAGACCCTTCATCATCTTTTTTGCCCTCCATTGGACACTCTCTAATAGATTTTTGTCCTTTTGAAAAACAAGTATCACACAGGAGGCACACTTACAAAGCAGCAGTGTTTCAGAGGACAGGACACCCTACGCTGTCTACCAGCACTGCTACACAAATCTTCCTCAGATTGACAGATTTTGGTGTTCTGTTATATAAAAAAAAAAAATAGCAATCTAATTATGTTGATGTATCTGGTAAACAGCTTGCACCATAGCCATTAAAATCTGTTGCTGCAATACTACTAAAAATTATTTCAATATGAACTTTTGATAAATTGTCTATGGTTTTATTCTGCCACAGTAGCATGGACTATTGTCCTACTTAAGGAAATACAGCAAAGGACATTAAATACAGCAGCATTGATCAGGCAAAGTTTTAGCTTTGAAAAAAAGGATCATAAAACTGAAACATGTCACCATTACTTCATTCTGATAGCCAGACTAGGGCCATAGAGCAAATCGACAAAGGGAAATTGCTCTTATGTGCATCTAAATATGGGGAATATCAGATGATCAATAGTTACTTGTTTGCTATTTTTCTGTCTAATGATTCATAACACAGTAATGTCTGCAGCAAAAAAAAATCATTGCACAGCTTCATAAACTTTCCTTAAAAATGTCAATTTGCATTTATGAGCGATATCTCACGGCTGATGGCCATTCATCATTAAATCCTCATTAAATCCACAAAAAAGGGACCGTACAGGCCATGGCCACACAAATCTCTCACAACCCACGGCCTCACAGAGCCTAACCAAGATGAAGCCTACAGCAAGGGAAGGGAGGTCTTCATCTTCAGCCCCTGATCAAGGCTCTTTTCACGGGTGTGACAGAAAATGACCAAATTCTTTACCTACAGATCACTAAAATGCTTCTAAAATAGAATGAATTTGGGATATTGTAGGGGGAAAAAAAGATTGCTCAAAGTACAGCTCAACAGTTTCCTCAGCAGAGAAACACACGTGGGACCTGTGCAGTTGAAAAGAGCAACACAATATTTGGGAAGGGCCTGAGTAGAGTAGGGATGAGCCTGGCTGACATCGAAATTTTTTTTTTCAGAATAATGAGAATCAAAAGCTTATTGTGAAAAATTGTAGTGTTGCATAATTTAGTGATGATCGGGTGATAAAATGGCAGCTGAAAGTCAAAGGAAAGAAAATAGGTATTAAATATAATGTAAGAAATGACAGGTTCTTAGTCATTACCACCCAAGAAGGAGATCTCAGATATACACTGGACAGCTCTATGAGGAGTGCGAGAAATACCAAAAGAAAACAGCACGTAAAACATTAATAACGAATGGGATTGAGAGCAAGAGAGAAAATACTGGTGTGTCACTGCACAGAACTCCATGGTGTGCCCATATCTCAGGCTCTGCAGACAATACCACCTCAAATAGAGCTGAACAAGAAAAAAACAGGTGACAAAAAACTATGAAATATGGCACATCTAACAGGAGAAGAAAAAAAAACAGTATTTTGATATTGCAGCTGGTAAAATAAGACAACAAAAGCACCTGACACAGAAGTATAATATCATGAATTATAAGGTAAATATGAGGAGGGAACAATTCCTTCACAGTTCCACACAACACAACCGGGCCACGAATGAAGTTATCGAGAAATGTAAAGCAAACCACAGAAAGCCCAGCTGAAGGACTTTCACCACAGGATACTGCAGGGGCCAAGAGCTGAAAAGTTTACCTTGATTTGTGTAGGATTACACCATCAGCAGCTATTAATAGTTTGTTGTAGCTGCAGCTGAGAAAGTCCTGCTTGTTCCCAGAAGCTAGGAATGTAAATCCAGGACATGTATATGGGAAAGATGACTTTAATGGCCCTGCTCCTTGCACTCCTTCCCCAGCCACCAGCCATTTTATAAGACAACTTGTGGGCCAGACAAGTCCACGTCCTGCACAGCTGCTCCTATCACTTCTCTGTGCAAATATGCAAATGCCTGACGTAGGTCACAGGTAGATGAGAGCATCCCAAGGGGAATACAATTTACTGGAAAATGGAAAGGACACGATATGCAAACTGCCGTCCTCCTTCCCACTCCATCCTCCTGCAAAGGAGAACCTGACTTGATATACTTTGCAGTTAGCACAGAGTTCCTTCTAGTTTAATACTCAAGTGCAGCACAATCCCTTTACTTTCCTATTCAATTTACTGAACTTCAGATACCACAGATATATCTTCCCCCTCCTGGAGAGCTCCAGACGGTCACTTCTTCTTTCCCAACAGTATATTTAAGGGTAGAAATATAGTTTATGATACCAAATTGTCTAATACTTACAATCTGTTTCTGTGTAGAAGGATCATTTTTCCATGCAATATTAAAGGATAAATATAACAAATAGTGAAGGCTGGATAAATAGTCTCCTCTCCCAATTTAAAATCTACAGCATTTTACACCAAAGTAATTTTAACTGAAAGGAAAATCTAAGTGGTCATTCATCATGGGGAAGAAATGCTGTTATTAGTCTCCAACTCTAACAGCTGAAACCTATAAGAGACCATCACTGTTCCCAACAAGTCAAAAATACTTTTTTAAAGTATTGCTATAAAATTCTGGTGCTTTGCACTTTCATTGTGACACCTTCAGGAACCACAATTTCCAAGGAAATGTAAAAACTGTGAGACGCATTCAGTAACGTGGACATCTCACACGTAATTAACTTCTGTTGACAGTATTTTGTTCCCCTCTCTTTCTTTAATAGTATTTTAATTATGGAGGCCAATTTCAAAGTATCAGTTTTCAAAGCTTAAAGTATTGCTAATGCCTAATAGGTCTGCAGACAATATTCTATAGATGATTTCAGGATTTGTTTCTGATGTAGCAGTTAAGAACAGATGCTGAAACAATCTGTAGGTAATTTGTAGGTAACTACTTCAGAAAGATGACTGTTAAAGGACACTTACCTGGAGACTGCTCAAATCCACAATTTTTTTTTCTTTGTAATTAATGTGCAAATTTAGAGGCTAAGTAACAAAAAAGAAGTAGGGATGATGGTACCATATCTGTGCGTCAGTGTGGTTATGCTTCTGTTTTTAATAAATGCCTTTAAAATGCATCATTAGAATTTATTTACAATTTTGTTGTCATCCTAATGGAAATATATTGCCCAAAAAAATAAGAACAAAGGGATTTAAAAAATCAGAGGATATGCAGAACAGTCTGTTCCTAGATGCAAGAGGAAAAAATAATATAGCCAGAAAATATAAACTATAAGGCGGTAAAACAAAAAGGAGGAAAATCATAGGCACATGTAAACCTAAAACCAATCATCTGAAGATAACCGTGATTCAAGCTGAGACAGTCTTTCAAAGTTCTACTTCACTAAAAATGAGTGTTTAAACGTGTGAAATTTCAAATATTTAAGTTTAGTAACACAGAAAATCTAGTTCTATTCATAAAAATCCCACTATCATTCAAAATATTCTGTACCAGCATATTTATATGATAATAAGGTCAACCAACTTAGAACGTGGTTAAGAAAAATGACTCTTTGAAGTATCTGTTTTCCAATACTACGACAGTTCTACGTATAGCTTCCAATTTGGCTTATCTGGGTCGCAATTGTTCATCATGCAATTTCAGAGTTCCTTTTTTCAGTAGTCTTTAATAAGATCAATCACAATGTAAATTTCATTGCAACCACTAATAACTACGTACTAAAGGACTAGATGAAGAGGTACTTAGGAATGCCAGACAAGGAGAAGGTAATGTCTCTCAGAAGAGTTAACAGGTACCTAGAAGTCTATAATAAAATTGATGACTTCAAAAGGTTTTATACTAGTGAAAGATTTTTAAAACACAAGTCTTAAAGTTTTATGCATACATCTGATGGCAGAAGGTTAAAAACAGTTGCAAACTTTCATGGTTTTATGCTCCCTCAAAAGCAAGCTAGCCAGATATATAGAGACTGCTCTGAAGGATTACTGCCTGATACCTACACCCTGACAAAAGAGGAGAAGCTCTCTTACATATGACTATCATAAGTAATGAAGTTAAAGAGATATTAAAATAAATAGACTGTCAAATCACCTCCAGCTGCCTTTTTATCATACTGCATCTGCTGAGTTAGCATCAGGATCAAGGCAGTTCTTAGGAGGATGAGGAAAAGCCCTGAGGTAGAAGCAAATATTAATTGATTGATTTTGTGTTTATGCTATAAAAAAAAAATAGGAGTTTTCATATGCAAATGTCCATGCCACTTTGAAAATGTGAATGTGTGAATTCTCCATTTCAATACAGCATAAAGAGGCACAATCCACCAGGCAAACCTTATCTTGAGAGACTGCGTACAGAGCGATTTAAAACATTCACGTGGAGAGTAGAGGTTTCCTACAGGCCACAGACACCAAATTGTGCCTGTTAATGACAAAATTCTCTAAGTCCCTAAGTTTTATTTGAAAGGCACTTTAGTTTTCTGAACAATTAGGCTGTAGCTTGTAGTCATTTTACAGTCAATATTTATATGTCAGTACTGAACTTCACCAACCGCAGTTTCAGAGATGTGATGTTGTCGATATAGTTCAGAGCAACTCCCACATCACCAGAATAAGCACGTTTTACACATTCTCTGCACAGAACTTTTCAACAGCATAACATTAATAATTTTAGGTGGCAATTAAGAAAAGACAGCTTATTCCCTAAATCCAGGAAACACCATTTCATCAACTCACCACAGCGTGATGTCAAGGCCATCTTAACATGGCCAACCCAACCAAAACCCAACACTTACCAGCTAAAATAAAATTAGAATTTCATCCCTGGGAAGATCAAATCTCCCCACAGGATGGGAAACATGTTCCAATGCACAGAAACATCCAGCAGCTGTAGAAGTACTTAGAAATACACCGGCCAACATTTGAAAGGAAATCAGAATGGTTTCATTTTAAGAAAATAATTCTTGTATTTTAGTGATATGAAGGACAGTGAGGAGCAACTGATATGAAGGAGCAGCAGGGTGAAGTTCCCCTTCACCACAGCTACCTCTGGTGTCTCCCAGGAGTACAAATATTCAGTAATTAAAGGGCTGAACCAGCTCCCAGGGCCAAACTCACCATCTCATCATCTTAAGACTGCCAATAAAGATGACAATTACAACTACATGCAACAGAACAAGATCTGCTCTTGTGCAGCACAAAATAAGATCGTAGTTGATTTCAAAGTGGTCGTCAGATAGCTAATACATTGTTAAGGGCTTTCATCGCTTTGATTTGGAATACAAAAGAATAAACGGCACTCACAAGCTTTCCGAGCAGTTCTACCACCACTCAACCCAACTGCAAGGTTTGGAAATGTAGTGAGCACGGTATTTATTCAAAGAAGCAAATAATACTGTAAAAGATACATATGCTAAAGGTATAAACGGCATCCAAAAGCCTCAACAGTGCAATTGCTAACTCATAGCATGCTAAATGGAATAATGACAGCATTTCCCTTTGCCTTCTCCAACCAACCTGGTCTACTCTGCAAAGTGTAAAAGCACGTATTACCTGCTTAACTCACTGTCAAATATAAGCTGTTTTTAAATACGGGGCAATTAACTATTGAAAATAAAAGGTACTGACACTATTAGAGCTTTATCCCCCTGGCTGAGTCGCTGTGCAGGTAATGTGCGGTGGCTGCGATTTCTGTTTTACAGAAGAAAGCCACGTACCCCTCAAGGCTGCCACAGCACAGCTGCTAATTCTGAATACCTCTCTTACAACTGGATCAGTAAACTCCAAGCGGGGATGAACAAATAAGGTAGGTGGGGGATTTAAAAAGGCAAGTGAAACAGAAATAGAAGTCTTTTTTTAGTAAGAAAAGCCTGGGGGAGATCTCACCACCGCTTTTCCCTGCTGAAAAATGCTATTTGCTTTTTAATTAAAGCTTTTGCGGTTTCTTTTTGCAGCCCAATTTTCACTGAGCAGCAGCACGTCTGTGGAGATGAAAAATGCACAGAGTAATGAATTTTAGATTTGGAAGAAGTCAGCTCTAGAAATAAAAAAGGCTTCCACACGTAGCCAAGATTTGAAGGTGAAGTGATTTAATGGCTGACTCGACTCATTATAATTATCATTATTCATGTCGTGGTGCCACCCAGAGGCTCTGTGTTCGGCACCATACTAATAATATACTCTCAACAATAAATCTGTTTGCAAAACTATGCAAGGATGTAAGGGACCAAGCAGACTTGAAGCAAGGGGAAGAGTGGATGCATGAGAAGTAGATGGGAAAAGAAACTTCAGCAGGCAGCTACCAACACATTTGTCAATGCTGCTTTGCTTCTTCAAACAGGAAAGTAAACTCTGTAGGGTGAACAATTTGGCATAGTCTATATTGAGTCAAAAATAAAGAGCTGTATGACAATGCTGGTGTAATAGAATAGCAAAAACCAATTCGGTGCTTCCAGTCAAAATCTTCAGGCTTTTAACCTACATTAGTTTATTCCTTTCCAAGTGAAAAAGTAGGCTTTCTTGGTAGCATATTTAGCAAAACTCTTTGCTGACAGTTGCCAATAACCCTTCTCATTCAGGAAAACCAGCTCTTTACGTAACTCTCTAAATTAATAATTAAAAATAATTACAAATTCTGATTAGACATACCCAAATATGGTACGTGCATCAGAGCAGTGGGATGGGGCACAGCTCTGAACGTACAGAGGAGGTGGAGGTGTCAAGCTATTGCCTTTTATGATCTCTCAAATTCCCCAGGTCAGACCCTTCACTACGTCAATCATGGAGCTCGTGTAGTCTTCTCACCAAAATGTAGCTGTGATTCAACTGACATGCAATGACAGTTTCTTACACTGACAGAATTGACCCTAATTGCAATAAAAAAAAACACCAGCAAATAGCTGTGATGCCGTGGATGTGGACTCCGGAGCTTTGCGATGCTTACTTATTTTCATTAGCTCTCCTAAAACTCGTTTCAAAAGGATATTTACATCTATGATGTGAAAAACAAGAATCAATTTGTTTTAACTTTCGTGGTAATCAGATCCAGCTGCAGGAAGAAATAATTACATTAAAATAATTCTAATTATTGAACCAAATAGCATGCTACTTCCCAGGTACCTTGGGGCTCATTGTAGGTGAGTAAAGCAGAATATTCTACATTTGCCACGAGAAAACTCAGCAGTAGTGATATTAATGTATATTTTCTGCTTCATTGCCTTTGAGTGTATCACTGCTCATCATCCACAAGGCTTTTTCAGCCCGTATTTGTGCAGTCAGAAGTCTATGAAGTACCAACAATCTCTAGGAGAACGCTGAACCAGACCTCCCTTGATGTTTACCAAAGACACCCGTCTCTTTATTCTCAATGGCACAGCGCTTCTGGTTAAATAAAACATAACTGCGGTCGGTAATTCCCAGTCAGCCCTGTAAGGATACAAGGTCAATTATTTCATCCTTGTAAATTAAAGACTGGAAACAGCACACCAAATAACTAAAAGCCTAACAACAGGCAGGCTGTTTTCATTACACTTCATATCAATAACAGTTGTCAAAATGAAAAGAACTGAATTCAAGCTTCATTTGCTTCCTACAAGCCATTAGTAAATGTGTAAGTTTCTGTTTTGATAGGCAAGGGAAGCCTTTATAGTCTCATAAATGTAAAAATAAAAGATCTAATTTATTCACTCATCAGCAATGGAGGATATAGTTTGACAAGTTTATGTGCCTCAGCACACACACACCAATTAAAATGGTGAGGATGGGTGATCACGTAAATTTCTGGTGTACCACATATGGCAACCTTGTGAGACTGTCATGAAAATTAGAAGATCTTGATCCTGAAGAAGACATCTGCTCCATCTCCTTTTCCCACAAGAGGCTCTTGCTACACCTAATCATTCCTGAGGCATTTCTGCCTAGTTTGGTCTCCCAGGCTTCCATGGCAGAACTATCAGGTCCTCACTTTACAATCTCCTCTGTAATTTTGCAATAAGTCACTATTATCCCAAATACCCTGCCTACAGCTCTTTTCCTGCAACTTTATTTCAACACTTGTTTTAACCAGAAACATAAAAGGTCTTATTTTTGTTCTTGTCTTTTACAGCAGACATAACAGAGATCTGTTGTATTCCTCCTGGTCCACTCTCAGGTTAAATAACCCCAAATCTCTCATTATTCCCTCAGATCGTGCTGTGTAGATGTCATAACCATGACATCTTGAACGTACTTCGAATTCTCTATTACGAGTCTGTACCCTGCTGGAAAGGCATTACCAGAGCATTAACAAAGTCCTCCTGCCTGTTCTTCATAGAAAAAATCTTACTTTTTTAGTTCAGTTCTTGAAGTAATTTGGAATTTTCATTCCGCATCCTGACACAGTCACAACCTCTCCCACCTTCTTCACATCTGCAAATTTAATGAGAATCCCTTCTAGTGCACCATCTGGGCTGGTAATAACAACTAATCAGCGAAAGTCTTTGTTGAGCTCCATTCAATATCCTCCCGGTCTCACAACAAGCCACTCATAACTGCTCTCTGAAAATGGTTTTCCAATGAGCTGTGCATTCACTATGACCTAAACCACCTTTATTCAGCTTCAAGCATCACGAGAAGGAAAATCCAAGACCTTACTAAACACCCCAAAACATGTCACCCACCAATTATTCTCTCTCGTTAAGTCTTGCCACTTTCTCATTGAAAAATCAGATTGGTTTGACACCGTTTGACTGCTTCCTGTTGATTGATCATTATCTGTTCATTTGAGGATGTTAGTGCCTTTGATATTTTTTTCCTTTAATTCTAAAGGATAATAAATAAGAAGGATAATACTCTATAATAGTTCCAAGTGATGAAGTGGACATAGCAATATATCAGCACGATCAGTCTGATGAGCAGCATGCATTCAAAACTCACTAGAAGTGCCAAACAACTCCACCAGGAAAATTTGCTGTTGTAAAGAGCAGAGAAATGGCACACATCATGTTCTTTCCAACTCAACCACAGAAAACAAGTCGTTGACCACCTCAAAGTTTGAGCACGGCATTCATTCTTGGTGGAACTTCAGGTTTACGTCTGCCTCTGCATCATGGCTTTGAGGTAAGAGTCTCTTTTTAAGAGATGGTAATAAATGGCTTTGTAGGAACACCGGTATTTCTGTGAGTCAATGTTTCTTGTCTGCCAATGACTGTAGATCAAACGCACTGAGTGTACAATTAACAGCCTACTTTTCCAATTATGTACCCTCACAAAAGCCGAAGTTGATATATCTGTCATAAAGAAAGAACACAATACACCATATCTGAACAAACTGCTATAAAAAAGGATACAACTTTATGTTTTCTAAACAAACAATAACAACAAAATACAGCTACCTTATCTGAAGGCAAATATGCACCAGGACAGCAGCTAAGCATTCTTGAAATGCTACTTTTTTTTTCTTATCTTCACCAGCTTTTTAGTCGCAAGTACCCAACGCCTTTTAGCTGCTTGGTTTGAAAAAGAAAATCAAAGAGATGAGAACCAGGAGGAGAGCAAACAGGTAACCATGCTCCAGTTCAAAAACTGGGATCCCTCTTGCCCCATTGTCAGAAAAAAATCTTGAGTGTAGCCCTACATTCGCTGTAGAGCAAAATTTGCATGAGAATATTAAAGAGAAATTGGGAATGTTACAGCAGAATTATTCAGAATTTCTTCTTACTGCCCATATACAGGTCGTCTCCAAAAGCAGAGATTTTAGAAAGTGCAGTCTCCTTCCTGAGATAGAGAAACACAACAAAAATGAGAAGTAAAAGATTTTTCCCTGCTTTTTCCAAACATTTAAGAGGTGAGAGAACAGGAATACTCGGAGTTTTACATCAAAACCACAGGTCTCCTCTACCACAGCTCACTCAACAGGATTTGCAAACCCAAGATGAAAAGAAACTTTAGCATTTGTAAGTGAATACTGAGCAGGCTGCTAAGAAAGTCTGTCTTCAAGGCAAGTGTTTCTGATGGAAGCAACACACTTCCCTAGTCTACAAGACTTGCGAATTAGTCCTCAGTTTTGTTTTTTCCTTACTTAGCCCAAAGTGCTCCAAAGCAGTAACCTTCTTAACGCCTTCTCTTTGCAACTGTAAAAACTGACAAGAATTCAGGTACAACACAAGGAAGATCAGAACATTTCACTGTAGTCATAAGAAAATGCCAAATACGTTGGCTGGAATCTCAGAGGTTAAAACTCCATCAGGAAAGGATTAGCAAGAATACAGAGAATTTTATCCCTCGAGACTTGCTCCAGATGACCCATGACGGGGATGTGCTTCTCATACCTGATGGTGAGATCTCATCAGGGTGGGTGGGAAGAAAACCTTTACTGATAAACAGTCATATTTCTCATGAAATGTTTGTGATGAAAGAAAGCAGGTCCAAAGAAAATAAATCATACCCCATCTGTTTAAAAGCATACGGTTATTATCCTCCTGTAACAAATCGTGTTCGGCTCCAAAAAATTGTACTTTAGTACTTCTCCCTGCGCTACAAAAATTAGTTCCAGGGGAAAAACAACTGACACAAGGTAATTTTATAACAGTGTGGCATTTATAAAAAATTAATGTTTCTGTTAATTGATTGGCTGAGGGAAAATATGGAGACAATCCAGCTAAGTTTGAGTTTGATGACAATGCTTGCAGGGAAAGAAGGCAAAAATCCCAGTGCATCTGGCTCAGGCTTGCTCACATGTACCGGGTTTCTTAATAAACAAAGTTTATTCAACGCACTCTCCATATTTACTTGTACCCTTTCTAGTTTTTTATTTGTTTGTTTGTTTTGGTTGTTTTTCTTAAGAATTTTTTTGTTATTTCAACCAAATTTGACTGGTCGACATTTCAAAAAACAAATTCACAACGTTAATACAAAGAGGTAAAAAGTTAAAAACAGCTCAGCTGGGCCATTCACCTTTTTTTTTTTTTTGTCCCCCCTTTTCTCCTTTTTTAATTTAAGCTCCTCAAACTCAACAGCAGACCACATTTCTTTTCTTGTCGTGGCTGTGGTGATGGTGAAGGAATGACATAAATGTAGGTAATGAAACAGCAGGGGTAGAGTCTGGAGAGGGAAAACACACAGGGCAGAGATGCAGCAAGGTTGCAGGAGGCCACAGGCAGGGAAATTGTCTTTATTCTGTTCTTCTCCCCTTGCCTTCATGCCCAAGTAAGCAGAATGAGTGCAATATCTCTCAGATCCATACCAGAATAGTCAATTTATGTGACAGTGAGGGATGAACCCGAGAAAACTGACTGAAGAAGTTGGTTTATGCACATCTACACAATGTCAACAAAATACATACTGTATTTTTTGCAAGCAGATTTCATTAATTACTTTCAGCACCATACTTGAACCATAACCTGGGCTCCCAACGTTCAGAGAAGTTTGTTCCTTACAGTATCAGGGTTTCCAGACCTCTTCCACTCTGCCTCACCCTGCCAAATACCTGCATTTCATCCCAAAACTCGGATTTTGCTCCCGTATGATGTTAAGACATTGGCCAGAGGATACATCTCAGTACCGTGTGCAGAGCACTCCGGATTAATGCTAAAAGATAAAGCAAATGTAACTTTACATGACTGCAAATGAAAGCTGTTGTGGGCTTTTGGTTTTGTTTTCTAACATGCAAACTGAAAAAAAAAGTGGGAGATAGCAGAGGCTGTTCGGGTCTGAAAACACTGCAAGTCCTGCTTATAGGGGCTGGCAGCTTTTGTTCAGTTTTCCTCTTCTCATACAGGACTAAATTGAAACAGAAAAGGAATATTTTGAAAAAAAGCAAATGAAAAAAAAAAAAAAAACTTCCTTATGTTATTCTAAACTTCAACATCTCAATATCACAGTACCTCCTTTCTAAATCTAAGTTGAAGCTTCCACGGTACAACCAACAGAAAAACAAGACACGAAATATGGGACTTGAAAGTTTTCCTCCGCCGGCCTCCTGCCAGCTGTCTCCTCCTGTGCAGAAATGAGCACTAACTAGCTACCTTCTGGTAGTTATCAACGATACGTCTTGCATACTCATCTGGGGACTCTTTTTAAGTATTTATTATAAGCGGATTTAACTACAATTATCTCTTCTGCCTTTAAAAAAAAATAAATAAATTTAATTTGCATTTCATTTGTCGTTTCAGCATGATAAAGCCCCATTTATTTAGACCCATATCGCTATGAACTATGATAAACAGATCAAAATAAATTCACTTAGCTAAGCTATTTTGCTAAATGAATGCAATCTGGACATTTTTAAAGCAGTCTTAAAGAAAATGCAATACTGCTCGTTACAATGGCAGCCTACAACAAGCAGACACATTTTTCTCAAAGCAGAGCCTCAGAGCGAGCTCACATTTGCCAAGATCCTGCTTGAATTTGGGAAAGAAACCTTACAGAACTTTCCATTGATAATTTCCCTTCTGCTGTGATTGATGGTGACCTTTCTGCCGATGTATTAGATAGACACCCTTTGCAAATTGGAGATTTCTTCCTTCAACATCCTCTAGCAGGTTAATAATAATATTTTCATAGGCACTAAACACAAAGTGCTCATATTTCTAACTCCAACCTGTTTTTCCACCTTAGGAAATTCTCAATTCAACATTTTCTTTTTTTTTTCTTTTTTTTCTTCTTTTTTTTTTTCCCCTATAGGAATTTGTGATACTAACGAGTGTTTGTAAAACAAAAATTGCAGATGAAACTCAGTCTCATCATCCCTATAAACGACAACTTCAAGTCACTGGTTCGGGATCCTGCAAATTGCTGAGGGATTATTGCAACTGAGGCCATGTGGGTATGTTACGAGCGATTAGGCTTCACCCACACACATAATAGACCATCATATTTAACCTTGCCTTTGTCTGCACACCCAGTTGACCCAGGCTAACTAATGACTTCCAGGAGGTGAGACTACCAAATGACCTGAAAAATGTGCAGAACCACTTCTTTTCCCAGAAGAATTCTTATCGCCAGGGGAAACAGCCAGCAGCACTGTCAGGCTGTACCAGACTGTCAGTAAAAATTCCCCATAATTAAAAATACCAATACAAATTCATAGCTAGGAAAACAAGCTGAAATTATAGGCTGTTCTTCCAGGTCTTCTGAAAATTGATTTTTTAAATGAGAAAGCAAGCACAGGTTCACTGTGACACCCCATACTGATAAATATTTTTTTTTTTTTCTGCAATTGCTGTTTTTACAATAGTGATTGTACCTGATATTTACTTCAAAGCCAGGAGCACTGCCAGCAACCCTGGTCCATCTCATCTAGTCACGAAGCCCCTGAGCTGAAGAGTTGCTGTGTAGCCTGTGAAAGACTGAATTAATGCACACCACAACCACCCGCTTTGTGACTCCAGATCTCTCTACTTACACCAGAGCCTCCAGCAACGTTGTTCAGCTCCAAAACTACCCACTCCTGTTGCTACCAAAATCCTCGGTAAATTCATTGGTGGTCTGAAGCATGGTCTGAAACAGCTGAATAAAAACTATTTCCATTCCTAATGGGCATCTCGTCCGTTTCTATTTGCCATCAGCATTTGAACTTTGGAACAGAAATTTTTTTCTTTTTCCTCTTTCAAGAGCATCCATTTCCTGGGAGCAAATACACTGACAAATTTAAGATATAACTAATAAAAAATGGATGAACTCCTATAATGTAATGGAACATTCATGGGGATGAGTACAAAACAATATTTATAACTCATTTATATTTAATGTACAGGAATATTTTGGTTTTTGCTTTGGTAACCCTTTGTTTGATACCCCTTACAACAAGCTTAATGCATGCATTAAACAGAGAACAAACCAAGCCCCACCTTGACTTTGTAGGACCATCGTTTTTTACTACTACTGACACTTACTCCAAGTAATGTTTGTAGTTTCTGAAATAAAATATCAGGCACTTATCGTTAAGAAACTGTTCACTTTCAAATCCAATTCTGAAAACTAGAATTTCCTTTAATACCGATGATTTCTAGCATGTCAATCTAGGAATGAGGGAAGCTAGCCAGTGCAGCACAGTAACCTAAAGCTGACCCCACAGATATTGGGGGAATTTCTGAATTTTAAGAAAATTCTCTAACTATTTTTGCAGGCATTGCCAAAGAGCATTGTGCACGTTGTATCAGCATGTCCCCAGCATGACAATGGATCAGGGAATGGTGTCGTGCTCTCTGATGGTCAGGCTTGTTTAAGCCAAATAAATAAATACAGAAATGAATTTTAATGAAAATCCCTGTATTTTTCACGTTGTCTGAGGATGGCCAAGCACCACAAGCAAGGACCACAAGTAAATCACAGGTGTATGGCAGTAATCACAGCTCAATCTCACAGCTGAGGGATGCTCCAACAAGGAGCCAGCACTGAGTTTCGAAGCACACATCCATGCCACAACTTCACACACATACGCTGCTTGAAATTAAGTTTTTAACCATTTCTAGTATTTTTGCACCTTTTTTCTGGGTACAGAATCGCCCCTAACAAGCCAGAATGGGACAATTACTTGACACCAAAATAAAACCATCTCTGCAGCCCTCCACACGTTGCACTGCGTGTTACTGCAAGCAGCAGGACATGATGACCGCCTGGAAAATTCAGCACCAGATATTTTCACAAAAATACAACAAATTCATCTACTACCAAAGGTATTTTTTAAAGAGGGAAAGAAAAAACTGGAGAATAACAGATGGATGCTTTTGTAGATTTGCCATGGTAATTACACTGAGATAAGAGGTATCACCTAAATCCATTGCTAATGTAAAGTTTTGTACGTGGACTGAACACAGACCCACAGGGGTATAGGAGAGAGGAGAAAACTTTTTTTGCTTTGTTTTTCCTAAAAGCCTCTTCAGGTTAAATCTCTTGTCATGGATGAAGTATTGCTACAGAAAATTGTAAGCTTGTAAGAACATGTTGTAGGAACCCAAGCAGAATTTGCCATAAGAGCTGGCAGGGAAAGCAAGCAGGAACACAAGTGCAAACACATCCCTGCAGTGAGACAGGACACAACCCTGAGCCCCCAGAATTTCTGGTGCAATTGCCACCAACACGTTTTCCTACAATAGAAGTAGAAATTAATTTAAATAGAGCTCACTTGGAATGACCAGATGAGAAAGAATGGAAACAGAGGTTAAAATAAGCCTTGCTGCCTTCTCCGATTGCTCTTCTTTCCCAAGTTCTCTCCTTTTATCACTGTTATGAAATTATGAAATTATTATGAAATTATGAAATGTGAAGTTTGGGCAGCACTGCTTTCCCTCGGAGAAGTGAACATCCCAGCTGAAGATCATTTCGCTGGTGCCTGAACGTTGGACTTGGGTGCATTGAGCACCGTCAGGAGGCAGCAGAGGTTCTCAGCAGAAGTAAGAGGGCTTCCAAACTGCTTTGTTCTGGAGCAAGGCCTGGAAGGCTGTTGCTTTAACTCGAAAATTGTGAAAAGAACAGAATGTGAAACTAAAGAAGGAGTAACTTAGTACCCATGAAGTGTTTAGGTAATAAATAGGGTTTTTTTTTGTTCCCAGTTTCCCATGTTAGGCAGGTACCTACGTCTAAGGTGTGCACTAAACCACTAGACTGAAGTTCATTTGAGAAGCAGCTGATAAGGGCTAAAGCAGAAAAAATGCCAAAGGAAGCAAAGCTGGTCCAAAAACTAAGGTTTGGAGGTGGTTATCCACTCCCGCAAGCAGTGGGGAATGGCACAGACCACTGATTCCTGCCCTTTGCACGCCTACGAGCCCTACACCCTACACCCAAGCAGTCAGCTGACTTTCCATAGGAGGGAGAAGAGGCAAAAATTAAAACCCAGAAATTATTTTACTGACCCAGAAAGCAACAAGTAAATAGAAAATGAGCAGCTTAAACTAATACCTTTTGTGATAGTTTTGCTGCAGTGTGACAGACTGCAGGCAGCCTACGAAGATGTCCAAGCCAACAGCAGCCACAGAACAGCTCCGCATGCACCAGGGTAGGATGCCTGAATGAGCATCCCTAAGAAAGAAGGATCAGGTTCCCTTTGGGGTCTGTCTCCACTTCCTTCCCATTTCTGCAGGCAGCAGGAAGAACTCCGCTGTCAAACAGCGATATATAAATCGGGCAAGCAGTGGGAGACTTCATAAAGGTCAATTGTCCTGCAAGAAATATAAGGGCAAAAGCATTTTTTCCAATAAAACGAGAGAAGGGCTGGCCTTGCAGGAAGAGGCACAGACAGAGAAGCTGGCAGATAAGGACTTTATTACTGTGCTCCTGATTTCTTGGCAAGTTTCTGCCACACAAACTTGGGATTCTCCATTACAAACACCAGCAGCACCCCAGGAGGACTGGGGTCTGAATTTATTTATTTTATTGAAGAGCCTGTTTTATTTAAGAGCCCCACCAAGACCCTGTGCAACCTGAAGACTCTCTGATGGCACGGGACTGATGCTGTGCAATTATTAAATAGTCCTTACCACGAAAACTGCTGCATCATGAAGGGCGCCCTGTCAAAGTGCGTTCACCTCTGCTGAAGAGACCTTCACTGCATTTCTTCCAGAGCAGAGAGAAAAGATGGTTTTATTGCTTACTAGGCAGCCAGGAGTCAAAAGGCCTTTGCCAGGTCGTGCTAAGAGCCCTGAGCGACCAGGCAGCAAGGCACGTGCACGGATGTTCAATGGAGCAGAAAATTATGGAGGTAGAAACAAAAAGACAAAAGTTTGGCAACTTATTCACAGACTGGTTGAGGTGGGAAGGGACCTCTGGGTCCCTCTGGTCCAGCCCCTGCTCAAGCAGAACCACCTAGAGCAGGGTGCCCAGGGCCATGTCTAGCATGGGGAGTTATTTTGGGGGAAAACAGCTATATATGGCCTTCCCTCTTCAGTAAGACAGTAACCACACGAAGGAACAAGCCACTGGAGGAGGAAGGCTGCAGCTAAAGACAAGGAGGAACAGTTTGTCTCAGCACACGTATCACTTCACACCTTGTTTTTAATGCACTTTTCCAAACTTGTATTCCTAGAGAATTACTTCGCTGGATTTAGCTTTACATTTCTTACTCTCCTGTACCCACACGAGGAACTGTAACAAACAGCAGTGCCCACTCACTCCACCAGAATTAGTTGAAAGTTAAATATAAAGTACATAGTGAGCGGGGAAAATTGCGGTTCACCTCCTCTTCTAAAACAAGGCTCGATGAGACTAAATTGGAATAGATAACCAAAAGCAGTGACAAATCAAATTGGTTAGAAACACTGAATAGCCAAAACACTAGGTCCTAACTATAAACTGCATTAAACATTGTTCTTAGAGAAGCCTTGCCTTGAAAATTTTTGGAGAAAGCACAATAGGAAAAAAAATATATTTATTTATTTTAAAACAATTTTGGAAATGGGAGATGATCTACTCAAACTCCCTTTTCCAATGTCATACTTTAAATAATATTTTCATTTTCCATGCTTACGTGCAGCCCTGTATATTTTGATTTTGTAAAAATCGCACTGTGAAATTCTTTTTTGGAAATTCACTAAAAGCAAGAACGTACATATTCCACCCAAAGAGAACAGCTGTTAAAATACTGACAGCTATCACCTAAATAAAAAAGTGTTCAGAAAACTCTCTCCCTTGAATTAAATGCTTGTTAATCAATTTGGTTTTATGTTCAAAAACACTCGGGCCATCATTACAGATGCATCACCAAATTGGAATAAAAAATCAGTTAAATTCAGATGGACTTTTAAAATTAACACACAGAAAATGAATTATTCCAATATATATTATCATCGATGCTGCTCAAAAATGGGCACATATTCCTAAAAGCTTTCCACATTCTTCTACTACTAACAGTTTTGAAGTCATGAAGCTGCAACGCACAGCTGAAATAGGAAAATAAGGAGAAAACTACGAACACATGAAAACAACTTTTCCGTAATATCAATGGGCAAATACCATGGTTTCTAAAATTAAGAATAACCTGCCATTTCTCAATGAAAATCAGACGGATCCTTGTTTTGCAGATGATCTGCCTGCCCAAATCACTCTTGACTAGCATAAAACTCTTTCCAAGCTTCTGTGCATCACCATAAAACTGAGAAAAAAAAAAAAAAAGTTTGGGGTTAAAACCTCTCTTTGCTTACCTTAAAATAAAACGTACCCTATTGTTTGAAACTGGTAATTGGAAGTATTTTATTTATGTTGATGGCCATAGATTAAAAAATAAAATAAAATGTAAGCCTAAAAGGTCTTGAACGTTCTAGCTGTACCCTGTGATCACGTGGATGGGCAAACATCAGCTTCTGCAGATTTTTAAGTGTAACTTGAAATGAACTGCTGTAGTGTGCCTCTTGGGGTGGAAGAAATATCTCATAAATCTGCATCATAACTTTCCTGAATTTGCAAGTCCTCATGGCGCTGTTGTTCGTCATACTTTGGCTCAAAGGGAGAACCACACATTAAATTATATTAAGAAGTTCAGGTTTGGAGCTTCCAAATGTAATTTGCTCTGATTCACCAAAGTGAAAACCAGAAGCAGCTGCCCTAAGTGCTGCGCTCGGCAGTGTGCGAGGAGGGCCGTGATTCATTTTGAACAGGGAAAGAGAAAAAAAATAATAATACTTTTTTTTCTCTTTTTCTCCTTGACACTTTGGAGTACCTTCAGGCCAGCAGTACAGCATCATTTGGGAATCAAAACCTCATTGCTGTATTCCTATCACGTTATTTTATCAAATATGATGATTGTATTATAATCAAAGTATAGAATTAGTATGCTAAATGATCAAAATTAACTACAAAGATTTTCAAAAACTTCTAAAAGTTGGTTCAAGTCCATCTCTTTTGCTCTTTTTAATTTAATTTCAAAAGCAAGCAGATTGATTTTTATTTGATTTGCTACTTTGTCAGGGACGTTGTGACTATGGAAGTCATCCTTCTTTCTTCGTATGATTTACAAGAGCAACTACTTCTCAAAGTAGAACTTGTGATTTTCTTCTGCACCACCTCAAATTCCAGGTATCGCAACGCACAAAAACCTCCAATTGATTTTTCTTTCTCTTGCACTGAAACATAGATTGTTTTCCATACAACCTTCCCTTTTTTTCTGTTCAGTGTTTCTTCTTCTTGAAGGTTTCTGAACTGAATTTTGAGAGAAAGGCTACACGGAGGCTAGCTGGTGCTTCTATCAGCCTCTGCCATTGAAGGGAACTGCAAAAAGTCTTGCCTCAGGGCACTCTGGAAAATAGAATTAAAGATCTAGAAAATAATTTTAAGGTGCAGAGGTCAGCATAAATGTCAGTATTATGAATGCCCAGGTAAATAAGTCGGGGAGAGGGAGAAGAGGAAAGAGCAGATACATAATTATGGATCGCAATGGAACAGAAATCCTTTCTTTCTGACATGAAGAGCGATCCTTCTTGCTGATGCGAAGAATGGTCCTGGCTGTTCCCTGTGTGCTGATGAATGCCACCAATTTTGGTTCGGTTTCACTTTGCTCAAGGGCTTTGAGAAAATTTCAGCAACAAAAGCCACAGCAATAATGTCATTATGGCCCTTTTCTATTTCGGAGTTGGAAACTTGCTGGGGAATACGATAAAATTCAGCAAGGAAAGAGGCAAGAAGAGTGCTTCAGGTGTCATATGGATGATAATTGAAGAAACAGATACTTATTGAAAACCAGTAGATAAAGAGCATTTGCAGCACCTGTACTATTTAGATAAATTCAGTTAAAATTTGATTTAAAACTCTAATTATTATGCAATTCACGTCCTCAGCAGAAAAATGTATAAGCTAATTTGCTGGCTTTATTTGTGTTTGTACTGAGAGGATCATGTTGTTTTTTTCACCCACAGATTCACAACTAGGAAAAAAATCTTTATTTTATGGTGAGCCTATTAAAGGTTCCCAGGAAAGGAAAACCTAATTGCCCTAAATCTGCTATTTTAAAAATATTAAAATGAAACAAGTAGAAGTCCTTTCAACAGTCTCTTGCCAAGTTAGAACCGATGCTCCATAATTCTGCTCTATTTTCCGCATTGCTTTCCCATTCATCATTTGTTAGACATGTCTAGAATTCTTAAGAATATGTGAAACATCAAATTTACAAACGAATTCTAAGCAAAAATATAAAGTCCTGGCATTGCCCATAGTCTGAGTAATACAGAAAATGCAATTCTTTCCTTGCTGTATTTCTAAATTCCGATTAAGTTTTGAACACTCTTTTTCTTCTTTTTTTTTTTTTTTAATTCTTAACAGTGCTTACATCAGATTTTGACAGCCTGTAAGCATGCCTTATAAGATTTATGAACTACTCTTCATGAAATGTTGGTAAAATTCAATGAAAAGCTTAAGTAAGCAATACAGAAGTTGGAATCAACCACGCTATGAATTTTAGACATTTGCAAAGCAGCCAGTTAGAGCACATTTTCATCCCTAAAGGATTTGCTTATTGCAGAGTAACCAAAAACTTCGTGATTCATAATTATTAAAAAAAAAAAAAAAGTTTCTTCCTTTGAAATCTTTGTTCATTTCAATATTTCCTTAGGGCTTTCCAGGGCTTTCTTGCATCTTCCTTGATAGCCTGGACTGTTCTGTTTAGTGAGAAGCCCAAATCCAACACCGTCGTGCTTTCTTTGCAGTGAGTAGTGAGTACATAATGCTATTTTCAGCTCGGAAAGGAACAGAGGTGGGAGTCAGGTCATATGAATACGGGAAGACAGTTACAGGCTGTAACCAATTTAGGGTGTAGCCTTTATTAGGCTAAACTCTGTACTCCATCTGTACTCTCACATCTACTCTACACAGGGGCATTTACACCCAGAAACAGAAGAGCTGAGCCATGAGTACCTGAGAACTACTGAGAATCTTCATTGTCCCCCGAGGTGTCCAAAAATACTGAGCTGTCGCCCCACCAAGGAGCTGGGGCTGCTGCACAAAGCTCAAAATTTAGCAAGTTTGAAGTACAGTGAATCCATCTCATTCTTTTTCTTCCTTTTTTTATAATATATGGGTTTAATATGATTACATTAAAACTTCAATTTTGAATGCAGGGCACGGTAAATAACAATGCAACATAATCAGTAGTTATTATGAAGGACGAGGCCCCTAATCTGTATAATAGAGCCACTCTCTTGGTAATCCATCAAGCACTTTGCCAAGGACACTGCAGGGACAATAAAAGCACCAGTTTCACCACGGTAGTATTTCTGCTCAGCATGCATGCACTTGTTGGTAAAAGGCAAGAATATTATTTGTTGTGACTAACAGCTTTCATCTTCAGAAAAAGAAAGCGTCACTGCACAGCGAGGTGCTTTTCTATCGATCATTTTTTTCTACCACCACTAGCACGGGGAAGCTCATGGGTTTGCAGCCCTCCAGCACAGGTTTCCCTCTGAACATCAGTTCTTGACGGGCAAAGCAAGAAAGGAGGACAGTGTGACACTGTATGCAGGTCAAAGCAAAAACAGGGCACATGGTCCACTTGCCAATGAGGCTGGGAGATTATTTTGAAAACCTTCTTTTTTGCTAGCCGGCATCAAATTCTTTCCAAAATTTACTGAGATTGTTTGTTTCCTCTTTGAACTCCATAGGAATCAACTTCAAGCAATAAAATCTTATCGTCTGCCAGAAAAAAAAAAAAAAAAGAAAAAAAAAAAAAAAAGCTTTTCTACTGCTCTGAGCATTGCAACATTTATGAACCAGAGTGCTTTGGTTAAAACTGCGGCATTCAGCTTTTTCATGAAGCATGATGAGGTTTCCATAAACTGCAGCCACGTCTGTCCTAGAGGGATATGAATAAAGTCTATTTGTGGAACATTCAGCAAGTGGATCCAGGGTGAAAATATCACTTGTGCCTTCAAAGACCGAATTAGCACGTTGCTGTAGCCTGAATTTCATCATCTTGTCCGTTTGTCTTTGCTCCTGCAAATGTTGTATTTTGGCAGAATCGCTCATCGTGGAAACTGGAGTGACCCGCACGCAGCCTCGGCACCCTCTCTGCACATGCACATAAACACACGTGTGCCGAAACACTCGCTGCATCAACACATCGAGCCGGGTCTAGAAATAGCAGCAGCAACAAACACGCTTTGGAGAAAAAATGTGAAGGCTGAGACTAAAAATAAGAACATCTTTGAACGCAGACCAAGATGATTTGTATGAAGGAGCAAACACCACTAAATCCTGCAAATAGCCAATTTAACTCCCTTTCCCTTGGTCACTCTGATTTAGCTGGCAGAAATTGAAATCTGTGCTGCAAACTGACAATTTCAGGCAATGCTAGTATCAATAAATTGTTCATTTTGTAGTAAAATCCTGTTTTCCCAAGGAAGTCAAACACCCATTGGGCTCATGCTTTGTCTTCACCTTCTCCAGACAGGCACAAAAGAAGTATGCTCCTGGACAAGGTGGGCAGAAACGATTCCAAAAATTATTTTTACAGGAAAATATGGAAGAACGTATGTAATTGAGAGGCAAAAGCCCTCTTCAGGTGACTTCATGCACTCAACTCTAGCTAGTAACTAAGTGGTTGAGTATCTGTTGGTTCAGAATAAGAACTGAGTGCAAACGACTTGAACCGTCAGCTGAATGCGCAAGTCAGTGACCCAAATATTGCTATTTCTGAAGCAAATGAACCATCTTCGACAGAAAATTAAAGTTTTCAAAATCACCTTTTTTGACAAGGCCTGAGGCTGTTAAAATCCACGTCTGTTATCTCTTGAAATGATATCTAAAATGTTCAGTTGATGGGATGTTATATCATAGGTTCTATTATTAAGCCATGTGAAGAGGCATTGGTAATTATTACCAATTTTATTTTAGGCAGCAGTACAGAAAAGTAGCTGAAATAAGTTCTCTTCAAGCAGTCTCTTTCCAGACTGATGTCCTACAGATAAAATATAACCATCTTCCCAAAGCAAATGTGTGGGTTTTCAAGACCACTAAAGGTCAACCACTCTCCCAAAATTAAGTTCTTAGAAGTTCTGCTGTTCTTTAGAGGAAAAAAAGCACTAAATAATAATAGCATAATGAAATTAGCTTGGCAACAAGCTGCCAGAAAAGAACCTTCTCTCTAAAGCAAGATATTAGAGAAAAGCATTAAAATTTCCAAGATGGAGATAGGAAATATTCTCGGGGTGCCCAGGAAAAAAAAATATGAATTAAAATGAATGAAAAATTATCGTATTTTATCATAGATGAGATAAAACTGAGGAATAAAACTGAGGAATCCTAAGAGTCAGTGCTATCAAACCTGAGCGTATCATACTAGCGTATGGAAGTTTAGTAGTGACACTGTAATAACAATTCTAGATGTTTTAACCCCAACAGGATCCGATCTTTGGCTGAACACAATGAACACAACTGAATGGAGAGCAATTTTCTTGCAGTGTTTTACTTGCATCTTCCAGCAGTGATTTATGTATACATATTAATTACTCTACTTGTAATAGAGCTCATCCTAAAGTTTGGGGATGAGAAGAAAAACACAAGCATGTTAACGGGTAGATACCACAACTCTTTCCAACGTGCTCAAGCAGATCTGGATTACTTTCACACCGTACTGATCAGTACAATAAGCACTGAATATACGTACATGCTGGTTTGGTGCTTGGTTTTCTGTTTTGTTTTATAGGAAAAAGATCACGTTAAAACATTTCAAACGAAGATGATATCATATGCTTTATCTAGATGAACAGAAATGCTAAGAAGCTCAACCAGTCACAACTTTAAACACATGTTCTTTTAGAAGAAAAGATGACACGAATAGAAAACAGTTACCTGCCAACAAGATTTTCTGTGTTAATCCTGAACATTATTGACATCTTAACTGAGGCAACAGATTCAAGGCTCTCCTTCTCTCAAGGCTACTCAGCCTTCCCAATCTGTTTTCCCTTTCCTCATCACATCCGCGTGTCCTTCATCTCACCTTAAATTCTACATCGAATTAACATAATTACTGAAGGAAAATTACAGTGCACGTAAGAGGCCTGTGCAGCAATTTATAAGCAAGTTGACCAGAAGATGGAGTTGGGGTGGAAGGGCACAGGCAAATCCCAGTATCGCCCAGTATCACCTGCCCTGACTGCAGTTCATTCAATGTTAAGGTTGGCCCTGCTCTGAGTGGGGTCTGGAGCAGACGATGGCAGAGGTCTGGTCCAGCTAAATTGACTTGATTCCACACTGTCCTGTTTGGTGCTTTTCGACAGCTTTGAACCTTTCATGGCTCTCTCACTGTGAGCACTGCAACCCCTTTTATCATAAATCCATTTCGTCCTTCTAACTCCACTTTGATTTAGTGTCTCTATCTTTTATCCAAACATTGAGGAAGGAGAAGGAAAGCCCTGAGTGCAGGAGCGGGACACTACAGATTTGAAATCCCACCTGAAGTCCCTTTGAGCCTTGATACCAAACTGGGAACACGCTGAGCATAGATTTGTGGATGCCGTACCTGCAATTACAGGGAAGGCCTTTGGACAGAAATATTGCCGGGATGCTGGGGAGGATATCTGGAAGTCTTTGTGCTCAGAAGAACATAAGCCACCTCATTGCCAAGCCAGTGGCAGCAAAAGGGAATAATAAAAAAGTTTGGCAAAACAGCCAAATTACAAGTGAAATGACTATTCTGACACACTGATGTGTAAATAAAGATACTGGAAGTAATTCCGTGTAGAAAAACATTTGCTTTGCTTATTAATCAGGGATATTGCCAGAAGCAAAACAGAGTCTCATATTTTTAGCTTAATTTCCAAACTGGTGTGGAAGCCACGAGTTATTAAACCCCAAAAGGGGACATGGTTCAGACCAACCATTTTTCCAAGCTTTATTCACCCTCATCCATTCCTAGCGTGTTTTGGGGCAGTCTCATAAATGAGTCATTCCCTGGTTAAACCAAGAGGCTGCAACGCCGAGCTTCCCACTACGTTACTGTCTTATTCTGGAGCCCGAGGCAGAGTAATGATCTTTTCTCAGCCTGTCTATATGTAATATGCACATTATGCTTCTCACAGGGATACGATCCGCTCACTGATGATGGGAAGCATTTCAGAGTTCTCAGAAAAATAGCATCATAAACTCACGAGAGGTAAGCAACAGTGAAAACAACTGCCTTCCCGTACCAGTGCACTTGGGCAACTTAAAAGCTACAACAAACTTTTTACCTACAGATACACCATCCTCAGGTACTGAGCCCTCCAAGGGTTTTCTTTCAAAAAAAAAAAAAAATTATTTTAGCTTCCCAAGTCAGCCTCCAGCCTTATAAACAGAGAAGTCAGAAGTTCATTCTGCCCGCAGAGGAAGAGGACCCCTTGATTTCTTCCTGCCTTCTGATCTAGAGCCCGAAGGGATGAGATCTTCCACGTCATCCCGTGAACCCTCAGGAACAGGATCAGCACGAGTGGAGCTCCGCCAGCTCCAGAGGACAACAGAAGCCAAGAAAAGTGAAGGAGCCGCCGCAGAGCGTATCGGCACATGCTGAGTTGGAAAGCTGACGTGAGGAAGAGGTCAGGGAAAGAACCAGACAAACCAACGAAGGCAGGATTTGCTCCTTTGGTTAAATAGACTGCTCTTTTATTTATTAAAAGGCTGCCGGAGTCGTGGTGGGTGATGCAGTTTCAGCGACTGACAACGCAATGTTTCCTCAGTTTGAAAGAAGAGCTCTAGAAGCTCTGCATGATAATTTTGCAGCATTTTCTTCTGGGAACTAGTTAGAAACGAGCTATTAAAGAGGCTATCTGCTTACGTAGTCATGTTTCTAGCTCTTATTTCACTTTGTTCTTAGCCACACTGCACGATGGCCAAATTAGACATCTTCACAGGCTTTGGCCACCCCACACATTCTCCTTTGAAAGGTTTAAATCCAGTTCCGATTATTTATATTCCATGACCTAGACTAGAGATTGCTGGGTGAAAAGGCAAAATTACCCTTTCACTTTCAGCATTTCCTCCCTAAGAACAGACGGATGATTTTAGAAGTCACATGCAGTGTGTGACGTATTCCCTTCACAAGTATCCAGGAATGTTTAAGGAAAGATTTTTTTTGGCCTAATATAAGGCAATTTGGTAGAAATGTGTTTTTCCCTGATGAAGTCTTGACTTACTTATCTATATTTATGTTGAACATATCATAGAAAAATCCAGTGAACTAAGACAGCAAATACATGTTTCTGTGTGGTTACTTAGACTTCTGTATGGAAAAAACCCACAAGAGTATTTGTGTGGCAAACACGCTACGCGTGGGCAGGCAATAATAACAGTACCTTTTATCACGTCGGTGTTTCCAGCATGTCAGCAGCAAAGTCAGAATCGTGAACAGAATCGGGAAAGGGCGATTTTACACTCAGACCTAGTCATTGAACTGACAGCAAGAACTACAAAGTGCATTTCCACAAACACTCTGCCCATGAGTTCCCCAGGTTAGGATTTTGTTAACATAAAATTGCACAGGATCCAAGCGCTGACGTGGTTTATAGGAAGAGATGTAGATGACAGGGTTACCTACAACTGTTAACTCCTTACAGATCTTGCAAGGAACCCAACCACAAGGAGTAAACCACAGCAAAAATGTGTCTTAGGACTCTTGGCGAGCTTTAAATAGACAAGGAAACGAGTCGGTAGTTACACATCCACCAGACACTACAACACGTAGTAAACTTACACAGAAAATACATCCACTTCCCAAATAGGTCTGGAATCACAAGTCATCCTAACTTTGTATTACAGAGGCAGCATCAGCATTGACAAGAGTCCTGAGCCGAGCAAACGGAAAGGACAGGGCCATTACGATGCTCGCCACCGCCTGCAGCTTTATTTGCAGAAGTGCTACCACCAGACAACTGCTGCTTCAGGTGAGCCGCTAAGACCCAGTGCTTTGTTTTAATTTGGACTGGATCTGCAGCGGAGGCTCTGTCTGTACAATAAACTGAAGGCAAGGATTAGCTTGAGTAGATCAACTGAACTCTCCTGATACCACTCTGCAGCAGCTGGGGAAGCTGCAGTTAGAGCGATGAGATGCTCTGATGTCCGTACGAGCCTCCCCACATCTCTCAAAGCAACTCAATCTTCCTCAAACAACAACCCTCGATATTTCAGTTGTTGCGAGGAGATTTACGCCGAGATTCCTAAACTGAAACTTCAGCCGTGTCAGGGATTGTTAATCCTTTTATACAGCAACCAGGAGCCAAATACGTTTTACGATGACAGATCGCAAATAAAAGGACTTGCAGGGCCATCGAATGTGCCAGGGGCATCGCTACAAAACGCAGCAGAGGTAGATGAGGTCAGATCTGGGTCGCATTTCCATACTTTATAAAACTTACCAGGTTTCAAATTAGAGGCAATCACACAATAAATCTCAAACCACCGGAGAATAAGAAAATTCCCCTTGCTTGATAAGCAAATCAAGAAAAGGGGAGCCGAGTCTCAGATGCAGCAGAAAGGAGAACAAATAAAACCCCTCGCAAAGTACATTTTCAGAGAACAGTAATTACAGGCAAGTATTTTTGTCTTCACTACAGATACAGCTTTGACATTTCCACTCTCTCACAGAAACTATGTATTTAAAGTGGAAATATGAAACTAGTAAATGGCAACTGTCAGTTGCTGTGTGTTCACTGAATGTATGTCAATAAGGCTATGCAAGACTACTCGGCAATTATTTTTAACCTCTCTCTGCCCACAGAGGAGATCTATGGGAGGATTTAATGGAAACAAAGAGTTCTAGGAACTGATTAGCTCTGAATTTTACAAATGAGCAGCAAAGCTGAATGTCAATCAATAGCAAAATGTACCGGTCTTCAACTTCCAGCCAACGCACGACTGACCTTCAGCTTCCTTCTTCACTTCATTAGATACACACCTTCGTAATGAAAGAGAAGCTTTATAAACATCAGTGACAGATGATAACAAAAGCCACCAGAGAAACACAAAACAGAACAAAAAAGGGAAATAACCAAACAACAACAAAAACACCAAAAAAACCCTCTGTTTCTCCCAAGAATGCTTAGCTAATAAAGCAAATTAGGTCGTATGTGAACAGCTAACTGTAAAGAAAAAGCAGCTGCAAATAAAATAGACGTCGCAGTGATGGCAAAATTACAACAAAGATACCACCATTAAAGTAATTGCAGCTGGTCTGAGCCCAAATAAGAATTAAATCGCCTAAAAAAGAGCAAGACACAATACAGATAGCAAACCTACACAGGATTTCACATGCCTAGTGAGTATAAAAAGCATCAAGATTAACTAGGGAAATTGAGGAAAACTAGGGTGTACATCAGGATTTCAATTCATTTTTATCAGTTTGTGATCTAGACCTTTTTTTTTTCCATCAACACCCTGACCACCTCTGTAGGCTATGAAAGCTACGAATAACTAACTTCTTGATTTGCAGTTAAGATCCCTGATTATGATTTTACATCATTTTTAATCATACTCTCTGATGGTCCTTTCTGCAGTCAAGCAGTTATAGAAAGAAAAAACATCCCGAATTCTTTCCTCTACCATCCAAATCCCAGGCATTTCCCATTCTCCCACTATCTCAAACCTGTCACTGATGTTTATAATGATCCTCTTTCATTATGAAAGTGTGTATGCATCCATAACAAAGTGAAGAATAAAGGATAAATTCCTTCATCCCATATAGACTCTATTCTAATGGCTTCTGACAGCCCTTTTTGGGTGTTCTCTTCCACATGGGGACCATCTGCTCACACAACTCCTCCTGCGTAACTCAACTTCTCTCCCCTGCTCCTCACAGCATCCTTCTGACTTGCTCCTGGACTTCATGAGAGAGAAATGCAATCAGAAGCTCAGCACCCATGCAAGGGAGGGGGACCCAGACTCGCCCACCTGCCCTGCCTTTCTGCCCACCTCTGGCTCCTCATCCCAGGTAGAAGGCACGCTGATTCAGCTCGCTAATCTGGCAAAAAATCAAAGCAAACCAAACCAAAACACTTCCCTTTACCCTAAGGTTTATTTTCTGCTATTTTAGTGAATTGAACTGAGTCACTGTGCCTTGAAGTGGGTGGCAGAGCCAGAAGCACATGAATTTCTTTCACACAGGAGTGAGAGATAAGGAGATAAGAGAACTAAGGACCAGAACTCAGTTGTGGTAGGAACAAGCCACCAATGCCCTACAAGTTTTTTCCTACACCCATAGCCTCCCTTCATCTGTCCTTCCCTTCAGACAATGTCCATTTACCTAAATCTCATTCACTTACAAAAAAATATAGAATTTAGATGTTTTCAGTCTCTTCTTCCTCTTCTTTTCGATAATCTTTCAATTTTTGGCTTATGTTACGAGATCCTGGAGACAGAAGCTGCCTACTAATGTGGGCTATACCCACATGGACTAACTCAACTGCTGCCCAGAGAAAAAGCTCTGAAAAACAGTATTAAAAACTGTTTGGGGTATGCAAAAAGAGCAGAATTAAAATAATTTCCTGATACGAAAAAACCTGTTTTAAACGGTGTGGGATAATGGCCTCTATGTGTCAGTAGATAAGAACAACCTCCAGCTGCAAGACCTAGAAGAAATTCCTAGAGAAAAAGCACAATTAATTTTATTATACCCTGAGAAGAAAGTGTACCCATCAGCGTATTACTGTACTCATGCTTTTCTTAGGCTACATAATGTTTTCTGAACAAAAAGGGTTACACAGCAGCTTATTATTATTAAAATATGACACCGCTTGTGTCTTCCCGAGCAGCAAAAACCTCCACTCAGATGCTCTGAAAAATCTTTTCATTTGCCTAAGCCATCTGTCAACAGGCCATTTCTTCTCTGCCTCTCCTTTGATCACACAGCCCTAATTTTCTCAGTGCGGCAATTAATCTTTCCCCCGATTTTTATATAAAGCTATTAGAGAGCCTTCTGAAGGCTCCACGTTGTACACCCGGCTGATACATGCCAGCCTTGGATTCCTATAATTACCCCTTTTTTCCCCTCCTCTTTTCTCCCTTCTCCCTTTTCCACCTGCTTCAATAGGACCACGGGAGCTTTTTGTGCTCGCTGCGCTGTCCTGTAGCAGATACCATCCCCGCCACCCACAATTCTGCTCCTCGAATTACCAATAGAAATCTCCAGACTCCTTTTTTTTTTTTTTTTTCTTCCCCTTTGGCAAACTACACGTTGGTATTATGTCTTCTGCTCCTGCAGTACGCTGCTCAGAAAATGAATGGTGGAGACGTCAGGCCGAATAGCGTGTGCTTAAAATTCTTCCCTATTTCAGCAGATTGCCGTTTGCTTGCATTAGGTCTCATCCCCTTTAATAAAAAACTTTCCTAGAATGAATCTTTTGATGAATAGGCATTGAGATAGTCTTCGGGAAAATAAAATCATTCACTTAAGGAGAAGTAGAACATTTAATGTGATTGGATACATCATCCTTCCCCGAGTATTCATTTCATGCACAAAATCCTTTTGATGCTTTATACCTTTAGTGTCACAATAAAGAAATCTTCTTATTACTGAAGAACGATAAGACAGTAAACAGCAGCTGTGTGATAGCACTGATGTAGCAGAACATATCCCCGCGAGGATTCTTGACCTTTCAGCCTTGGTTTTGAATGCTGCAGCTAAAAATATCTTTTCTCCGCTGACAAACATTACAGCTACATGCTGCAGAATAGCAATGAGGAGCTTTATGCTCTAATGGCTTTACTATAAATAGAATCTCTTCAATGCTAAAAGCTCTTCATTAAAAGGATTAGTGACTACAACACACAACAGGAACAACCGATACCAAACCTCAGGCTTTGTAGCACAAACTGATTTTAAATGTGCAAGATTGAAGATTTCCAAAGTCACTGTAATTTGGTCAGTAAAGCAGAAAGCAGAAGAGCTCTCTCTTCCCCATGCAACGTTTTGGAGAGCTGTCTGCGATACAAAATTAATATTTTGAGGAATCTGCTTCCTAGTGTTCTCATCTTCTCCAGTTCAATGCCAAATCGACTGTATAATGCGATGTCAAAATGAAGCACAAAGTCGCAACAAAGCCGATGTCTGTACTTGAGCATAACAAACGATCAGTTATCTGCTAGAGCAGAAAAAATTTTTCTTTCCTGCCCAGTTCGAGTTAGGGACACAAATTCTCCCAAGGCTGGGCTGCAGCACTCAGCTACGTTTTGGTAGGAGTCCTTCTCAGTGACTGAAGGAGGAGAGTGACAAAGGCAGGGGCAAGGAGATGAGCAGAATGGGGATCCTACTCACCATTTTGGGATCAACACTTAATAAAGCCGGTGTTAGGAGGTTACTTGGAGATGTGCTGGCACTTACACCATCAGACTGATGTCTCACAAATACTATGCCATAGGAAAGAGACCAGAGACAAGATGTAAATTAACGCAGAAAGAAGGCACGTTTGTTAAATGATGAGTTATCCTAACGTAGCAACAGAGAAAGACTGACGAGGAAGCCAGAAATTTTGCCGAAGAAGGTAAATATTACTTGCTAATCGTGACACAAATTTAGCACTTCCAATTCTTGGAGATAACAAGCTTGTCAAGTACCCTGTTAACAAACACACTTCTGAAGGATCCAAAGATCTCTTCAACTCCCCCGACACGCACTAAAATTGGGGTGTATAAGCAGTCAATCAGTGAAATGCAATCCCCTCTGAGATTAATGGCACCTGAAAACACGCAGTAACCCCACACAAGCACAGGGAAAGGAAACCGTTCTGTTCTTGGATGTGGTTTACTTGCTCCCATCCTAACCTGCACTCCCAAGCCATCTGTCAATAAACCATGCCTTATAAATTAGCATCATTTACAATTAGTCTTATAAACGGGGGTAGCATTTTCTAGTGCTAGTTCTGGAACCATACGAGGACTTTGGCCACAAGCAGAAGGTTCGCTTGGGACAGCTTGTTCACAATATTATCCCAAAAGGCCCCAAAACACAACACCAAGGAAGACTGATAAGAGAATATATATCAAAAGCCTAGAACACGTATCAAGCCTTCAGACCACTGAGGTTTATCTGTTATTCTGTGGCCATCTATGGCTCTCTTGTATGACTTCAATTGACAAAACACTGCACCATTAGATCACCCATCGATGCATCCCAATAAACTCAACCTCCAGTCCTTTGAATTTTAGTACTGTGGCCATGCAAAGATGTTTTTGCCTCAGCGTTTCTAATCTGTTTGCATTAAAGCACACATTGTAAGGTAATTCGGTGTTTATTTATTTAACAAAAGGCACAGTTTGATTTAGTTGGAACTAATGGCACACTTAAATACTTTGCGGGTTTCCCACTTTGATATTTGTTTATTGTTAGAGAACAGAAATTTAATACAACAAACCAAATATAGATGGCAAAAATAACTACGGATGCATGTTTCCCCTCTGATATTTAGACAAATGGCAATTTTTGATCCCCAGCAAAATTTTCTAATATGCAGAACTACATAGTTTTTTCATTTCAAATTAGAGGATTTGCTACTAACATGCCATATGCTGTGTGATATGTTTAACAGAATGTTACACTTCTAATTGCCTACCAATCAAGGGTTCATATTTTCCAACAATTAGCGGGGTAAAATATAAATTTCCTAGTGCGGTTGTTACTTTCAGGCACCCAACAGAGCCTTTAATATTTGAATGTACACATCTTGGAAATATTTTAATCCACATAAATTCATAAACGTGATTTGTCTTCATGAAGAGACCTCCGCACACGGAACACTGACTTAGAGAGGATGGGAAGAAAGGAGAATGAAAGATGCATTTCTTCTTACAGCATCATCTTTTTAAATCCCCATTATCTCCCATAAATGTTCTCAGATATCCAACCCCATAAATGGGGGTAGAGAACACAGGGGATGTGTGTGAGGGGTGTTACGGGGTGGGATGGGGTTTGGGATTTGGGGAGATGGTGGTGGTAACAAGGGATATCTACTTATAATGCCTTCCATAATGAAGATCCACTCCTAACAGCGGTTGAAAGGAAGAACTACGAAGATATTCCTGACTTCATGGGATCTTACAGAATAAGCTTCTCCAAACATTTGAAAATCACCCGGTTTCATGGGCAAGCACATAAAATTAAATATTCTTTATTTGTGCCAATTATGGCTGGTTTGAATGGGGAACAGAAAAAAAAAAACAGGAAACAGCTCTAGATAATCCTGATTAATTTCCACTTTCCTAGGCAGGAGATGGTATCCAAGCCTGACATTCATGCTACAGCTTTAGACATGTTTTAAGATATTTTGTGATGACATTAGCTTGCTTTTTATTTGTATCTATTAACTTACTTGCTGATATTCAAATTTCACTAACAAGTGATGAGTCTTCCCATCATAGCATTTATTATTTATGATGGAGCAGGAGAGCACTGCTTAATGAATAGCAAGATGACTTGGATTCATTTTCAAAATACAAAAAATCCCAAGTGACTTTTCACCTAGACATTATTATACACCAGTAAAATTTTTACTGAACAAAATATTTACTTCTATTTATTTCAGTGTTTACAAACTTGAATAAACTCAGTTTGCCATCAGAACACGAAGTAATGACAATTAAAGACTGACTAATCACCGCATATAAAACAGTTTTGATTTGCTATTAATTGCCAGATCCTATGTACTGAGATTTAATTTCTAGAGAAATGCTCAGGGCAATTCCACTTCAGCAGTGAAAATATTTGAACCTGCACTTACATCTCCTGTTTCTTTAGCATTACCTATAGAAGAGCCCTTTGTTACAGCCTCGTTACAGCCTCCTCTCTAGATTTTGGCATGTCACGAAAAGTATAGGAGTCATCGCTACAGTATTTGAGTTTAAAGCTTCTTTCCCGAGGTAGTTCAAAGACTTCATCACTGCCAGGTTCGGTATAAACAGTGCTACCCAACGATATCTGGAAGACTCGCCTACTGGGAATATGCATGCTGCTAGCTTGAACTTTAATGAAAATAAGTAAATAAATAAATAAATAAATAAATGAGTAACAGAGAGCGGGATGCAAATAAAATGTCGGCCAAAATGAAACGTCTGGGTTTCTGCACAGCACTGCTCCCTTCATCTTTAAATTTACCCATGCAGCAACTCCATGGTGAGTTCATATCATAGGACTAGCCAACTAAATTCGTTTAAAGGTTCGTTGATGGCACGGTGTATGGCATCCACAGTTCTGTGGACTAAAACTCCAGGTATAGGATAAGGGTAAATGCCTTCTGTGGCCTTTTCCGTAAATTAGTTAATGCTTCTGGATTATTACCAAACTGCCAGCACCAATGCAAAAGATACCTTAGAAGGAACAAGGATGGTTAATAGAGATGCTATACAGTGCTTTAGAGTTGTTCTTAATCTCACACAGTACATTGTTTTCCAAACAATTTATTACAGTAACAGAAGAAAACTTGGGAAGGTTTGGCCTGACAATCAAGTAGCTGATTTTTTTTTTTTCAAACACTCAAAATAACAGAGTTTCATTGTGTGCCACTTTGCCTTTTGAAGAACAGCTTCCACATTATCATCTCTAACCTCTGTTACAGCTGCCTTCCCTAGCAGGCATGCATCGCCCCATGGCACAGGGCTCGTCCGCCTCCTCCCATTTTTACTTGGCTGAGTTGTGTGCAGCTTTCTGAATGGACGTCCTGCTCCAAAACTATGCGCTATAGCCAGAAGGCCAAAACATTTCTCACAAGTAAACAGTCCTGAACTTCTCATTTTCATTCCTTGTCTTGCATCAAGCTAGCATTTTTTATATATATTTTTTTTAGTCTTTGTCTGGTGTTTACTCCTTCTGCAGAGATTTCTGAGTATTATTGGCTCCAAAGAACTGCATGGACTGCGTTACTGCATCTCAGAAAGGCAAAAATTGAAGAATATCCAGAAATTGAAGTAACATGCTTTGGTAGGCTGTTGTCAGATGTCACCCAAGCACTGTCTCCCTGCCCCTCCTCAACAGGACTGGGGAGGAAAAAAGGATGAAAAACCTTGTGGGTTGAGATAAAGGTAGAGACATCAATCACTGTCATGAGTAATATGAACCACTTGGGGAAGAGTGATTTTGCTTTATACCAATTGAAGTAGATTTGGGCAGTAAGAAACAAGACAGAATACTACTTTACTGCCACCTTTCCCAGTCCCAATGTTCCCCTTCACCTCACCCCTCGCTTCTAGCAAGGGGATGGGATGGGAGGGGATGGGAGGGGATGGGGGCTGCACGCAGCCCCCCCAGCCCCTCTCGGCAGCCCCTTCCTCCTCACCCGTGGCCCTGCTCCAGCGGGGGCCCTGCCCCGGGCTGCAGGGTGGAGATCTGCTCCAGAGGGGGCTCTGCAGGGCTACCGGGGAATCCCTGCTGCCTGTGGGCCTGGAGCCCCTCCTGCCCTCCTCCTCCTGGGGCCTGGGCCCTCTGCTGCTTCTCCCTCGCCCTGGGCCTCCTCCTCGGCCTGTGCCCGCTCTGCCCTTTTGGAAATCTGGTTTCCCCAAATCTTGGTGCTGGGCTCAGCTGGGCCCTGCCATGGGGCCGTGTCCAGCACCGGGCAGCCCTGGCCTCTGCCCACGGAGGCCCTGCAGCCCCCCTGCCAACAACATCCTATACATTTTGATTTCTAAGATTTTGCACGTGAATATGAAGAAAAGTTTAGTTACAACAAAAACTAACCAATTACTTGAAACTCCTACATACATGTGGGTTTCCTAACAATTGCTGAACATCCAGCTAGCAAAACCAAGTGCTTGGGAAGCAACACAGCACAAAACACGTGTTTGATTCCATGCTTTGAAGGACAACACAAGTCACCTGGATAGACAAATGCCATTTTGTCACTCAGAACGCTAGCCAAGATAATAGGAAAGAAGTTGTTATATATCTGACTCTTTAGCAGTGGAGCTGCAGGCATCAATCCAGCTCTCACTCGTCAGCCATGGAGCATCTGCCTGAGTTTGCTAAGGAAGACTAAGGGATGAAAAATGCTGGTGACAAAGGAATTTGAAATCAATTCATAAACCTTACAATGCCTGAAATATAGACACTTTTTCATAGCACTGCATTCATCTCTGACAGAAATAAGTCCAGATACTGCTTTACTATAGCATTGATTAGGAAGTTAAGTAGCCAAAGCGCGAAATGGAATTAAAATGTTCATCTGAAAGTTTTGGCGGTTTAATTATTTTGTATTTACTCAGAGGAATTACATTATTATCCATCTTAAACATTGAAGATCTCATTAGGCTAGAGGAGACTGCAGCCACTTGCTGATCACTGCGTTGTAGCTGGATATCAACAAAATTCACATTGATCTTAGTACATAAACTTTGAAAAGTGCCAGAAGGTTTAACAGGCTGGATTTGCTCCATCTTCACCAATTTCAAACTAAGATTTGTGAGGGAGGCGATGCTGGTCTCAATAGCCTACATCATGTTCTGTGAAATACTAAATATTCATTACAATTAGGGCAACTAATAGGAGATAACGACAGATAATCTTGAAAAGGAAAGCATGTTTACTTTGTTAAGGTAGAGATCATTAAGGATCCATGTCAGGAATGATCCTTCCGAAGAGCTAGTCTTGTCATGCAGATCTCAGGAAAAAAATATATATATTTTGCAACAGACACAGATAAAGGCTACTGAAATGACCGTGAGACAGGCGATAAAATAGCACTGTGCTATCAAGGAGACTAGGAGAGGTAGTCCTGACTGCTGTCTTGAAATGCACCAAATAAAAAGCTAGAGTAAAAAAGGGCAAACTTCAGAGACTGAGAAAAGCTATTTAAACTAAAGAACATTATTGACATGAGAACAAAAGGGCTGGAAATGAGTCACAAATAAATTTAATCTTGAAATTCCTACTCACAGTATGGTTCTGAGATGCAGCTCGATAAGTTTATAAAAGGCTCTCCAAACAACATTACTCTGAGACACTTTCTGCAATCTACTTCTGAATTAAATAACATCGAGATGTATATTTCATGTTATGATATTAATTCAAAAAACATGCAGGCAATACAAATCCCGATCTGTTAAGTACCCATAAACAGAAATAATTTATTTCAAATACATCCTAACAGTTAACAAGAATAAATAGCAAATAAATAGCAAATAGTGAGAGCACTGCTGATTAATACCTTAATTAGCAACAGAAGTTCACAAACTCGCTGGTTGCTCCAACAAGTTACAAGAAATTATAGTCACTGGGAAACCAGAAGTGGTCATTTTGCCTCTTTAAGCAGGCAAAGTTCAGGATGTTCACTCTAACTGACTGCTGTTTACTGGTCTTATTTTCATCTAATCTCAAACCTTTGACTACATTTATCACTCATTTTTCCTTTTCTTTGTTTCACAACCACTAGTTCGCAATTCTTTGCAAAAAAAATGTGTTTTCTTTCCGCAGGTGAAGGATATATGGGGAAAAGTGTGATAGAAATGCAAGCAGGGATGCAGTAATTGGGAGGGCCAATGAATCCAAATTACATGATATATAGGTGTAACATCATATTTTACCCCACCTACCCATCCGAGTGTGAGAAAGGCAAAGACCCCGCTGAGAAGCCCTGCTGCCAATGTCCCCAGCACAGCAGTGCTTGGCTGGAGCTCGGTTGCAGCTCTGAGCCCTCAAGTCCCACTATAATAAATTCACTAACGCTCCCACAGCTTGGGAGTGCTGTTCAAAGGCTTCCAGGCAGAAACATTTGGGGCTGGTGGCCTCTGTTTCTGCTCTGAAGTTTTTCACTGAAGGTTTCCAATGCTTTTAATACCTGCACTTTCCTTTAGCTTGAATAACCCAACCCCACCGTTGATTCAGATAACTGACACTTGACTGTTTATCAAAGCACAGAAATGTAATTATCCCTTGACACTTCTTTTAATTATTGAGGATTGCTGCTGCTGCTGCCTTTTTTTTCCCTGAAGTTTTCACATGAGGCAACCAATTATTTCTCTCTGTGTAATTCCAGACACTGCTGAGCCATTTCACCCTTTCTATATACCACTAACATTTTTAATTAAGACTCTTCCTTATTTCATCTCTTGTCTCTGGCCTTGATATGAAAGTTCTGTAACAACTCTGTACATGTCTGACACCACTGAGCCACAATTTTCTATGACACCACTCGAAATGTAATGAATAACAGAAAACAAATACAGTGTCTTTTGTTGAAAACCCTTACTGCAGCCATACTGCAGAAGACATTTGCTCAGCTCTTTTATACAGTAAAATTAAAAACAGCAACAACAACAAAAATAAGCCCATCTCTTTCTGTAACTTTTTCTAATGTATCCAAAGGTAATCAAAAACGCTACTGCAGTGAGTCTGAATTTTTGCTTGATAGGGAAATGCAGAGTAAAATAAGATCACTACTGAGTATACAATCATAGCTTGGGATGGTTTTTCTTTTTGCTTGGCTTCCTTTGTAAGAATCAGGTTAATTATTCAAATCAATCAAATCGAATTACCTCTTCCTTGCCTAAAACTGTAATATCTAAGTGTGTATATATATATATATATGTGTATGTATGTATACACACACACACATTATGATGACTTAATACAAAGGTCAGGTATATAAAATAAAAACTAAAGTAAAATCACAAAGTTTCAGCATCATTTTAGCAAAGAGACGATGGGGAGAAGGAACAGGCTAAGAAAGAAATGGAGAAAAAAGAGACAGAAAAATAAATCTCTTAAGCTAGAAAAGAGACAATTAGCAGCCGATTTTGAGAGAAAAAAAAAAAACAACACTATAAATGAGAAGAAGAGAGAAAATGAAAAAGAGAGGACTTCAGTCAAAGCTTGTATTTCCTCGTACAAATCTGTCTGTTCTAGTCTTATGCTCATAGTGTTGAGGTTTTGACAGTTGGAAGCTATTAATTTCAGCATTACAAGGCTTATTGAGGTGGATTTATGTTCTTTAAAGTCATTAATTCACTTCTGCTTCCTTGATGAAATGAGGGACTACTTCAGAACGAGCACTGCAAATTAAACCACCTTGCCTCCCCCCAGATCGTCTGTTCCCCAGAAAATTTCTACTGATCATAGAACAAGCTGCCCTTAAGTAAAGGGTCAAAACACATTAAGGGGGGGGGGGGGGGGTGTGCCCAAATGCAAATACTTTTAGCCAAATACAAAAATAAAAGAAAAGGCTTCCACTGAATTTGTTCAACTATGAACTTCTAAACTACAGCTTCTCCTCAGAAGATGTCATAATCCAGTCAAAGGACGCCCTTTTTCTGTAAAAGAGTCTCATCTAAGTCCAGGGTAGTCAGTGAAAAGACTTCTTTCATTTTACAGCACTCATGCCATTCGGTTCCAAGCGAATGACTTATTTTTTAAAGAGAAATAAAAGCTGAATAAAACCAGAAGCTAGATAAGGAAAGTTGAGCGTATGCCTTCTGGAACAAGGCTTCCTTTCCTGCTTACTGCCCGAAACCAATTACGTGTTGAACCTGTCCTACATAGGCTATTCAGAATATTCCTGATTGTACAATCAGCTTATTTTTCATTTCTCATTCTCTGCACACTTAACTGTACAATTCATTTAATTGCTGGGTAATTAAAATCCTGCCTGATCAAAGCATCTTTCTTGCCTCTCTTGTTCATACATACATCTTCTGATCTTTTTTTCCTTTATTCTTTGTTAATTGTCCACAAGCTGAACTATATTTTTCTGAATTTTATTCAAATGGTATCTTCTGTGTCCATCAAAGTAATAGAAATCTATTTCTCTGCAGATTCGGTGATACTTTTCACTGACTGCTTTACAAGCCAGCTTCTTTGTCCTTTCAATCTTCTTCCTTACAATTGTCTTTGAACTTCTTTTTGGAAATGTAACCCGTTTTCTTGATTATTTCAATAGCTTTCCATTTTTTTAATTTGGATGTTCAATTAATCTATTATTCAATTTGCTTCTAAAAGTACCTAGAAAATTAAGCACCTTGCTCTGACTGTGCAACAATTTATCATCTTTACGGTATTCCTCAATCACCTGTTATGGCTTAACTGCAATGTCGTAAGCAATATTCCTACAAAGAAGTAACCTATGTATGCTTTTTTTTTCTTTAAAAAGACAATAAATTTTTGTAAAATGAAATACTGAAAACAAAGTAAGTCACTTAACTCACTGGAACAAAAGGTATTAGGTGCACATGCCTGATTCAAACCTGAATGAGTTAATTGTCCTGCTACCACAAAGTTTTGGGTTTCTCCTTCCTTTTCGTATCTGATCAATCTGGTAGTTTCCTCTCTGCCAGTATTCCTGCTCTAAGATTGTATTAAAATCCTTAAGCATCTTAGAAAAAAAAAAAAAAAAACTGCATTTATTAACAGACAGGTACTATTCAGTTTGTTCTTATGCCAAAAGTTGCCTGATTTCAGCAATTTCTTCCCCTCCTTGCAACCTGGTCCTCTGACAGATTTCCAGCGATTCCACTTATTTCCTATGCCCTGATTTTGATAAATTAAAGAATCAGTATCAGAGAAAGTGGAGTTCAAAGCAAGAGAGATTGTCTCAGATGTTTGAGTAGGGAACACAGAATCCACCTGCCAGATTTACTCAACTCGGTATCCGAGCAGATTTTATTCAGTGTGGTAACATAACCCCATAATCATAAACCCAACAATAAGTCTTCAGTACTTGATCGCCTCCAAAACTTTACTTTTTCCTGCTCTGGTTTGATTAGAGCTCTTCTGTAAGAGTTTCCCATGGGAGGTTTCATTAGAGACTTGTGCAGACATCCCATGCACCTTTCCTCACAGCTGAATCACGCTGGTACCTCAGAGCAACACTCAATCAATCCCTCTCCAGTCACTTCAGACAGCTGAACTTCGAGCAGATTTCTTTGTTATTGGGCTCAGAACAGATAATCTTCCTTTCTGGACTTACATTTCATCCATTTCGGTTATGGTACTTTGATTTTTGAGATTATCTATTGATTCCTGCATGGTAGCCTGATCTTTTTGAAGAGACTGTGGTGCTTGTCTTTGAGCCAGCAGCATATTTCATCAGTATGTTCTTCTTCCTCCTCGTCTTTTTTTTCCTTTTTCTTTTTTTTAAAGCAAAAATCACTATCAGTTCACACTGGCAAAGCTGTAAAAGAATGGTCCTAGACCAATGCTTAGACAACTCCATTAGTATTTATTACTCCTTTTCCCTTCCAGCCTCTTCTCCCTGCTTTGATAGAAATTCTGGGCCTGCAGCTTCAGCTACCGGTTCCTTCAGAAACCCAAGAAGGATGTAACCACTGGCTCTCTACCCAATCTAGGAGGTTTTGTTCATTTATTTTCACCTTTTGGTGCTCTCTTTATTCTTAGTACCTTTTCTTTGAAATCGCTACTAGGCAAGTTATGTCTGAAACCCTTTCTCTGCAAGTTTTTCCCCTCAGTTTAGAGTAACCAAGGCTTTGGTAAGAATTAGAAGCAACAGCTGATTCCTAGCATTTCACACAATAGCATGTTTTGACATGTGAGAATGTTACTTTTGTGCCAGATGCCCTAGTTTTATCAAGTTAGTCCTTTTTTTTTCAATGTACTACCCCAGTCCCTTAACACCTCCCAGTAACTAAAGCATGTTGCTTATTTGACATTGCCAAAATATCCTCCAAAGCAGCCTGCACACAAGCTGTTAAGATACGAAAGTGTTCCCACCTCTCTTAATTCTTAAAAATAAAAATGAAAAACCTGAAGGTTTTTCTAAATGGATGAGAAAGGTTGGTTACCTAGTGAAATTCATTTACCACCCAACTGTTTCTCGGTTTCTGCCTTGCTATGAATCACACTGCGATTCTCTCTCTCATAGACAACTTTCTCTTCAAATTTTCTGGCTACCGTTTTCTTCAACTTACTTCTGAAGGTAATAGCCAGCCTACTGTAATTCTGAAGTACAAAACATTTAAGAGTATTTTAGTTTGATAAATGACTAGAATAATAACCGTAATATTTCTGAAGGACAGACCCTGATATACCCACCCGATCTCTCCATATTCCCAAGCTTATCCCTACGTAATCCACATGATCCCGTGATAATGAGTGATTTGTGTATTAAAAGAGAAAGGAAAACTGCTTCCTTGCAGTTCCCTCTTAAAACTATTCTTTTAACAAATACCAAGATGTGATTCAAAGACGGAGGATGAGCAATGTTGTAGGACTGCCCCAACTAAACCCAAACTGTTAGCAGTAACCATGTCTGCAGAGATCTGGCTCTTTTTAAGTGAGGCCTTGGAGGAGGGACAAACTGTCAGGGTGTCAAGATAGCAGCCAGGACACAGGCTAAGGATGTATGACTTCCTCATCTGACAAATACCTTAAAATATTTTCCTCTGTATTCAGGACATGGCGATTTGACACTGCTGCAATCTCGGAGTTAATCACATAAACTGTGGAAAGGAAGATTTAATTATGGTCTAAGGTCAGACTGGAAAATACAAAATAAAATGGGCGAGTAGCTTCAGTAATTAATTTTAAGATCCATTAAATACATAAGCTGTGAAAAATTATTCTAATTTGATGCTCTTTAAAACAAACAATATGTTTTTGAGATAATTTCGTTAAAAAGTAGTACTTCGTAGGATGTTTTGTGAAACATCACCAGACAGAACTTCCAAACAAGCTGTTGTGGATTGCATCCTCCTAAAACACACCAACATACTTTAAAATCTACCTTTCCTCTTGATGCTAACTACTTGGAAGAGACAATTTAACACCATCCGTCAGTTCTGACTTTTTGAGTTTTCTGTAAGCACAACATGCCCGCATGATGCAAGTAAACCAACAATTTATTGTGGGCCCACAACGAAATGTAGTACACTCTACCTATATGTAAATAACTAAGACGTTGACCCACCACTTTCCTTAATTCTGATCTGGAAGCAACATTTAACAGCAATATTGTTAGTTTTCCCTTCAATAACATGAAAATGAAATATATTGCACTGTGAAAAGGTGTATAAAATTAAAGGAATTGTTATCAGCTGTCTTGAAATTCCTATTTATTAGAAAGTAAGAAGTGAAGAATGAATGGAATGAGCAAATGAAATAAAAGAATGAATGAAAGCAAAAGGTATTTCTGGACTTTGCCTGGGGTGATGCTCAACCATCGCATGGTTCCTAGAATACTATTGCAAATACAGCCTTTATAGCTTATTTATAATCATTGGTTTTCAGTTATTCAGCCAGTTTCTACAGGGAAGGAAAAGCTAAATGTTTGCCCTATATATTATGATGTGCAGCACTTCAAGATTGGTCTACAATTCTAAATTCCTAAATCAAACTTCTACAATAAATCTTCACTCTATCATGTATGAGGACCATCAGGAAAAAACATCTTCACTCTGTGGTTGCAGCCAGCAACAGAAGTTCAGTTTCTTTTGCTTTACAAAGGAGGAGAATTGCAAAAAACTTTCTGTTGTGAAATTTATGTACAGCATGCAAAAAGTTGGGAACGTCTCCCTTTAGATGTGGTTGTCAAATTTGAATGCAGGAATATCCTGGGTCCAACCTATTCCAGGTTCAATCAAAAGCCCATTTCAAATTCAGTCTATTTCAACTTCAGTAACAACATTTTGTGTATGGCATTCGTACCTATGATTATTTCCCTATAAAACGCAGAAGAGTACCATCAAACTGATAAGTGTTTGGTCTCCAAATTTTGCTTGCTTGCAAAACGTAGCAACATAAATCAAATACAAATCGAAAAAATATCTCACTGCAAGCAATTACAATTGCCTCCATCTGATCGTTTGCAAATCAAACCCCAGGACTTGCATGACATATGTACGCCTTGGAAGAGTCTTGGTTCTTCTCATTAAACTTTGCAGGCTATGTTTCCTTGATTTGATCATATTAATATATGCACCTTAAAACCACATCTATTCCTACACTTGGTTTGTTGCCCAGCAATAAAAAGAAAATATGTCATAAATTTTAGAGAACATTGAACTTGCTGGTGTTGAGCAAGATCATGTTTTTCAATTACGCGTGATTTACTAACCTTGCTAATAGACAACTTCATTTTACGGAGATGTCCTAAATCTTAAAATCAATTTTAACAACACATTAAGAACTCTCCCTCTCTAGCCTTTGACATATTTTCTTTTTTACGATTCCTTATGTTTTAAATACTGTTCCCTTCCCCGGTCATTTAATCATATGAAATCACAACCCACACTGTCCACTAAGAGCCACTTTTTTCCTCCATTTGACAACTCTCAGAGCTGACTTCTGACCCTTAGACCAAAACTTCACTGCCACTAACTTTTAATTCTACTCTTTGCCTTGCCTTCGGTGAAACAAAGACAGGACTGTCAAGTTTCCATGAAAAATTATTTCAATATGCTTTTATAATTTTAGAAATGTAGTATTAACTCTAATATAAATTACATCAAATTTAAAATAAATTTTGAAGTCCAGCTTTTATAATTTTGAACAAGAGCCAGCCATTTTTTTAAATCAAAACCATGTTAAATATTCATTCGTGTTTCAATGTGAGCCCTTATAATAAAGTAAACCCTTCAGTGTAACCATCAATATAGGAAAAGCTTTGAATAATCATAGGATCAATTTCTTGATACAACACGAAGGCAACATTTCTTAGCCAATATATTCAAAGGTTGTATTACAATGATGGCTAATATAAAGAGTGTTCATATTAAAACGCAAGATCATCTTTCTTACAGAAAAGCAAAGCTTAGAGCAAAGTGAGGTTCTGACTACAAACAGGATGATGATTAAGAGGAAAGAAATTCAAGTGGCCGACACTGCTATATTACATTATTCTTAAAAGTAACTTATCAATAACATCAAAAAAAAATCAGAGAGGCGGGATGATAAAAGAACATTTGTAAAATACTGCTGCTTTAATTATACGTATTAAGATGACAGGTCTTTAAGTAGCAATGGTAACGGTCAAAGAACGTTTAAGACAGCTTGCATAAGATTATCTCAATATTGGTATTCAGCACAGACCACCACCACTAAAAAAAGCAGATTTGTACAAGATAGTTAAGGTCTATAATAAACCACACGAAAGCACAAACACTGTTTCTATCACTTCAAAGCAAAAGGAAAAAAAACAAAAAACAAAAAAACAGGAAAACAAAATGTGCATTGCGTCTTTGACGATGATTTAAAACATGTAATACTTTACTATGCCTCTAACAGCTGAGTAGGAAACGTAATCTGGCTAAAATTGAGTCTGAAGGACGATGTGTCACACTGGAAGACAATCTTTTAATTCCTCCTCCATCCCATACACTAATAAAATCAAAATTACCCTGCCAATGCCATGGTCTTTCTGAAGGACCCCAGTAGCTTTCCTCAGGATGACTGCAGGTAGGTTTACCTGGCCACAAGGTGGTGAAACCAGGTAGCAAAGATTCAGCTGCTGAATATGGGAAGTTAGAGTTGAAACTGAAATTTCTCCATTGCTTTTTATTTTCTTTTTTGTTGTTGTTGTTTTCAAGTAAAATCAGATTTTACAGGTATGAGACAGAGAACATCACGGAGTGTTGGTTGGTGTTCATATGTTCTCAAAACTACAGCAACTGCAACTCTAACTGAATTAAGCAACCACATGAGAAATTACCAACTGCACAGGCAATTGGATTTTATTGTAAATCGGTGCTACATTCATGATTCCCGAATAATTCATTAAAATATCAATGAAAATCACCATTTAGGCAGGATTAGCAAACACAGCCCTATGCTTCTAAAAGTCTCTTTGACTTAGACGCTAGTAGACTTTGGCAGTTAACTGAAAACTAAAAGAAAACCAAGAAAAAAAAATTGAAGAAGAAGAAGAAGAGGAATTCATCCTTAAAATAATCTCCTATGCAAAAATGACAAGGAAAGATTTCCAAGCCCAGAGCCCAGACTACAAACCTGTTGAAGGTCAACGGCACTCAGTAGAACTAAGATGACTCCCAAGTGACCTGAGATGACAACATCCGACACAAGCTGCCTGTTTTACTGATGAGGACCAAATCACCAAAGACAGACATTCAAGCAAGTGTTACCAAATCTTTGAATCCTCTGAAGAACACCTGCCAGGTAAGCATGGTTTCAGAGACAGATGCTTAAAGTTCAACATGTTTGCAACACAACAGATTCGAAATACTACCAGTTTTAGCCTTCTTATCAATATATCAGGTGCATATACATTTTGACATATGAGTTGACAGTGGTCTGTATGCTTGAAAAAAACAATTTGAAAGAATAAATGTATGCAAATAATAGCATTTGGGGTCTTTTAAGTTTAAATAATTAGCTCAGACAATGCTGATGGACCATTGCTCCTTAAAAGTGGTCCCCTCTGAGTCATCAAATTAATTAGAACAAGGAACATAGAGTTAAATTTGCTTTTAAAACAGACTTTGAAAACAGTTTTCTTACAAACACAGCACTTCTTCTGTAACCGATCATTGCAATAGAAGAGTTGGGGATAAAACACCCCACGTTCCAAAATCTCTACACAAGCCTTGTTGAGAACCTCAGACACAAGTCAAATTATCACACCTCTTCAAAATTAAATCAATTAAATATTTAGCTGTTGGAACATCGCTGTAAATACAAAGTTAAGATTTACTAAGATTACTAAAAAAGATACTAATGCAAATGTCTAGATTATGGTGAGAAATATACCATAAATAATATTGCAATTCCATATGAAAATGTTTCAGAGAAATTACTTTAAAAACACGCACTGTCAGGCAAAGAGAAAATTTAAGCAGCAGCCACCTCTCCTGCAAAACAACTCCAACCACAAATTACAGGAAAAAGTGCATGCTCAGGTTTCATATACACCATCACTGAACAGCAATACTTAAAATAAAATTGATATAAATTTTACGGTTACATTCAGCTAAGCAAAACATCTAAAGGGAAAAAAAAATCCTAGCAGATTCTTCTGTATCACAGAGTAACAGTAAATGAAAACATTACCATTCTCATGCAGCCAGAAATTACAAACCAGTACGTCCTCAGAAGAGATCATCAGTAGATTTTGACATTACTCACCCCACTGGAGAGGAGCCAGCTGTAGATGCTCCAGGACCAGTTGATTGAGAACGCCTTCCACACTTGCTTCTCCTTCACGCTTCAAGGAAGGGTAAATTAGAATTAAGGAAAACTTTGATTCAGAGAGAAAAAGAGCATGTAGCACGCACAAATTTTATTACTGGAAATCAAAACTGCAACTTCAAGATTCATTAAAGGTTCAAGTTTTATATTTGGTTGTATTAGTCAGTAAATTGGCTAACAATAATAATTAGAGCAATTTGTATCTCTGGAATATAAAAATTTAATTCCACTGAGGAGCATTAAATATAAATATGCAAAGGTAAAATGTGTCTGAACAATAGTACAGCACAAGGGGAAAAAATCTGGAAAAAATGCAGAATCTGTAAGTATATGGTGCAGGTTCATAACTCAAAATGACAAGTTAAGAACAATTTGGAAACAAAAAGAGATAAAATACAAACCAGAACAAATGTGGGGCAGGTTAGTTTTGAATATTGGCTTGGTGCAAGTTCTGTGGCCATACAAGGAATGGTAGAGAATTTAGTGACAATGTCATTATTTGATCTTTAAGGTCCCTTCCAACCCGAGCCAGTCAATGATTCTATGAAGGGCAAACATCAAACCAGAATCACACGGGCATGTAACCTGCAGGCTTCCCTTCCACTCAGTCCTGTATGAACTCAGTGACAACCTCAGACTGAAATGAGAAAATATATTCTTACTCTAAGGACAGCAGAGAACTGAAATCACCTGTTGGGAAAAAGAGAATCTATGCGTTTAAAGGGCTTCAAAAACAATGGAACACGAAGATATCATTTTCCATTTGAACAAATTCATAATAAAAATTATAAATAATATATTAATATGATATCTATATAAAGGGGTGCATGAGGAAACTTATTTCAAAGAACACTGGATTTTTTTTTCTAATTCTCTGATTTCAGAAGAGCACTGAATTCAAAGGGCCTTGAAGGACATACAAACATTAGAACCACTTTGTATTTAGCCAGTGTTGCATTGACTGGCTTTGGCACAATTTTGTGCCGCAAGAAGCTCCTGTCTCAGGTAGGCTGAGAGGCGTCATCTTCTTTGTGCCCTCCCTTCAGGTATTTCACCTTCAGGAAGAAGCGGATGTGGAGCAAGCAAGGCTCAGCACATGAGCTTCTCAAAAATTCTCCTTATCCAAACATAATAACCAGATGTGAAGTGCTGTCCCCAACATCTTTACAGGCTGAACTCCCAGGAAGATGCCTCGAGGCTTTATCCAACTACTCCAAAAAGAACTGGAGCCACTTTTCCCACAAACAGATAAACTAAGATAGAAAAATCTATGAGTTTTTATAAACAACTCCTTAAAGCCATCAGTTCTTTTTCTGCAAAACTCTGAAAAGGGTGGCACATCATCAGACTGATGAAGTATGTTCTCATCTGAGTCATTTAAAAGAAAATTAACAGGTACTGAAAACAACTAATTTCTACCACAGGACATAAAATTATGTATTCTTCAGAAGGTTCAAAAAAAAAAAATCTAGAAACCTCACACTAAAAAAAGAAATCACAAACCTTACCAGAAGAATCTGAAAGCCATAAACAACCTTGCAGAGACCCACCTATTTGGAAAGTTCAGGACAGCAGACTGCCACCTCAGAAAGACATTGCTGCTGAAAAATAAAAGCCAGGCCACCAGCACAACAGAATAATTGGCATCAACCAAACTGCGAGATAGAGAATACATATTTGGAGGGCTTTATAGACGCAGCAGATAAATAATTCTGTTATCACATCTTTAATCTAAGGAATATAAGCAAGGGAAAGCACTAATAAAAAGGCAGTATTTTAAAGAAGTTTTAAAACAGAGCGGTTGCCATTACCCGTAATGTTAAGCTAACTTAACTGTAATTTACTTACAACTGGCTCACAGTGGTGCCTGGAATATTATAAATTTTTACTGCTTAAAGCTCCATGGAAAGCTTAATGCCTCAGATACCATTATGAAATGACTATAAAAAAGGTGATTCTCCAAAGTTTATTGTGGGTAAATGCTATCAAAACAGATCCATGTATTCATAAGGAAAACACATTTTTGCAATTTCAAATTCAACACATCCACAGATTATTTCTACAGCCAACGACCTGTTCAACTCGATGCAGAATATTTTGCAATGCACGTGATACTTCTGCAACAGACCAATAAAACTATGGGAAGTTCCTCCAGGTGAGTACAATATTCAGAAGAAAGTCTTTGTTTAGATCATTGTTCCCACCCTCTGGCAAATATGTACAATGATTTTAATACATATATGCATATCAACTAATAAAAATTACCTTTACACACTTTTTAAGCCCCATGTCCAGTTTTTGCTTCCTGGTACAAGACACCAAAATACTGGATCAAGTTCCCTGGAGTGCTGCCCAGATGATTATAGAGTGCAGGAGCACACAACATAAAAAGTTGAGAGAACAGGGTTTGTGTGGTCTCAAGAAGAGAAGAAAGCCCAAGAAGAAATTTTACTGCTCTCTGCCATAGTGGGAGAGTATAGAGAAGATGGAGCCAGACTCTTCTTGGAGGAACACAGTAGTGTGAAGTGGGGCAACAGACACACGTTGCAGGGCATGGTGTTCTAAGCACCTAAGATATTGCCCACAAAGTTCCCTAAGCATCCAGACCAGGTAAAACCCCACTGCCAGGCAGCCTCAGAGACAAAAATCACCAAAGAATCACAGAGAAACTCGGTGTGGTGGGATGGTCTGAGCATGCCTAGCAGGCACGAAGAGCAGTGAATTTCAAGCCTTTGGTTGCCAATTAAAGCAAATCAGCTGGTTCCACTCTTTGCTCAAAGTGCAACCTGATGAATGACAAGGTCATGATCTAGAATGTAAAAGTCATTGAAAAAAAAATGCTCAGATAAACAGAAGTACAGGCTGTTGAAGTCTGACTTTGTAGATTAAATCTCCCTAAATAAGCCTCCACACATTTTCGTGACCTGCCACAGTGATCAGAAACCTGCTGTTCCGTAGCAGTCCCATTTTGAAATGCCTCTGTTGACCCAGGCCTCAATTCTAAGAGCAAATTTTTTGTTTTTAACAGCCTGGAATGAAACAGATGCCTTCCAGTTTCCACTACTCATGTTTGGCAATTCAAGACTTTTGTCTCTTGGCCAAGAAAATGAGTTTCAATGCGGGCCTCGGATGCAATGAACACACAACGACCAGATACTATTGAGGAAAAAAAAAAAATAATTTTACAGAGTAGACACGTTCACTTCATGTTTTTTTTTTTAGCAACAACAGATTGTGTATGATGTAAATTGTTTCATACTAAAAACTTGAATGACAACAAATGAATTGGTTATTTCCCCTAGGAAAACTTTAGTTTTTTATACCAACTTGGTTGCCTAATGTGTGGTTGGGTGCCTCCATTTATAACTCTGCATTGTTACCCAAAACCTGCAGCTTAAAAATACAAGAGAGTTTTAAAAACCATTTCTGTATTAAAATTACTGACTTTTCTCTGTGCTATGCAGCACTCCACACCTTGCATCCTTCTACAAAGATTTATTTTCACTAACATATTTCTGAGTTCTTTTGCAAATAAATACAGGTGGGAGCATGCTCACAATCATAAACAAATTAGCAAATGTTCATAAATAAGATTATACTAATGAAAAACAGATTTAAATGATTAATGAACACAGTTTACTTATAGCAGTAGCCTTAGTCATATTTTAAGCTTTCTGCTTTACTATTATTGTGGTATTTTATTACTAAAACTAATTACATGCAGTTATTAAGGTTCCTAAATTTAAAAGTTACCATTGCAAACAATTGCTGATGCTAAGAAGCTGTATGGGAATGTAAAGCTCCATTCAAATAAAGTATTTCTTAGGAAATCTATCTATAATGAATTAAAAATGCCACAACATGCAATATTCCCCTAACTGGCAATTCATAATTATGATCAAGATGAAGTCAGAACAGACAAATAGAAAAGTAAATTTCAGTAACAGTTACCAGGGGTTTGCTGTCAAACCCAGGCAGCATATCAAATGAGATGACTCAAGTTTCTGTCCAATACATAATTATTTCAAAATTTTGATTGGCTACTTAGATGATGAAATACAAACACATTCATAAAATTGATGTATTTGGAAAAGATGTCAGTGTTCAGAAACCTAATGAATGAGTGGGACGTTTAAAAATCAGTTAGGTGAAATTAAAGGAAGAAAAGTTCCAAGTATCAACTGGAAGGAGTCAACAAATTCATAAAGGGAAGTTGGGAATAATTATTCAGGTGGAACTATATGCTCAAAATCAATCAGGTACAGGACACTTGGAAAAGAATACACGTTATTCTCAGAGCAAGCATCGGATCTGAAACATGGAAGATGTAGCTTTTATTTCACAAGAAGCCTCACCTGAAGTATTGCTTACAGCTTTGGATTCCACATATTGAGAAAAACATAGCAATGCGACGGAAAGAAAATGTGGTTTGAAGAAAAAAAAAAAAAAAGCGCTGGCAATTAGGTTTAAATATAGAAAAGAAAAATCAGAGGAGACATAGGCTGCAATTTCAAAACCTGTAAGAAAACGTTTAAAATAGGACAGGCTTCATATAAATCACAGAAATTAATGCTGAAAAAAAAAATAAAAAAAAAATAAGTCTAACTATTAGAAAAGTTAAAAATGGAGTTTGATATTTAAGGTAGCACTGGAAGTTTCATTTGTAAAGGCTGCTAGTGTGAGGTCCCAGATGTTTTTATCAATGTGAATCCAAAACTTTACCGTCTCATTTCACTGAAATAGCATTTTTTTTCACAGGAAAGATCAGAAATTTTGTGTCTGAAAACAAACCTGGGAGGAGCAGGAGACAGGGCAGAAGAGGAATTTTCCACTGCATGGCTGTACAAATCACAAAATGGAAGCCAGATTTAGAGGTTACTGTCTGAGTCTATGCTCAAAGGGTGGAAAACATCAAAATTATATCAGGTTGTTCAAGGCCTTGTCCTGAATTTTTCAGTATCATCAAGAATAGCAATTCTACAGCACTTGTGGGCAACCTGTTCCACTGCTGGACTGCCATCACCATGAAAAGGTTTCTTCCCAGTACCTAACTGGAATTACTCTTGCTGCACCTTTCTATAGTCATCTCATCCTTGCACTGGGCATCTTGCAGGGTCTGCTTCGGTCTTCTCCACAGCCATCCCCTAGGAACCTGAAGGGAACAATCAGATCCCAACACAGTCTTAGCTTCTCTGGAAACCGGAGGCCCAAGAGGCCATTTTTCTCAGCTTCTTCTTGCACCTTGTGTGCTACAGCTCCCTCATCATTTTGGTGGCCTCCTACATGGTATTTTCAGTATCTCCATCACACTCAAACATCAAAACAGTACAAAGTATTCCAGGTGCAGACACAGAAGTGCCAAGGGGTTGATAACAGTCATTTATCTTGACTGGCTATACTCTCACCTGTGCAGGACAGAACAGAGTGAGCCTTCATCAGTACACGAGTGCAACACTGACTCATACATGATGATGTCCAGCAGAACCCAACGTTCTTTTTTTCTAGCCATCTCATTTCTAGCCTATATTGATGCACAGAATAGCTCCACTCCAGCTGCAAGAATTTCCTTTGTTGTTGTTGCTGAAATCAGTAGGGTTGCTCCAATCAACTTCTCCACCTTGTCAAGAACACTCTGAGTGACATCCGTGCCCTCCAAGGTATTTCCACATCTCAGCAATTCAGGAATCCACATTCTCCCACACATGCTTGTCTCTTCTCTGTTGTTCTCCCACTACTTTAGAGGCTTTGGTGTCCATCCTGTGAAGTACCAAGCTTAAAGCCAAGCTCAGTAGACCAGCCAGGCTGCTGGCAAAGGTGTTCTTACCTCACTTGATCAGGAGAGGGTTGAGAAGAGGCACCCAGAACTACAGGATGGAGACAGACCACTTAAAACACAGCAGCAAATTATGCCAAAAACCACTAGATATAAAACTAAAGCATAAATAACCTCTTGATGGTTAGCCAAGTTGCCCCTAAGCAAACCTTTCTGTGATCCCTACAAAAAATCCCTTCAGCCAGGTGAACATTGATAAATCCTCGCGTATTTTTCTGAAAACGAGGATCACTTGAAAATGACCAAATTCTCTGAAATGAGTCTGAACATATCCAAATTTCTTCAGTCAAAATGTAGCTGGTAGAGATTAATCCAATATCCTGACGAGCAATAGTAAATGGTGGGTCTAACAAGGACTGCGGTAAAGAGCACAAAGAGAAATTTAACCTACCCTTCATCTTCCACATGGCAGAAGTGACATTTCTTAGCTCAGGGGTTTGAAGAAACCAGGTACAGAGTAGCGGTATGAACATAGAAAGACACAGCACTCAGCAACAGATACAGCACTCTAAAACCTTTAAAGAACTCTTAGTACAGATGCCTAGATCCTTAAGACAGAATGCATAGAAGTTCCTTGCAGAAAACATAAATTTTGTTTAAAAATATTTAGAAAACATGAAGAGAAGCATAAGTTGAAAATATTAGCCACCTTAATACTACATGTGCTCCATCTGTTCGAATCCTGTGTTAAAACAACAAACCTTGGTTGTTAAGCTGATACCAGATGCCATCTACCAGATGCTAAAAAACAAGACAGCGTGTTCTTAATTTAAATTATCTCAATACACCTATAATCTCAATGACACTCTAAATTAAATTACTTCAGAATTTTTCTTAATTGAAACGGCATGGCAGTAAGCTTTCACAGAAGAAGGTCTATTTTCTGACTAATTTTCATTCTATCAAAAATGTACAGAGGTTACACTGAATAATATACCATGTTGTCTTTACCTCCTGCCTTCAGCCCTCCAAAAGTATATGAAAATTCATCAAGCGTTACAATACTTTCACAAATGAAGCACTGAAAAAAAAAACCTCACTCGAAAACCTGAATATTTCAATGAATAAAATGTATTTTATATTTCAATGAATAAAATATTTCAATGAATATTTCAATGAATAAAATGTGCTTTTCATACTGGAAGATATTCCTGATGCTCCTCAAGACATTCAGACGCAACTTGAAGTCCTCATTATTTGGGAACTATTTTTGGCCCTACAGGGGTTCTGTATAATTTTTCGCTACATCCTGAACAAAAGGTCCTTGAAAGCAAGGAGAGGAGGGCAACAAAGTTGGACACATGAGAATGGCAGGAAGCTGCACCAGGGCAGCTGGACTTGATGATCTTTGTAGGTCCCTTCCAACTGAGCTAATTCCACTCTATTCAAAGGCATCCACACATTTAAATCTGAAACCTTTGTTTGTGGGATGCTTTCATATAACTCCAAAATGCTGTAATAATTTAAGGAATTGTAATCTTCTTACCAAGACGTTAGTTTCCTTAAAAAGTGTAAGAAATTGAGTTACTCTCCTTCTATATCATTTCTACCACATATCTAATTATATTTAAAATATAAAAACACTTGACACAGGAGACGCTTACCAACTTTTCTGTGGTTACTTACGAACACTGAATCTCTCAAATTCTAACCATGGCAACTCATTTTTCCACTTTGCTGTATTCACAGTTTTCATCAGTTTTTATTCATTTCTAATAAATTAAATAATATACCCCCTCCCTCGTAAACAATACAAGACTGATTGTAAAAAAAAATGTCTGAACTGTGTTCCCTAAAGCATACTTATATTCTCATGCATATGTTTAGCACAGAAAGATTAGCCGGAGAGTTCAACATAGTTCAATAATGGCAGATACCAAAGAGATTGCTTTTTCTTACCTTTCTAAAGGCTTTTGCAAGAACTCCTTCTCTAGTAAGGAATAAAAATAACTATATCCCTTTGCATTTCTGCAAATACTTTTTATCTCTTCGCTGCAGGCCTCTGAAGGAAAACAAAGCTTACACAGTTAAGCTATCCGTCCATTTCTTAGCATATCTTTCCACAAGTGTGTCTGAAATAAGATCTGCTGGCCAGCATCAAATTAGTCTGGTGGAAGGACAGCTGCCTCAAAAATGTGAGAAATTAAGTTTCTCAAATTTAGCAGAAGTGTGAGGAGAATTGTTTGTTGGTTTATTTTTTTACATTTTTTTCACCTGTTTACACCTAAATGTTTTGGGGCAATCCCAGACAGGAGTACAGGCTGGGAGAAGAACTCATTGAGAGCAGCCCTGCAGAGAAGGACTTGGGGGTTCTGGTGGACAAAAGGCTTGACACAAGCCAGCAGTGTGTGCTTGCAGCCCAGAAGGCCAACTGCATTCTGGGCTGCATCACCAGAGGGGTAGGCAGCAGGGGATAGAGGGGATTGTCCCCCTGTACTCTGCCCTTGTGAGGCCCCACCTGGAGTGCTGCGTCCAACCAGCCTGGCCCTCAGCACAAGAAGGACGTGGATGTGCTGAGAGAGGGTCCAGAGGAGGGCCACAAGGTTGATCAGAAGGCTGGAGCACCTCTCCTGTAGAAAAAGGCTGAGAGATATGAGGATGTTCAGCCTAAAGAAGGCTGAGAAGGCTCCGGGGTGATCTTACTGCAGCTTTTCAATACTTAAAGGGGGCTTATAATAAAAATGGAGAGCAACTTTTTGCTCAGAAAGATAATGACAGGACAAAGGGGAATGGTTTTAAACTAAAAGAGAGGAGATTTACATTAGAGATTAGGAGGAAATTCTTCACTCAGAAGGTGGTGAGGCCCTGGCACGGGCTGCCCAGAGAAGCTGTGGATGCCCCATCCCTGGAGGTGTTCAAGGCCAGGCTGGATGGGGCTTTGGGCAACCTGGGCTGGTGGGAGGTGTCCCTGCCCATGGCATGGGGTTGGGACTAGATGGGCTTTAAGGTCCCTTCCGATCCAAACCATTCTGTGATTCTATGAAAACAATACACAGATTTCTTCAAGAATTTTTAAGTATACACATGTGTGGAATTCAGTACCTTAGGTCAGAATAGCTTTGGTTCTAGGAACAAACTAAACATTCATGATAAATCTTAAGAGAACAGAAACGAAATCTTGCACTGAATTTAACACAGAAAATTCAATTGTTGTTCTCTTAGTTTTCTAAGGGCAGATTTACATGCTAGCCATGACAGTTTGGGTATCGAGAGCTGGGTTCAAATACAGAACACGGCATGGATGTAAACAGTGTTGCTCAGCAACAGAAATGAATGAGAATGTAGTTTTACACCCTGACAAAATTATTAAAACTATGCACTCAATTCCGACATAAGAATTCAACTATGCTATCAAAGGATATTTATATCTTTCCATAACAGAGAAATTTTCTAAGTGAGTTCTGATTAAATATTGACATTTTTGCATAAATGGAATTCTTTCTGAAATGTTGCCTAGGGAGTCTGGATGGAACTAGGCACTAGGAATCTCATTTATATCTCAAGTTTTGCCTTTGACTAATCCTGTATGGCTTTGTGCTGCCTTAATAATGAGGAATAGAAAAAAATCATTTCAGATCACTAGATAAAAGTACAATTAAAAGCACAAAAAGACATCCCTAAAGATAAACCATGATTTGACTGCCACTCTTCTCTCATTTCCTGCCAGCCATTATCACACTAATGTGAGGATGATCTGAGTGAAAAACATAAATCTCCTGAAGGATGCCGAGTATCAACACATGGCTGGGGGGGCTGTTGGCTGCAGAGAATGTTTCCCTGATGACAATCATGAAAAAGCGTATTTTTGACAAGCAAAGCATTAAGAGTTAGGGAAGTAATGTAAGTTACAGAAACACCATTGGTTTGTTTTCACTCTAAACTGAACGTATATGAAAGCTTCGTAATGCAAATTCTTATTATTAATAATGAGGGAATATTGTACTGCATTTAGAATGATTAGAAGGATTTGATGTTTAAGACGACTAAGTCATCGCTGAAGTCCTTTCTAAGTCTTAAAACAGCTACCCAAGATAAGATATACAATGGCATCTATTAAAGGACTTGGAAATAAATTATTCTAATGTGTTCTGATTTGCTCAAATTTAATTAAATATATGAAAACTCGTTAAACCAGCTTCACATCTCTCTTTATGATTCACTTACATGGTGTGGGGAAGAGCATAAAAAATTTGACCCTATGAAACTACTACTCATCAACCCTAACTATGCTTCCTCAGTTCCCTAAATGTTAGGAGAAACATACAGGGTTTGTGGCAGGCTCAATGATTCAGGCAAAGCCATTAGAGTAAGACCCAAACATCATCTAAATAATATACAGCACAATTAACCTTAAACAGTCTATAATTATTACAAGCTTCATCGTTCTAATTACTTTTCTTTTCAGTAACACTGCTATAAAGTGAGTTGAATTATAAAATAAGATGTCATAGGGCATCTATTTATGTATTTTTAAAGCAAGTATTTATGAAAGGATATAATTTTCCAGCAAATATCCAGCTTGCTGTTAATCTCCAGACCTTTTGCCTGTTGTCTTTCTTCTTCCAGCTGCTTTTCGTTCGCAAACTGTGTCCCATCAGTAGGGGATTCGGGGAAGCTCTCAAAATTGAACTTGTCAACTTGGATAGCCATACTGTAACAAAAGGAAAAGAAAGAGGGTAAAAAGGAGTCTCACTATGACAATTTTACAAATATTACTTCTGCAGAAAAGGCAGAGCATTGTAAAACCAAGCACTACAATATTATACTGTATTTGTTTCGCGGGCGTGTGGCCTATGGACTGATAACCCCCATGATTTATGCTAATGAAAACAGAATTCTGTCCATTCAAGATCATAAGATTTAAAAAAAAAAAAAAAAATCATCAATTAGCATCTTAATGCCTTTGTGAGTAGTGCAGAAGTTAGCTGTTTTGTTGTTGCAACTCACTGTGGCTGTGCAGGTGTCCATCTGCCTTTACTCTTGGTGTGTAAATGCTCCTGGTGTGCTTAAAAGGTGCTAAAAAAGCAACAAAATTGGGCCAAATGCTGATGAACGTACTATTAAAAGTTATTTATTAATCTCAACCTATACACAAGTGAAGTACTATGTTCGGTTTTGGGCCCCTCACTACAATAAGGACATCGAGGCCCTGGAGCGTGTCCAGAGAAGGGCTACGAAGCTGGAGAAGGGCCTGGAGCACAATCCCTGTGAGGAGCGGCTGAGGGAGCTGGGGGTGTTTGGGCTGGAGAAGAGGAGGCTCAGGGCAGACCTCATTGCTCTCTGCAATTGCCTGAAAGGAAGGTGTGGGGAGCTGGGGGTCGGCCTCTTCTCACAGGTAACCAGTGATAGGACCAGAGGGAATGGCCTCAAGTTGTGCCAGGGGAGGTTCAGGTTGGAAATGAGGAGACATTTCTGCTCAGCAAGAGCAGTCAGGCACTGGGACGGGTTGCCTGTGGTGGAGTCACCGTCCCTGGGGTGTTCAACCAGTTGGGCCTGGTGCTCAGGGACATGGTTTAGTGGGTTATATTGGTGGTAGGAGATGGTTGGACCAGATGATTTTGGAGGTCTTTTCCAACCTCATTGATCCTCTGATTCTATATAGAAGTGTGTCCTGACACAAAAACTAACACACTTAGAAAGTCATGTGTACTTCACTGGTTTTACAAGCCCATTTCCTCCATTTTTCCTTGGAATTTTTCCTTACAAAAGTCAGGAAGGAATGACCAAATGATGCCAGCACTAGGGCTCAAATATGACCATTCCCTTTTCCTTTGAGAAGGTACTTGAATCCTGCCTAATGTATGTTAATGAATTACAGGCAATATTGATTTCGGTATCATAGTCTAATTCATCAGTAGCAAATGGTTAAATAATTGCTTTATTAAATGTATGGTGAGGCATAAAAGCAAATTAAATTAAATATATTATGCTATAATGCATACTAAATACTTATATGTTAAACTAGAATCACTAATCTAATATAAAAGGGAATTTAGAGCAGCTCACATCACATGAAATGTGGTTATAGCGGATCTAATATAGTGTGCTGCCAAAACAGCTTTAATTTCCTGAATCGTCTGAAATAGAAAAATAATTAGGGAAGAATTAAAAGATACTGCTCTTGAGATGACTTTGCTCTTAAAGAAAACACAAGACCAAGCAACTATTTTTTTAAAACCATTCATGAGGAAATTCAACTACTATCAAAGGAGGGGTATGAGAAGGGCATTTCACAAAACACCCAGGGTTACTATTACTCCTTTTCTCTATTTCTGCAGATATCAAAGATGGAAACCAATTCCAAACGTCGCCAAAAGGAAAATACTAGTAACAGAAATCAACATGAAAGGACTTTGAAATCCCACCAGACCAGAAGAGATTTTCAATAATTAGCATTAATTTAACAGAATGCTGACCTTAAAAAAAAAAAGTGAGAAAAGATACAGTAATTACAAAAAAAAAAAAAAAAAAAAGGAATAATCTAAAGCTTATCAGGTTTACTTTGGAAAGATGAAATGAAATAGGCCCATCATGCTTCACCCTGAGCAAAAACTGACATCTCAGAAGAAGACATTAACGTTCCTCTACCTTCATCATGAAAAAGTACAAATACAGCACTGAGACGAAGGTGGCACAATTACTTTCTATAAGCTACCTCCTCTGCAGACTGTGTCTTTGCTCATCTTTGCATTTAAAAATCAAAGTAGTAAGAGAAACTAATCTATTCCTCTCTAAGGGGTGTTTTTGTCTTGGCTATTTTTTCTCCAGCAAGAGATCATTGCGAATTCTTCATTTGCATGCAAAGATCATCAAGTGCTGGGCATATAAAAAAAAAAAAGCTAAAATGAGCTGCCAAAAGTATATCACAGAAACTGCAGGAATCAAGCCAGAAATAAAGAATGTAATGAAAAACACCTAGACACAATCTGTGCATTTAAAAAAAAAAAAAAAAACAGACCTGAAAACAACAATTCTTATTGTTTTTAAGCATGATACGAATCTGTAAATGCAGGTGGAGTTTCCTCTGTTTTGCATGGGCAATGCATGCAGAAAACAGAGATGCAACTGGAACTTTGTTTCTGAGGTTACTTCGTCACTTGGTGGTAAATGACCAGATGCAAACCTGGCACTTAATTTCTATTACACATACAGCACTGCATAAATTCTTCCATAAATACTCATAGGTAGTTACCTATATTCACATTTCAACAACAAATTATCACAGTTTCTGAACAGTCAACCATATTTAGAATGCATCAGCCAATGGACCTGGCGAACACCTCATTTATTTACCATGCCACACTTTTCCAAGTAAATACTACACTATAAAAACATTTCTGCCCAATAATATTTAATTGAAGGCACTGAGATTGCACTCCTCTGTTAATGAATCATTACTGGCACTATGGTATTTTTTGTGTGTGGAAATGAAATATGCATGTAAGCACTTTTCCCCCGATAGTCTACAACAAACTCACATCAGCTTCAGGAATACAGGCTAGATTTTTCTTAATAACACTTCATTGTACAGCTCTGAAATGACTTGTATTAGCTCAAAGGTATGGTAACTTAAGTAAATAGGGCCCCTAGTACTTAGAATTAATTTCTCAATGTTTTTGTTAAAAAAACATGTTTTTATTTATACTGTGTATAGTGTTTTAACACACCTCACGTCACTTAAAAAAATAGAACACCCCCAACATACCCACCTGCTGGAAAGTGAGAGCTCTGAGTAAAAGAGAGAACTACAGGCAGAAAATATCACACTAAACAATATTACAAATACAGCTGTAGGCAGAATATATGAAAACAAGCATAATAACATTTTGAAAGAGTATGGTTACACTCAAGGTGCAGCATGACAAAATTATATCCTAAGTATTTCTTAAGCATATACACCTTTCACCATTGGTATTCTCCTCCTGCTTCCCTAAAAAATATTAATATGGAGCTTTGTCTCTGAATTTTCTGTCAAGTATTTATTCCTCAGCCTATGGAATGTGTAATAAATTGAAAGGCTTTACCTAAAAATCAAAACGGAAAATAAATACCTTAACCTAAATCAGTCACTCATCCCTAAAACTTTACCCCTACACAAAGCCACCTTCGTCACTTTTATATTCCTCCTACGAGGAGATGCAGGTGAGGTATGAACGAAGGGACGAACAATGCCTGAAGACAGCCGACTGAAGGAGAAAACAGATAAGCTGGACATTGGGTTACAATCACCAAATAAGAAAAGATTTGTTTCATTTTTAAGTGATCTGTAGAGAACACATGGGTTTTATCCCAAATGCAGCAGAAGGTAGTGAAAGGCAACATCTTGAACATCACCCAACTTTGCCACTGTGCTGTGTGCATCTAAATAATGAAACTAAAACATATTTTAGCTGTAAAAGTTTATTCTCACTTCTGTCTCCAGTTCTTTACAATCTATGTTTCTTGTCAAGAATTCTTTGCACCGATTTTCTCCCCATTTTTGTCCTTGCTTGTTGCAATGTACCAGAACCTAGAGATTCTACGGAGAAAAGTTAAAAAAAAAAAAAAAAAAAAGATAATTGAGACTGAAACAGGCATTCAATTTATTGTCAACAGCTATGACAACGATGGCTCACACTGTACAAGGGTAATTGAGTACCTGGTACCTTACCCTTCACAGTAATTAGGTGTGAGGGAAAACTTACAAGATCTTAAAACCCAAAAGCTTAAACATATACTTGCTTCAGGAGAAGGGACTGGAGTTTCATTTTAACCTGCTCTGCCTCATGGGTAGCTATCCCCATTTTCTACAAGGAGAGTTTTAAATAAATCATGAGCTATTTGTATAAAAACACTGCATTATATCAAAATATTTAATAGGCAATCCTGCAATGCAAATCAGGTTCTGTTTCTCTCCGGCTAACCTTGCTGGTGCAGGAGAAGGGATAAAATAACCCAAGTTTTCATGAATAATGAAACAATCGTGGTTTGAAACTACAGGGTTTTGTCATGAAACGAGCCCAAGCCGCTGTGACAGCTACTCAGACAAGGAAGCATCCTTACAGGGATGCAAATTATTCAAATACAAATTAAGTATACGAAGAGGAAAAGGTCAGCTCATTGGCAATGCTGATGATACGGCTGCTCCGTATCATCTCACGTCACCTGTCAGGATGACTTACAGGGGAAAAATGACAAACCTTCCACATACAGCAGCCATTTCAATGACAGTTATCCCAAGTCTTGGTAAAGCACCAGCACAGAGCTGCGAAAGGCACTGGATGGTGCATTTCACCGCTTCTCATAATGTGAGTTACAACTTTACTGGAAGTACTACCCCATCCTGGTGACAAAATGCACATCAAAAAGGACTTTATTTACAGAAAAAAACTTCCTGCAAATGCTACCTAGCCTAATCCTGAGGCAGTGCTCTACACATCCATCCCCACAAGCTTCAGAGAAGCAGCAGATAAAATGGTGGAGAAGTCATCAAGGGAGCATTGCCCACACTGCTGGAGACCCCTGTAGGTCCATGCAGGTCCCAGCCATCCCCTACCCATAGTGATGCTGCCTGGCATCGCTGATGTCCTCATCTCTTCTAAGAGGACGAGCATCTGAAGTGAAATGACATCTGTCATGCTCACCAAATAAAATGGGGGTAAAAGCAGATAGGGAATTAAAAGAAACGCAGCAATCTGCTAACGGAACTAGATTTCAGCTTTCTTTAAATAAAATATCGCTGCTGAGGTTGGAAGAATCAAAATCTAGAGATAGCCCTTCTTCAATTATCTTTAGGAAGAAAGGATGTAACAGGAACTCAAAAACTCTTCCTCGTGGCTAACTACTATTTAAATAGTAGCACCCACAGATGAGTTTGCAAGCTGCTTCAGTAATAAAGCTGAAAGGAGGCAGTCAGAGATGTTATTCAGTATTATGCTTCCTGCTCATTCTCCTTACTTATAGAGACAGCAGGGACACAGAGACAGGCCAGATTACTATTACTTACTCAAAATGCTTATATACATACATATATATACATATACATATATATATATATACACATATATATATATATATAGTATGTGAATATATATATATATATATATATATGTATGTGAATAGTCCCTCTATTGTCAGTAACCTCAAATTTCAGGAGAAGCTACAAGTGAGGATGATACCACTGTTTCTCACTTTCAAGAGGAAATTATATATATATATATATATATATATATATATAAACAAAAACAAACAACCAAAAAGGATTCTTCCATTGTACAATCTCAGTAAAACAGTTTTTATAACATCATGTTTCAGGCGTACCTAATTCCACCCTAAATAAAAGTACTGTAGCAGATATTGGGAATTTATTATTATTATTTATTATTAGCTGACATTAGTTCATTTTTTTTTTTCACTTTTACCCTATGTGAGATGTAGAAAAATCCCTGGTTTTAGCTAGGCAGTTAAATGTAGTGTACATCCTATCAAAGGTACAGCCAAATGCTTGACAGTTTTTGACTGGATCAGGTATACAGGTAATGGCACCCTAGAAATTAATGTGTCAGAGGGACATGCAGTTGTTCTCCTTAACTTGATGTTTGCCAGTCACCTCTTTTAATAAAAAAACATCACTTTTTTATAGTAAAGAGGGAATATTCATCAATATTGATGGTACCGTTACGTTCTCAAGGAGGTTAAAGCATGTTAGGGTTTCTTGTGTTAGTCTAGAGGTGTTCAAGACCAGGCTGGATGGGGCTTTGGGCAACCTGGGCTGGTGGGAGGTGTCCCTGCCCATGGCAGGGGGTTGGACCTGGATGATCCTTAAGGATCCCTTCCAACCCAACCCATTCCATGTTCTGTTCTATATAAAGTAAGGCAGAGTAGTGACACCCCAGTATATAATAAATTACGGGCTAAGAGGGACCTCAAGCATCAAATCTCCTGTGAAATTAATACATATGTATCACCAGATGAACATGAAAGTAACCCAAATTAACATGTTTCTTGTATTTACTTCTGAATATCTCAATGCTTTACAAGTGCCATCTATATTTCATACGTTACGATAAAATACAACTGTAAAACTAAGTAGCTCAAGCGACCCATAAGTAATGATCTCTCCTCTTGGCCTAAAACTGACTTCATAAAGAAAAAGGATTGCTTTAATATCTGAACTATGCAGAGCAAAAGATAAATTTTTCCATTAATCTTTGAAAGGTCAATTAAATTAAAAAATTTGCATTTAGAACTTAAATATTTATTTAAAATAATTGAAGAGGAGATGAAAGTCAAACTGTAGTGCTGAAGTCTGTAAAATTCAACAGCTTATACTTATCTGATCCACAACATTTCAGATGATAAAAAGTTAAACTGGCAAAGAATAGTTCCTCTGTATATAATTTAATATTTGAAAATAGAACAGTGTTAAGAGAGAGTTAGCTACATAAATCTTCTGTCTTAATGAGATTATTCTGTGCATGCTGCAAATCTCACTTTTCAATTCCTAGCTCTGAATTTGAAAACCATAACCTGGAAATGAAGAGGCATAACAATTAACTTCAACTTGAATCTTTTTTTTTCTTTTTTTTTCCCCACTTCCTCATTTAAATGATTTGGACTTCTATGGCAATCGCCATGCAGCAAAACTGTTAGGTATGTAATGAAATAAGAAATTTAGAATAATAATAATGGTAATAGCATGCTCTATAAATACACCGACTTCCATACGGGGCATTAGAGACTGATAATCGATAACCATTTACTCAGCTAAGAAATCTAGAAAACTGTAGCCATGATAATACTTAAAGACTGGGTTGAATATTCTCTCTTTTTTTTTTTTTTATCAAATCTGAACAAAGCATGAATTGTCATCCTATCATTACCCAAAACAATGTCATACTGTACCTCCTACATCTCTCACAGTGCAATATTAATAATCAGAGAAATACATTTCAAAAGGTATATTTTCATATTCAGTTACTCATTTGTATAATTCAGCACTGCTGTTTTGGGGCAGAAGGCTCACAAGAGAACGTGTAAATTTAAAAACGTGTCATTTTGTGCCAGATGGAATGCATGAGACCAAAAAATTCTACAGTTGTGCCCACTTCTCATTCCTGGGAGCACAGCAGGAGCTGGAGATTGAGAAGATTGGCCACCCCAAAAAGTAAAGTGAGAGATATTCTGGAATAAGGTACGTATCTGTAATGTTTAGAGCAGCTTTTCCCTGTAGGCTGAAGCAGAGGAGAGATGTGCAGAAGTGCTGCAGACAGAGGACAGGCACTCACCTCCTCCGAGCTTTGTCTTCCTACCAACACCGCACACACCTAGCAATAAGGAACATGGGACACACCTGAAAGGTCATCTTCCAAGATGATACTGAGATGCCAGTCAAAACCAAACTCCGAGAGAAACCGAGTGCTCAGAACAGCAGAAAACTGATAGAGAAATCACTCACACATGAAGCAGCCCGTCTCAGTGACACTCAAGAGGAAATGAAATGATGCATGGCTTTACATACCAGATTTTCATAAAGGAACTGATTCAAACATTTGTGGGGTAAAGTGATAGCATGCATGAATGCTCAGTGTGCGAGTGTACACATTTTGAGGTGGATTATCACTTCAAGATACAACTAGACTCCACATTTGTAGTAAATTACTCATTTATATTCTACTATTTATTTTTTTTTAATATAAAAAGATAACATTTGCCCATTCACCTGGATCATTGCAGTAGAAGTTCACCTTGAGATGATTTGCTCTGATACCCAAATTCTTTTCCAAGTCTGTTTTTCCCAAACAATTTCCCTTTACAGATCTATAACCTGCATACTTTGATCACAGGCGTGGCCTGCACATTTTCAGGATTTCTTACAAACCAACAACAGCTCTTCAGAGCCCTCCTCTGTTAGCTCCTTTGAAGGCTCTTCTAAGCAAGGCAGCCCAGACTATGGACTTCAAAATGTTCCTTTTTCCACAGCCTTGTTGATTCTTTTGGTACATAAAGGAGTTGTACCAATTTTATTAGAGACTCTCAGGTCCCAGAAACAAGTTTTTTGAGCGACACCATCCTTTCACTAGCCTGCCAAAAAGAAAAGTTGGGGGACAAATCAGCACATACCCAGTTTAGGAATACAAAGCACCAGTACTATAGAGAACATTTGACATTGTAGGTCTGTGAGTTTTGACCTACAGAGCTTATTTTATCACTACTGCCAGGTTCTATGCTCACAAAATCCCTAAAATTCACTTCCCCACGAACAAGCTTCACCTGGGCAGATCTGCAAGCCATGCAGCCAATTGCTCAGCACTATTACAAGCGTGCCCATGTCCCTCTCCATGAACAATATTTTTCCACCAGAAAACAATGCATACATCAGACTTTCCTTCCACGTTTCCTCCCCCAGAAACACCTACGTGTGCATTTAGAAGCAGGCTTCGAAGGAAGGCTATTTTCAAAAAATAACACCAACCCCTGAGCACTGCAGCAGCCTGGAAGACCACACTGGCCTTACTGAGTCTTGTCAACACTTAAATCCTTAATGAATGCTCATGTCAGAGCCTCAAAGCGCTTCCCCTCTGCCCAGCAGTTAATGTTTTATAAGGCAAGGCGCCGTTTCTATTGGTAATATCGCTCAGCCTCAAGCAGGCCTGGATCCAGAGCTGGGATTGCCTTCCCTTGCATCTCACCACATTGGCATCGAGCTGCCTTTGTTCATTTCACCCCGTACGTTGCTGTGTGGCACAAGTAGACAGATTTCCCTTATTAGCACTTCAAAAAATGAGCACAGTTCTGAAGAACTTTGTTATTTTAGCCCAAACTCAACCAGCGTCGAGTTCCCATTGGGAAATCGCCGCATCCCATCAAACCGCCCGGCCGGGTGCCCTCTGATCCAGGGAGCCGTGAGCTGCAGCCCCCAAGGGAAAGGGCAGCGACACCGATGTTTGAGACCGACACCATTGCAGATGCACACGTTTCTTAAATAACTATGGATTTCTTCACTAAGGAAGTGGAAGGAAGGGAACGCACAACTACAAAGTTGAGAACAGCCAAGTCATGGTGTTGGAGGTGACACCCATCAGGTTTGATGGACATCACAGAATCACAAAGTCATCTAGGTTGGAAGAGCCCTCCAAGATCACTGAGTCCAACCTCTGACCTAACACTAACCAGTCCTCCACTGAACCATATCACTGAGCTCTACATCTAAACGTCTTTTAAAGACCTCCAGGGATGGTGACTCCACCACTTCCCTGGGCAGCCTGTTCCAATGCCTAACAACCCTCTCGGTAAAGAAGTTCTTCCTAACATCCAACCTAAGGAAGAACTTCTTTAAGAAGAACTTCAGGAAGAACTTCTTTACGTCCAGCGTGTCCATGTTACCATGGCCAGTGCAGTGCCCTTCAATAAAGAACAATTCAAAATTTGAAGACCAAAAAAATTTCAACTAAACGTTCATTAGAAGGCATCATTTTATGTACACTATTAAGCTTTTTCGAAAATTTAATTAGTTTTTAAGAGAAAGTATTCTTTCTAAACTGAGGAATACAGTATTGGGATTAAGAAAAAATTGATTTTCCATCTAAGTGTTTCCAAAATGACTAGCTTTAAATATGTACATTTTTAGATTAATCTTTCCAACGTTTCATAAACTGCAAGACGATTATTTCAAGTCAAAATAATCTTGGTGTTATTAAGAAATTTTGGTAACATTTAAAAAAAATATGTAAATGTTGAAGTAACTTTTTTTTCAGCATTACTTTTCACCTAGAAGTATACAAAGTCTTTTCATTCCTCTAATCTTAATTTTATGAACTAAGAACACATTTTAACCCAAATTATACGAATCTCTGTTTCTTTATAATATTCCTTTACAGACTATGAAAGCTGAGGAGCAGATGTTATTTAAATTTCTTCAAGAGATTTTTCTTTTTTTTTTTTAAAAAAAAAAAAAGGCAAACTGCAAGGTAAAATTCAAAGGTTCTGAAACAGAAAACAATGACTGAAGATCTCTTTTATGAGAAGTGCATATACGTTCCCCTTGTTGACCAGATTTTGCTGAGTATAATAAAAACATATGGAGGCATACCTAGATTCAGGCACCAATCTGAAATTGAATCCCAGTTTAAGAATCATAGTCTTATCTTTCATGTTCAGAAAAAAAGAAATTATTATTGCTTTCAATTCTTTCAATTCTTTTCAATTGGAAGGCTGAAATTCACTTGTGTATACATATAATCAACACTTTTATTTCTTAAACCATCATGTCTCGCCTTGTTCCCCATCTTGCAAAGAAGCCAAAAAGCCCAGATACATAGAAGGCCACAGACACTCACACACACAATGGTAGGACAAATAAATAGATGAAAAAATAAATTCCTCCCCAACCATTTAACACAGCAAATCCCAAAACACGAGGCCAGTACTACCAAACCAACTGTACCCCAGAACTGTGTAGTTTTTTGAACCTTCCCATTCACAGCTGAGAAGTCCTCATGCTTCTGATGTACTAAAGTACTCTCAGTTATTCAATTATACAGTTTATATGTATATATAATTAAAATTGGGTTTATATATATTATGCTAAGTATATAACACTGTAAACAAACACACACACAAAAAAAAATCAGATGTAGAGGTAGCCACAATCAGCAGCATTTAGATTTAGCATTTGCTTTTCACTGGGAGAATACACATAAGAACTGCCCCATTATTATAAGTAAAATCGTGCCCAAGCCTGCCATTCAGATGCAGCATTTAAAAATTGCTTGGAAATTTGCCCTCTATCCTCTTGGAAAATAGTAAATATGGATAATACTGATATATAAAAAAATGTGTAAAACATTACATAATCTCCTTTGTTCTGAAAGCAAGCTCTTTATACAAAGCTTTCTATACAGAGGATTTCCTTTTTTATTGCTTACTGTTCTCCATTTCGCTTCTCCCATACAACTAGAAAGGAGATGCCATCAAGCAGTAAATTGAGGAAGAAAGCTGCAGAGATTTTTTTATTCCCATTTATTCCCATTGAGCCTCCCTCAGGGATATACAAATTGGAAATTGCTAAATTATCATCTAATAGGCAGAAACAACGTAGGCGAGACCAATTAAGTAAAAGGCAGAAAGTTGTATTACACATGTAATTAAATGAAATTCTTTGACTAGACTGCATTAGAATAATTTCCCAAAAAGGACAAAAATTCACTTTAATCAGCACATGACACATTGTACGACATGTCACTAAAATAGCACGTTAAGAGTTTTGGCTTTGCTAAAAAAAAAAAAAAAAAAAAAAAAAAGCAGTTTTCTTAATTGTAAATCAAGTTACTTCCAGGTGTTAGGAAATGTGCTAAATGACAGCCTTCGTTCCTATATATCCCAGACTCTAATGATGAATAATTGAGTATAAAGTCATAAAAGATTAGGTTTGTTCTTGTTTTGTGTTGTTTTTTGTTTTATTTTCCTAGTTATTTTATCGTTCAACTAGCTATCTACACACATTTTGTCGGTCGGACCGCTCTTTTGCAGACGCCCATGCATCAACACAGAAAACCACTAAATCAAATCACCGCCCTGACTGCAGGCTGCAATGTGAGTGACAATAAAAAGGGATGATAGTTTTGGCTCGTAATCACAAACGCCATCAAAACGAGTAACACGGTGGGGGGGAAAAACCAACAGTGCAATCAATTCTCATTTGCAAGGCTTTGGGCTCTTCCTCTCGAGCCATTCTCAGTGCTGAGCAAACTGTTGCTCACTGCCCTGCCCTCGTGCTACTGCACCGGTACTTTTTCCAGCCCTTGGCACCTATTTCAGAGTTGGAATCCAGCTTGGGATCAAAACGTACTCCAGAGGGCCAGACGAGTGAATCTCCAGGGTTAGGAAAACCAGAGGAAGAGGAGAAGCAACACATACTTTTTGCCATGGTGCTTTTCTAAACTCTCTTTTTCTGAAAATTGTCTCAACCAGTCAAAAACGACAGCAACATCACTCCTTTTTGAGAGCTATTCAATACAACTTAGTTAACTTAGACCAGTGAAGACCAGTCATCGCTTAAAAAATTGATAATCACGATATCAGATGTGGATTAACACCTCTAAGCCTAAATTGCTTTTTTGGAACTAAATTAATTCTGTAGCCCCTCTGCAAATGAGTGGGCAAATGCTTTCAGAAACCCAGGTCTGCCTCTATACCATAAAATCAGTATTTCCCTTCAAGGAATTACCAATAACTCACTCTCTTTCTTTTTATATTTCTTCATACAATACCATTTTAATAGCAAATCTGTGACTTCTGTCTTGAGAAAGTTCCTGTCCCACTGGAACTCATTTGCCTGGCTTACAAACCCTGGTTAAGTAATTACCATTGCTTCATTATTGGAAATGCCACACCGTTTATTGTTCATTTTTTCAGTGTACACAAACTAACCTGGAAGAGTTGGAAAGGAAATAATGAAATTTGCTTTCTCAATTGAAATGGAAATGCAGAAACAACATAGCCACATGGTTTACCAAAAATAATAATAATAAAAATATATTTATTAGATTTAAAAAAATCTGATATTTTTTAAATGTTACTTATTTGTATAAATCAGTGCTTGTGTACAAAAGCTCAGGAGTAAATGAGTTTGTGTAGCTGACGGCAGTCCTGAACCAGCAAGCAGTGATACAAAAGACAAAAACCAGGGCTTGTTTTGGTGAGCATGTATTCAGGACAAGCCGTACAGACGTAACCAACTGTCTAATGTCACTGTGTGCTTGAAAATATCATTGTACAGGAGTCCAGCCTGCACACTCTCCCAGATAGAAGACAAGAAACTCTTCTTCAAAATTACAGAAGACCAGCTCTTTCCAGAAAAGGAGCCCTAACATAAAGATACAAGAGTGAATAGAAGAAAGAAGTGGACTTGAACACACCGAATAGCCTGAAAAACAAACAGTGAGGAGCACTGACGTAAGCATGCTCCTCATCTAGATATAAATTCCATGATTAAGCCTGTGTTTATGCAGTTATTGCCTGTTAACTGCCCTTTTGTTGTCATCATTTTATCAGGGCTTGTAAATCACTCCCCAAGTTTCTTTCGTGCACTTCTGCATTTCACACTGAAGAGGTCACAACTCTGAATATTCCTCACCAAATCCCGTCCTCCTCGAGTCACTGTATGTTCAGAACAAATATAAGCAGCAGCTGAAATAAGCTGCTAGTGATGGTCACCTTAAAATAAGCTTTCCATCAGTAGACTGATGGAGAAAAAAAATGGAAATACTGGAAAAGAACAATACAATATTGTGCGTGATGCTGTTGGGCATGGCAGAGTTGCTGTAGGGTGAGATGGGGTAAAGGCTGCTCATGATTAATATAAGCCACATTATTAAGTATTTTAGAGCGTTGTTTGTACACAGACCATTATTTAAGCCTATGGATACTTGCAAAAACATCTCAAGGACTTAAGACAAACTTCACTTTCTAAGTTTACTTTCATACTTACAGGCAGAAATTCAAATGAAAAACTAGAGGACTTCAGCTCCCAACTTCAAGCATGGTGCACGTGCTTTCCTATCATTAAATGAATGTTTCTGAAATTCTTAACTTTCAACTTTAGAAGCTCATTAGTCTTCATTTTAGGTACTTTGCTTTTTCCTTGAGTAGCGTACAATGTATCGTGTAATGCCCAGGAAGAAGTGAAACGTGAATTCAGGAGGGGAAATGCAACTAAACAGTTGCATTCATGTTCTGGTCCAAAACAACGAGATCTAAACAAAAAGCTAAAAGGTCAATGTTTATGACAATAATGGTAAAACAAACGAACAAACTAAAACAAAACATTTGCAAATGCATGGAAGTTTTTAATTATATGTTCTTTGCTGCAAAAAGGAAGCAGTATTTATAAAATATTCACTAAATCTGCATATGCTGCTGCATTCTTTTACTCCCATGTCTTCCAAAGTTCAGAAGATTGAATAACACGCTTTCTTTTCTAAGGCTGAAAATGTTTGTTGCATGATTTTTATTGTCATAAACCTTTCTTAAAAAAACGAGAGATTATTCTGTTGTGTGATGCAACAACATTCTGTGTTTTGCTGTATCCTCCTTATTTCAGTGAAGAAGCCATCTATTCTCCATCTCCGTTCTATTAATAGCTGATTTTTTGTACCAGGTAAGTTTTCTCAGCAATACAGACAAATCTTCAGACAGAACCGTAGCCCTGTCTATAAATCCTCATTACCTAAACCAACTTAACCTGGGGGATAATAATCCCTTGTTTAATGTGCACTTATATTCTAAAAAAAATATCCTGTTTTTTGGGGGGTCAGTAACAGTCCAAATCATATTTTAGTTTATTTATTCCCCCCTTCCACTCTTCTAATCCCCGACACGCAGATTATTAATGTTCATAATCTTTGTCCCATTCATCACTCTCACTAACAAGCTTTTTCAAAGTCTCTGCTACGCTTGGAAGAGACTGAAGTGCAAAGGAAGGTCAGAATTTGGCCAAGTCATTAGAATTCAGTTAACATTTCTGTAGATAATACACGGTCCAGACAATAATGAAACCCTTTATCATGCTCTTCCACTCCAGTGGCTAAATAGTGTTAAATATTAATAGATATGGAAAAGGAAGATTATTCACTAAAAATTGGAAGCTCTTTTATGATGTCTTGCTCCGCTTGAGTATTTATGTAGTGGCTGAGCTCACCTTCATGACGTGGGATGCTTTTTTTAGCCTTGGCCTTCCCAGCTCGCTGCTGCCCTGAACCATCCACACGCTCCTTGAAAATGGCCCAAAAAGGATGGCGTAACTTCCCTCACCTCCTTGCGTTTCCCTCAATGTCCAGACTCAATTCAACATCAAAAATGAAAGTGATAAAAGGAAAATGTTACCTGACTTATAACCTGCGGGTCTTAAAGAGTTTGCAATCAACTACGTGTAAAATTAGTCTCTGGCCTTTCCACCACCCTTGAGAAGGGACGAATTTTGTCTTTTCATGCTATCAATGAACTTATGTCTAGCTGGTTTAGGGTAACCCCACTGTAGTGCAGTGAGGCACTCAGTTAAGTGCAGTGATGCTCCCCAGATCACAAATGTTTGATTTGAGCTTTGGGACAATTTTATAACTCCAAAAAACAAGCAGCTCTTGGAAACATAGCGATGATAAATATGAATACAATTACTATAGCAGCTTCAATGCCTTCTTCCTATGATATTTTCAGTAAGAGATGGAATGGGGGAAAAGCAGCCACTGTTAGTTACCACCAGTGAATGAAACACAAATGAAATTCCTGACATGTTCGGTGCTGAAAATTAACTGAAGGAGATTATCTTTGCTGTTGCTCTTTATTCAGAAGTCAGACATGATCGACTACTCAAATCAAAACCCTTTGTGCATCGTTTTACGCTAATTTCCCGACTAGATATCGCACGTCCCCATTAGTAAGCATCAGCACCACCAGCACTGCTGATAGACCCGGAGCTGTGGAGCACTTACACGCATCCCAAACTTCGTGCCCCAGCCAGGAGCAGACACAGCAGGGCAGGGGCTGAAGATGAAAGGCTGCTAGCTGTAGATGTTGGCCACGTCTCATCAGACAAAAAGCATGGCTCAAATTAACTCTATGGAGCGAAATAGCTGCACAATCATCTCTAGGCATCTTTGTACCTCTTCGGAAATGACAAAAAATAGCTCCACTTTACTGGAAGCGTACACGTCTATGGGTACACAGAACCCCAGGAATGGCCTTAAAGCTCCTGAGAATCCAGGCCGAGCATCCTTCCACTGACAGCACTCTTGACAAGTAAAAATGTGATTTTTACCTAAACTAACGTAAAATATGAAAAGCACACCCCTGGAAGATGGAGAGAAGCAAGCTGGTTTTCCTCATGAAGTGACAGGACTCTATTTCAGCTGCAGTTACCACGTTTAATTTGAACCACAAATGCTGTTCTCCATTTTCCAAATTTCAAAGTAAGTTTGTCCTCTGTTTCTCTGTATTGTCAGAAAACAGCTGCTGTAAAGCCCCACTCTCCTAAAATGAGAGGGAAAGTAGTGGGGAAGGCATTTAGTAGTGCTTCTAAGCAGGCTTGCATGAGGAATGAGCCTAAAAAATATGGAGAAAGGTGGGTGGGCAGAGAAATCGTTCTTACTGGCAAGGGAACTACAGGTGGGAATAAGGAAATACTTCGGAATAAGGAAACCCCTACTGCTCTCTGCACAGATATTTGAACTCCCATCACACTCCACATAGGAGACAAAGAGTGTGGGCCCTTCATGAAGATCTGGGATGCCATGAGGATGATAATTATTGGCATCTATCAATAACTGCAGGCAAAGCAGGCAAGGGAGATTCAACCCCTTCCCTTGTCACGATAAAGCTCCTCTCTGGAGCTTGGTTAAGGCATCCAGAACAAACAACAGCTCTGTAAAGCCAGATCAAGCCTCAGAGGCACCCTCTGAGCTCAGGGGACTGCGTACCCCTGTTCTCCAGCTCTCCCACAGAGGGGTTCCTTGCCAACACAGCACTTTATCTCCTAAGCCTCTGAGAAAATAGTGTCTGAGCTGCAAGACGCCTCAGCCTGTGACAAGTAATGACAAAGGTTGCCTTAATTCAGCACGCCGACTGTAACAGTGGGTACATCCAACAGCTTGTCAGGGATGGGAGTCATGCCAGGCACCTCAGGGGGGCAGACGGATCACATACCTCTATTAAGGTAGCTGCAGTACCAATGAGAAGTTGCCAAGATGTTCCTGGGATGGCCTGGATGTTTGAATGCTGTGGAGGCTGCCAGAAAAGACAAATTTCCCTGGGACTGTGCAACGTGTGGCTCATTGATGAACACCGGGGCCCGACAGAGGCTTGCAGTAAGGGATCAAGGGCTGAAACACTCTTGGGCACAACCAGAGCAGATGCTGTGGCTATTAAAGGCTGCTCTACTGAGGTCTGCTCCAAACCACACCATATATACGTACCTACAGGGCCACAAGGTAACAGAGGACGTAATTCTGCTCTTGATGACAGCATACAAGCCAATGATCCTTCTCTAGATGGAACAGTCAGTATTCTGAAGCTGTTTTTTCTATTTTTAATATAAAAGAGGAAATCAAGAAAATAAAATCTACGTGCTCCAGGATCAGACATCAAAAATCAAGATTTACTCAAGCGGAAGAAGCAGGCTGAAAGAAGCGAGACCCTCAAAGCCCAATCGCTTCAAAGTCCCCATCCAAAACTGAAAATTGCCTATTAGTGTTTTGTTCAAAGAACTATGCTGAAAGAAATGGCAAGGAAACCTACAAAACGCTGAGAAATGTTACATTAAAGGTGGATGAAGCCTCCTTCAGAAGGTGCACATGAATTTTAAGTGCTTTAGTTCATTCGTGATGCACAGAACTTGAAGTATTTGCTGCCAAGCTATTGGAAATGCACAGATCAGATCCTTGTTGGAAAGTGGACGTGGGGCAACCACTCAAAGACAAAAAAAAGTATTTTAACAAAAAAGTACATCAAAAGCAAACAGCATACAAAGAGAACAGACACGGTTGCTATATAGCGCTATTTCCACGGCCAGTATTCATTAGCAGAAAAATACCAGAGGATCTTAGACTGTGATCAAATAACACATGCAGATGAAGCAAGCCATCTGATGAGATTCCCAGACAAGCTTCTCTCATTCCATCAAGGAAAACAAAAAATAGATATAATATATATAAATAAATAAATATATATAATAAGACAAAATGCAAGTTATTTTATGGTGAAGCTTCTATTGAGTTCCACTACCCAACACATCAATCTTTCCCTGGGCTAAGTTTTAACTGTGAATTTATTTAATATTGTAGTGTTTAATGTGGGGATAATAAAGATAACTTTTTTTTTTCCTGGTTTAAATTGCTGATCTGTTCATTCCAATTTTAGGCTATTTAAAGAATAGCTATGGGTTTAGCTTTATCTTGAAATTGGAGATATTTTTGAAAACCAATGCAATGTCAGCAATGAATATCCATGAAAAGAGGAAAAGCTGGTATGAAGAAGACACACAGTACAAGCTGTAGCTGTTCTTTTTACAGGACAAATCCACACAGCCAGAGCAAAGCAGTCAGAAACCACTTCCAGCAAAGCCAGGCATACAGTTGTATTGAATCATTAAGCCAGCGTAGGGCTTAAAAGGATAAATCTCAGCTTTTAAGTGCAAAACAGAATTCAACTTTAACTACTGAGCCATGACCACTGCCTCTTTCACAATGTTCTAAAAAGCTACCTGGCTTTTCAAATTTTAAAAAGTCACTGTCACATAAATATGCTCACAAATGGTCTAAAAATAACTTTAAGCTGCCTAGCCACAAGGTCAAAGTAGAAAATGATGCTCCAAACCACAAAGAACTGAGGCTCCACAAAGAGCTTTCAGTAAAGAAAATACTATTGACAAGAGTGGAGGTGTTGCCAGCAGCTCGCAGCGATTTCTATGCAGTTCTTCAGCGTCAATTTATGTTGAGTTATACTCAGGCTACAACGGTTTGAGATGTAGGAAGCAATCCCAATATACAGCTCTCACCAGTGAGCCACTTAGCGGGTGTTCAGAGCACGCTTACTTGAACTTTAATTGAAATTAAACTCTGGAGCGTGTCCTTTCTGTTCTTCATTAATTATGTGCTAAAGGAGAATAAAGACGGACATATTTTAGCTGCATGAAGGAGTCATTTTCAACAATTCAGGGTATTCCAGCGTGTCCCATCGCTATGAATGCAGATAACACGAACAGTGTTGACCACACTACATCAGAAACCTTGTCCATGTGCATTTTCCAGTGTTTCTTTCCCAAATCCTGGTTAACTTGCAATGCACGTCTGCTACACCTCAACCCACACTGCTGCTTACTAGGAAACCAAACAAAATTTCACTTTTCCATGGAAAAAAGACCATGGTGAAAGCCAAATCAGCCTTAGCACACAACAGCCTGTACCCTCACATACTTCACGTTTCTCAGAGTTAAAAAGTGCGATGGAAATAGCAACAACGACTGGGACTCAGATTTCCTTGAGATTTTTTTTCTTGGTTTTGGCTTTGGCAGGTCTACACCTGGTGGGGTATCACATCACAAGACAGAAAGCTCCTATTTGTAGCCCTTAAGGAACAGTCTTAGACTATCAATATCACTCTGAGCACCGGCAAAGCGATTCACTGATATGACAATTTAGGGACTTCAATGATTGCACATCGAGTTGACTTTATCTAGCTTGCAAAAGATGAAAGATGAGAAGAGATGAAAAGACGAAGCCGACCCTCCTGGGATCTGAACCTCTGGTTTAAGGAGCGTAAATATTTCAAATCTGATGTTTCAGGCGTTCGCCCAAGACGTCCAGTTATACTTCTTTTTCTCACTGTGCTTTTCTTAAATATTAATGTTTTCCCTAGAAATTGGTACAGAAGGTATTTGATTACCGAAGTAGGAAGGCATAGGCTGCAACAAAGCCACAAGAAATACTGCAGCCTGTCAAAGGTGATGAGTGCCTCTGATTATTCTTTGCTGCATTCCCTGGGGTCAGCATTTCATTAAATAGCAATGCTCTCTTTTAAAAATAGATTTACCACCATGGCATCCTGAGGTTCCTTCGTGTTTTTAGCTAAAACTATGAGCAGAAAGCTTACCTTCCTCAGCGGTTCTATTTGATTTTCAGTTTCATTGTTACTGATAAGATTTATTAAGTTTGGGTAATACAACCCAAAACAAGTCATGAACACTAAAACAGCTTCTTTCTCTCTGTTTGAGGAATCTCTTTTCAAGTGGACAGATGAATAGCTTCCTGGGAGAAATTATGAAACGCTTTAAGAATTATGTATTAAATTAAACGAGAGCAATTTGGCTGGTAAATCCTTGAAGAAAGACAATGCAGTCAAACACCGATACATGTCAAAATAAATTAGATTTTTTGCTGCACAATAACAAAATTCTTCCAGCACATTTCAGGACTGAAAGCATCTGCAGCACCTACCTAATAACACCTGATACAAACATAACTTTTTCGTTACTGATTAGGATGATGTTTCATGGAAAATGCCCGACTCTTTATTAAAAATATGAAAATTCATATATTTACTTGGGTGGAAATCTTAACAAAATATTGAAAAGAGCAAATACACTTTCAAATAAATCTATTTTCTTGATGCAATAGAGATAAATGGCTCCTGCTCTGTAGAATACTTATCTAATTAGGGACAAGAGCAAGAAAGCTGAATTGATTTACCGCTAACCGAAACTCAGAAAGAAACTCTTCCCACAAGATGTCAAATTTCCATTTGTTTTCTTCACTGGGAGAAGACTCGTCAAACATCAGGTGAGATCAAAGCGATGCTACCAGGAGTCAGGACAGAAGAAAAAAATTAAACAATGTCTCTGAGAAGAAAATCTAAGTTGCAGCACCCCGCAGACAAGCTTTAAAGCACTTCCCAACTGCAGCTGAATTACCTGTACAGAAAACCTTGTCCGAATTCCCCGGTGCTTCCTGCAAGTCAAGATGTCCTTCTAAGTTGGAAACTTTAACTGAAATGTGAATAACTCCTGCAAATAGTTTTGAGATTGACTATCATTACATTCACGATAAGGAGATACTCGGTCATGTTCTAATGAGAGGCTCTTAAAACCATGATATCTATAGCTAGAGCCATAATAGACCTATAAAAAATAAGATCTGTATCAAGGACTAAGAGAAAAAAAAAAGGGGGGGGAATGAGGTTTGAGCTGGTATCTCTCATCAACAACTGATTTTTCATTTTTTCTTTGAAAATAACACTAAGGGACCAAATAAAAGGAAGCTACATTGCAAAAAGTGCATTTTGTATTCTTCCTTTAACATAAATACAGTGGGATTTTGAAATTAAGACCTACTGCATTACTATTTCCCAAGATGTAAAAACGTGTGCTTCTGTGGCTCCACTGCATCCTATGTGTTTGCACAAAATCCTTAAGCAACAGGTTCAGTTTAAACTCCTAGAGGAAAAAAATAAGATAATAACAAGCAGATATGAGCATTATTCTTTTCCTCAGTCTAATTAAAACCTATAGCTGGAAAAATTCTCCAGGGGCATGGAGTCCAGCTTCCAGCTGCAAAAAGCAATCCATCAGATAAGGGAAAGTCGTGCCCCAGAAGAGGAACAAGTCAGGCACCAGCAGGGGCTGGGGCTGGCAGCTTTGCAGAAAAAGTGCTGGGGGTCCTGGTGGAGAAGTTGCACGTGAGCCAGAAGCATGTTCTTGCAGAGAAGGAGGCCAAGAGAAGCTCTGAAGTTGGTAAAATTGGGTGAATTTGGTGAAGTAGGACCAGCAGGTGGAGAAGGGTGATCCTTCCCCTCTGCTCAGCACCAGTGAGGCACATCGAGAGTGCTGGGACCAGTTGCAGGCTCTCCAGTGCTATAGAGACCTGGGGAGAGCCCAGCCCAAGGCCACGAGGATGATTAAGGGATGGGATGTGTGAGGAGAGGCTGAGAGAGCTGGGACTGCTTGGTGTGGCGAAGAGAAAGCTCAGGGGGATCTTTTCCATGTGCCTAAACACCTGAGTGTAAGGAGCGAAGGTGGAGCCAGGCTCTTCTTGGTGGCATCCTGTGACAAGTCAAGAGGCAACGGGAACAGAGCAACACACAAGAAAACCCAGCTAAAAAAGCAGAAGCCTTTTTTTACTCTGAGGGTGGTCAAACAGCAGAACAAACTGTTATAGAGACTGTGCAGTCTCTGTGCAGCGTGTGATCATGTGCATGGTTCTGCAAACTTATTCATAAAATTATCTAATTCTGTCTTCAGGCTATTTAGGAAGACTGAAAGGGCAAAAAGCCTGTCTGAAGGCTATTTCAGAATGTCAGTTCTCTAATAGTTCCTGCTTCCAGCTTAGGCTTACTAACAAATAATTAGAAAGCAAGGAGGGAAAAAAAATCTTCAGTTGATAATAAATAAATAATTCTCAAACATCAATGGCTAAAAAACACAGGCCAAAACATCGTTCTGCAGAAATAAATATTTATGTCATATGCAGAAGAGCGTTCCTGCTTATCAGGTGAAGTTATGCAGAGCTGGGGTGGTTTGGTTTTGTTTTTTTTATATTCAAGTACGTGAAAGATTGCTTGCATAAGGCATAGTTAGCTCAGAAAACATGTTCACGCACCAGAGGAGAACTGCACACAAGGAGCTGTGGGATCATCTGCTCATTATCTCTGCCCGCACAAACATTGGAAGTTTCCTCGTACAGACGTTCCGTGTCGTTGTTTCAACTCGTTCCACAAAACTGGATTCGCTGTAAGGAAATCTCCAACCTTTGGTTAGCCTCAACTTCTACAGGAAACACTGCCTGAAGGAAGGGAGGGAAAAAAAAGGCAAAACCTTGGTTTGCTTCCGAAATTTGTTCATTTGAGGTGGTAGGGATTTAAGCAGAGGTGGGAGAAGGAAAGGAGATGGGAATATGTGAGACAGAGATGGGGAGCAAGACACAAAAGAGAACCTGGAAGGAATTTTATAATGTTGGCTTTTATACATGGCTATTCATGCATCCAGGAGTGATACGAGGCAGACGTGATACATATGCAAGGTGAACACCTGAAGATGTACCCTAGGTCCATCTGATGGACACAGGCTGCAGAACTCACAGGTAACATGAAGACAAGCTTTGTTTAAGGTTGCCCATTTACTCAATGACTTTCTGTAGCAACACTAGGTGTTATTTACAGAGCACATAATGGCTAAGAAACGCATGGGAATCTCCTAAGTGCTGGTATCACACGAGGAGGAGGAGGAAATGGTTCAGAGGCATGGCTAAAACTAGCCGGAATACAGCAAGGGAGCTCAGCTGAAACACACATCGTTAAACCTCAGACAGATGAAGAATTTGCTGTAACTAAAAGTCCTGTGACCTTCTCAAATAAAAAAAAGAATCAGAGTTAGCGCATCCAAGCTCGGTCTCATTTATCTTCTGGGAGCATCACTAAGACTCAGCACAGTCCTGAACTGGGGCTCAGGGATGACTTTTTGCTTGTTTCACAGATTCTCAGTGAAATTCGAAGTCTCCAGCTGTAGAGCTTGTCCTGATAACGCTTCATGACGTAAGAGCAACTATCCGAGATTCTATTATTATGGAAATGATGCAAATTTCAGGATGACGTCAAATGGTTGTAAATCTTTTTTTTTAAAAATAGCCCATTTTTCTGTTTTTACACTTGTTGTTTCCATTAACTTCATTTTCCTCCATACGACTTTCCTCAGTTTGAGACAGTTCAAAGATTAGTCATAAAAGCAGATTTTTTACTGTGCCCATCTGTTCGTCGGTACTCTCAGCACTTAAATCAGGTGAAGATGTGCTTGTTGGTACCTGATGCTCCTTGTCCATCTCCTTCTACACCCACAGGTACCAAAGAAGCCCTGGGGCTCCTTCCACAGCTGCAGTCCTTGCTGGCTTACCAGGCCACAAGACCTTCATTAACACGCTCCCGACAAACCAACAGCATCTTGAAGAGACTCCACAATAACCCGAAAGAGTCTATATTGGTTTGAAGAGGCTTGAAGAGTCTAAATAATGTCACAGTAATTAATTAGCGTCCTGCCTTTGCCACAGCTACCACGTCCCTGACCTGTCACGTTATTGCTTTTATCTCCAAGGTGCTACGTCATGTATTAATAAGTGTTCTCCAATGTAAATGCCTAAAATCATACAAATAAGGAGCAAATTAGCAAAACAATTGAAACAATCTTCTAAGGTTACGCCGATATTCTCAAAACAAGTTATTTTAAAATTAATTGCTGCTAGTGAATGCAAGCAGAAAATACAGAACTAATGACAGGCCTCGCACCCCAAACATTAAATAACTATAATTTAGCTCATTTGGGAATTTATTATTATTTATATTCAGTAACTTTTACTTCTAATTCTTGCTCTTTATTATCTAGGGGGAAAAAAAAAGTTAGAAACCTGTACTACAGCTCTCCATCATAATCAGCCTCTGCCTGACTTATGACTATTTAATTCCTTATTGATTCTTTCTTTTTTTAATCATACCCGAAGTGAAACTGATTCTTCGCCCTCTGAAGACAAAGCCGAAGACAAATACCCAAATTTGCTGAGCAGCATAATAAGACTATCATGCCTTATAGACAACAGCCCCTGTAAGAGCAAACCTTTCCTTTACCTTGACAGATGCAATTCAAAATGGGGCACGGTGTGAAATCAAAATATTGAAACTGTCAAATATAATCTCTCTTCTGGCACACCATGCAAAATTGGACCTTTATTTTATAGACAAGAGAGCTGGTTTATTGCTTTAGCAGACCAAGGTCTCGAAGATGACTCAGACTTACCCCGAGGAACTCAGCGTCTAAGGAAGCAAACACAACCCGCACAGACAAAGGCTGGGTGTCAGAGGGGCATCTGCAGCCAGCAGAGACTGGGTTTACTACTGAGAACTGGAGAGGCGATGAGCGTAATTCTCCTCTTGGTTCTCTTCCTTAACCAACACACGATATGAAATAAGAGTCTGGGGTTTTTATATGCAAAGATTAACTCTTCTTTCCTGAATCCTCCACTCCTCCGATGCCTTCTAGCTGTTCCACCAGCACTAACTTTCCTATTCCATATCCTTTTCCCACCTTCTCAGCTTCTTTTCCTTCTTTCTCTCATTTTCCTCTCTAGTTTATTACATTCTTTCCATACAATGCATTTTTTGCAGCCTGAGAAATCCTTTCTTTTTATATTCTCTGCCCCCAAACACAACCTCTATGCCTAGGTCTGAAATCACTGAATGTTATCTAAATTTACTATTTCAAATTCATTTCCTTCGATCAGTTTTTGATGCTCTCCATCCTAAATCCTGCTTCCTCCATTTCACAGTCTTAACAAGGATTACAAATATCTCATCAAGATCAAATCTGTATGGCCACATCATTAGCGTCTATCATAGTTGTGCTGTGTTTGACCCAGCTGACCCTTGCTCCTTTTTATTTACATTGCAATCAAGAGAGCCGGGCTCAATTCCTATTAGAAAATGCCCAATTTGTGGCATCTTTGTTTTTTTGTCATGCTTTTGCCTGGTTTGTTTGCCCCAGTTCCAGTTTCTACTTCTGACCCAACCTAGCCAAACTCTGCCCTTGCTCTTGTCACAAACCTCCAGCGTGAAATCCTGGGCTCCTGCCTTCAGCTCCCCTTCTGGCCATGCTCACCCCCAATTCCTACACCTGCAGACGATGTTGGTTCTCTGATTTTCTACACATCAGGCCCAGCAGCCCTGAACACCCTTCTGGATCTGGATCACTTGCTCAATCCCAACTTTTTACTGGGCTGAAAAATTGGTTTTAATCTATCACCCAGATACAATACCCCAGAGGTGACACCATCTGCTTAGGATTTCTTAAAATAGGTCGTTACTCACCTGCTAGCCAAAGGCAGTTCTCTACAGTTTCGCCTACCTGGCTGGTACAAAAGCAGTTGGGTGACAGCCGAGGCTCCAGAGAACTTGGGCTGAGCACATCACCACTTTTGTAGCTTGTGCATGTTGCTGCTCTTCTCTAAAACTGCTTCTGAAAGTATCGTTTCTCCTAGTTTCTACCATTTGCTTCATCAGCATGTTCTGCACATCATTCAAACCTTTATAAGTTTGTTATCAACAGTAACATAACAAATACGGGTTCAGAAATTTTTTAGGCGTTTCTGAATTAAAGCAAGCAAAAACAAAGTGCACTGAAATATGCATAATGGTGCTTTAAACAACCTGAAAACAGCAGCAGAATACTGTCATAACATTTATTATTTACTTCAAATGATTTTCAAACCCCTTAATGATTATTTTTGTGTTAAATCATTGGATCCGTGTAAATATATTAGACACTACACTTAAATGTGAATAGGTTTGCTTCGTATGGCCTGAACCAGGTGTGGAAAATGATGAATTTGCAAGTGAGCAGCTCTCAGCATGTTTTGCAGTATAGATTCAGAGAAACATACCTGATTCACTGTTAGTTTTAATGCAGTGAATTTGCAACCACAGAACTGTAACTCTGTGCTTTTTCACTGCATTAGTGTTGTTGATAGTACATAAAAAGAGAAACAATGACATGCCACAGGCAGCCCACATGGGGTCTGTAAGGCATCGTTGAACCCTTGGTAGGTTTGCCATTTACTGAAAAGTTTTGGGAGCCTAAATCAAAGCTAAACATGCTTCCGTCAAACTGTTCAACTAGCTCAGCAGGGTAACATCTGGTAATAGAAAGCTTCAACTTTTTTTGCAGATTCAGTGCATGCACTGTGTTCCTATAAATGCTATTGAGGCATTTTCCAACTGGCTTCGGTTAGACACAGGATATTGGCTAAACCAGAATTTAATTGGGCCTGACCTGGTCATTTCTGTGAGAAGAGGTGCCAAGGCTGGATTTTTCACCAAAAGACAGCACGGAGATCCGGACCGCAGAACCTCGTCCTCTTCTGAACACGATGGGAGATATCAGCACACATGACATTCCTAAAGCTCCCCAAGCACACTGGCACTGGAGGGATCTTACACAGCTAAGAGTTGACAAAAATTACATTTTATCTTCTTCCCTCTTACTTTTCATTATACATGCCATCATTTTAACTTAAATACAACAGAGAATACCTGGTTGGGCTCAATTTTCTAATGTTAAGAAGAGAATCCCATGTCCCTGGAATAATTCCTACAGCTTCTACCTTTTTGCTTATGAACCTTTCCACACAACTCCACATCCAAGTAAGGATAAAGTGCAAGGAAGTTTTATTTCTACTATGTCTTAATGTCTGAAATTCATTTAATTAATTCATCAGATGTCATGCAGTTTCTATCTCTCCATCTGAACGGTCTTAAAATAACCAAGGGGTTCCAAATCAAGCAAAAACTATTTTTAAACTCACAAAGAAAATTAAATATTAAGATTTTAAAATATTAAAACCTGCTTCTTGTTCCCTCAAGTCACATGTATCTTAGTAAAGGCTGTACAAGCAAAACCCGTGTTATATGGTAGAGATTGGGCAAGGCATCAGGGTCTCACCTCTAATGCTGTAACCTGAAACAAATTGAATGGGTTTAAGCATATTTAATGGGTTTAAACATATTTGAGTTTAAGTCAGCAGGTTTAATAACATGCTAGTGACACTGCTGTAACTACTCAGGTATTTGTAACAAACAGCTGTAAAACCTTTACACACATACTCCTATGATGAACTTATGATGTACAGAGTTCAATCTTCCAAGAAAATCAAATGTGACCTACTCAGAGACCCTCACACAATGCCACACATGACTGAAACGTGCTGAGGTTGTCAGGAAGTCGTATCTGGAAAACATTAATTATCAGGATCCTTATCTTGATAGATGTGGAAGAAAACCAGGGTTGCCTCCTGTTGGAAAAGCAGCCAACCAACCCCTTTACATACTGATACACACGTTTCAGCTACATACAACTGTGAAACTCTTGCCATTGCCTAAGATCTAGAACATGGATGGACTCATTTTCAGACTGTAGAGCTGAAATAAAGCAAATTTGTTGCACAGGTGCCTCTGCTTCAGAATGGGTATGCAGAACTGATCACTCTGGTACTCTGTAATGTTTAAGTATTATTTTACCACCACTAAAGGGAAATGTACCTCCACTGCTCGCATTTCCTCTAGTATCCAGACCTTCAGGCTTAGCTGTAATTTGGAAGCAACACAAATACCTTCTAGGAAACAAGGCATTTTTGAAACCCTATTAATTTCTTTTAGATCCATGCATTCTACTCTTGATCATCATCTATTCAGCCTTCATGCATGAGCAGATGGACACAAGCTATTTGTAATTTTTCTTCAGCAAAACCAAGCAAAATATTTTTTCCTGCGAAGAGGGTACAAAAACAATTTAAATCCAAACCAAATTTTAACAGTACTGAGGGAGGGAATTCTCTTAGACTTTAAAGAGTTTAAACCCTAATAACTTTTAATCTCACAGATCATACATCAATCGCAAACGCAGCCACTATCTGAAAATTACAAATGTATGCACACTTAATAAATTAAGCTCTCGGTTACGAACCTCTAATTAGTTTCTGATTACTGTATAGCATTAAAAAAAAAAAATCTGAGCTGAACAACTCACTTCTGATTTTTTTCTCCTATTTCTCCTGTGAAGACAGGCTGGGGGGGTTGGGGTTGGAGAGCTGAGGAGGGACTCTCTGTCAGGGGGTGCAGGGATGGGACAAGGGGGAATGGCTTGAAACTAAAAAGGGGTAGGTTTAGATTAGATATAAGGAAGAGATTCTTTACTCAGAGGGTGGTGAGGCCCTGGCACAGGCTGCCCAGAGAAGCTGTGGATGCCCCATCCCTGCAGGTGCTCAAGGCCAGGCTGGATGCAGCTTTGGGCAACCTGGGCTGGTGGGAGGTGTCCCTGCCCATGGCAGGGGGTTGGAAATAGATGATTTTTAAGGTCCCTTCCTACCCAAACCATTCTGTGATTTTCCAGCATACTTCCCATGATACACATATTATCTGCAAATCAGTGAGGTACAAATCTCTGACAAGTCAGATCTGAACAGAATGGATTAAGGCGAATTGCACGAGCTGCCAATACAAATTTTGAGAGAACCTGACCACAATGAAAATTTCCCATTAGATGATCCCAAACAGTAAGGTGTCTTTGCTAGCGTGAAGAAGACCCATGACTAAAATGAATGCCGTGATAAAAGCAAAGGAAATCCTGATTTTCTGGATCTGGGCAGGAAGAGTGGCTGGATTTCATATCCCATCAGCACAGCCAGCAAAGCCATCTTTAAAAGTGATGAAGGAGAACAGCTTAAAGAAACTGAATATAAAACTGGAAATATTCTTCTACTTTCTGAAGGAAAAAAAAAAAAATCTACCAATATTTCCCAGACCATGGCCAGTTAAGGGATGATTTCAGAATCTCACACATCTCTCTCATCAGCTGCTTGCCTGGTGTTGTGCGAGGAACCGTCCCACTCCAGCATCCAGGACTTTGACAGGACTTCTAAGAATTAAATCTGTCTTTGAGACTTCTGTTTCATGATTTACTGGTGAATTCAAAACTTAGTAGTGACAAAACAGGAAAAAAAAATGCATCAACCACATTTCAACGTAAAAGCAAATTGCAAATTTAAAAAGAGAGCTTGACAAGGTCAGGCAGAGCACTAATCCTCACTATAACCCCTAGATTCCAGATTCTGATGATAAAAAGAAAATCGCAGTGTTTAAATCATGTGTGTTGCTTCACGGCACAAAAAGTTACTTATCTTTTACAGGATTTAGGTAATTCTTACTTAAATCTCACAAGGCAGTGAGTACATTAAAAAAAAAAAAACATTAAATTCCATCTGAACATGAGAAAACACCCCTTTTTTTTGTTTCCTCTCCCAGTTTGAGGATGGCCAAGCACTGGAACAGGTTAACCAGGGAGGTCATACAATCTCCATCCTCAAAGATATTCAAAAGCCAACTCGACACGATCCTGGGCACCTGTTTCAGGTGGCCTTCCTTGAGTGGGGTTGGACTCCAAGAGGGTTGGAGATCCCTTCAAGAGATCCCTCACAACCTAAAGGATCCTGTGATTCCATGAACACGTATTTCATTACATTTTTTGATGGAGCAATTGCATCCCAACCAAAATGGTCTGAAATGAATTTGCTGGTTATTGGAGCCATTTCTATTGTCATTAATAATACAAAGAAAAAAAAAATTGAAGGGCTCAAGCTGCCAAGAGATTGTGATTTATATTTTAATGCATGAAGATAAAATTTAACGTCACTTCAAACAAATTATTTTTGGTGGCAGATTTTATTGGACCATTACCCTCCATGAGCTGTCACAAACCTCTTATGGTGAATCACTCATAAATTGGATTCAGATGGCAAGAAGGCAGAGAAATGTGTTAACTGCATGAGTAATCCACTCAGCTTCTAAGTCCACTTAGTTATCTGGAACTTAGACTTAATACACTCTGCAAGGCAGATGTTGAAAAAAAAAACGTACACTTAATTAAATTCTTTAAAACTTAAATTCCTTTAAAAATCAGGTCAATGAGTAACCTCCACTGAAACTCGCTGTTACCTTAGACTTTTCTTCACCACCTTCAGCACCTCAGCTTGTCAAAAGTTTGGTCCATGTTCTAGTGAAAAGTAGGCTCATGAGGTTTCCACTCTAGCCCAGATCTTCTGTTGTGGTATCGCAAAGAAATTTTGCTAAACATCTCTCCCCCTATGTCCAACTCCAATATTGTTTTGTATGTACACCTCTCCAGCACCTAACTTGGTCAAGAAAAGAGCAGTCCAGATTCTGCATTATTACTACAGAAAACTTTTTGTTTCTCTCATTTCCTTCTTTTCTGTGGAATTCCACGAGTCACTGACTGTGATCTTAGGATGAAAGAGTATTTTATGAGGAAGAAAAAGAGAAGCTGTGGATGCCCCATCCCTGGAGGTGCTCAAGGCCAGGCTGGATGGGGCTTTGGGCAACCTGGGCTGGTGGGAGGTGTCCCTGCCCATGGCAGGGGGTTGGAAATAGATGATTTTTAAGGTCCCTTCCTACCCAAACCATTCTGTGATTCTATGATTCAAAATTCAATAAAATATTCTACCACAGAATCAGAAATATATTTTATAGTTCCCCGTGGAATAACGAAAAATCTGTGCTGTATTAGATATATTTGGTATACCGAAGTGAAAGATCTGAGAACACATGCACTGCTGCAACTTAAATTAGTATTTTTCTTCTTATTGCATAATTCTGTATTATTCCTTAATCTTTTGTAATTCCTGCAGCAGCAAGTATAAATCTTAATTACTGATGAGAATCACTTTGTGTTGGGGAGAACACACGCTTAGGAAAAAGACAGCCCATTGTCAATGGATTTATAAACAACACAAAGATATAAAATTGCTGGGTAGAACCGAGAAGAGATGGAACAACAATTATGGTTAATGGTCAACACAATAGAGAAGTCAACACGGGAAGAAAAACTCTTCAGTAGGTGTTCAGCTAGAAATTCAATTACGCAGCAAATGAGTGTAATTTGCTACATAAAATTTAGGTTTAAATGCCTCAAAATCTTGAGACATTATAACAGCATTTGAACGCTGTTTTCTTCCCTCCGTATTTAATTTTAGATTTCAAGCAGAGCTCTGGCATTTTCAGGGCTGACCATGGGAGAGGGGAAAAAAAAATGTCTTTACCACTGCTGTAATTTTCTACGTGACTGTAAATTATAATTCACATTTCAGCCCACCATTGCTGATGTATTTCATATAAAAAGTTACGTATCTGATATAAAGGGACGTATCAGATGCTCAGCTGCTGCCAGGGCACTTCAGCACTGAAAAGCGACGGCTCCGGCAAACCCGGAGAGGCAGATTGTGTTTCTGCTCTTGGCACTTTCCTGCGGAGTGACAGCCAGAGAAACGCTTACTACTCTGTCTCTCAGGCCCCAAATCACAACACACACCTCTTTTGTAACGTACTTTAGCATATGGATTAAAAAAAAAACATGCGAGACAGACTTCGTTACTCCAGTTCACTACCTGTTACATTGAGCTACTGAAGTTTCCGAAAGCGAGCAAATATCAGTTCTGAGGTCTGTTCCCTCATACCTAGCAAAGAACAAAGGAAAATTTAGAAAATTCAACATTGTTAGGAATTGTAGCACCAAATATGGAGGCGAATGAGGTTTGCTTTCCACCTTCTCCTTCAAGCTTAAGGAGGAAAACTAAAAAAAAAAAAACTGGAAGTCAATGCCAATCTTCTAGAGCTTTCCATTTTGCTTTTATATGGAACAAGAAGCTTCTGGTCAAAGTTATACATCACAAAAAGCAATACTGACTGAAACATACCCCTGCATAGCCCTTGATGAGGTATATAATTCCCAGATGTCCTTTCATTGCCTTCAGATTTCCATGGGGACTTTACTAGCTCTTGTAGCAAATTCCCATTCCCAGACATGAATTTACAGCCCTTGTAAATTCATTCTGACAAAGCATGGAAAGAAAACTTTCTAAAAAGTTCTAAAGTTTCTAAAAACTGGACATATTTCTGGGCTTCAAGGCAACTAAATGCACTACTCTTCATGTTCCAGCAGGAATCAACTATAAACAAACATTTCTAACTTCCACATCTCTCTTTTTAAGTTTGCTGTGCCCTAACCTTAAATTCTGGTCTACAATCAGTACTGAAACACCAAGAAGCTCAGTGTTTAAAGGCTGGGCAGCTTTAAGCACGTTTCTCTTTCTCATACAGACAGAAAGAAAGCAGGCAGTGAAATGACTGCTGCCTGCACCTCTGGGTGAACTCTGCCCCAGAAATTGGCCGAGTGTAGAAGTGGGCTGAATGGGCATTCGTCTCCTTCACCTTACTGCAGGGTTTGGATTCCTCTGCCCCTCCCTTCCCTTCCTCTAATGGCACGGTGTGTTCGACTCCTGTCATGTTGTCTTCTTTATGGCCACGTTTTTGTGTCTTATCACAGCTGTAATCACATTTCTTGCTGAGCAGCAGAATCGGACTATTCTTTCCACACTGTAAAAAGTCACGGTGCTTGACAGCCCCCCTATTTTACCTACAACTTCTCTTCTCTGATGCTCCGTACCCGTTAAACGCATACTGTGGGACCGCTCATCAAGTCACTGCTTTGCTGCCTCAATGCCGAGCCTGGAAAATGTAACTGAAGTCAATCACACAATTAAATTTGAGAGTGCATATCCACTGGAAATGTTGTAGCAGCAGTCTCCTAAAACACATACAGGAAATTAAACAATGATATCATCAGTCTATGTATAACTTTTAATTCAACCTGCTGTACCAGCATACGCCAGGTAACCTGTCCCAGGTGCCAAAATAGCACCAGGCTCATTCCTCTCATTGGGCTATCTTCTGTTTATTGGAGTCTGACTTTAAATTAGCTTTTCAGCTCTTCAGGATATGGCTTACTTCCTGGTATTTCTGCTGGTAGTAATAGCTGGTAATAAACAACATGACTAATATTTGGTGATAAACAGTATTAGCAGCCTGCGTGAACCAAAACTACGTTTCAAGAGCACCTAAATTATTTTACATCAAAACGTTTGAAGGACGAAACAGATAACATTTGATTTCCCACTGCAAGTTGTGATTTAGAATTTTCTGACCACGCACTGAAGACCAAAACCCAGAGTTTGGCTGCTAATTAGCCCTGCCCTGCCCAGCGTTTCCTCACCTGCAGCCCCTCTGCCCATTCATTCCGTTTAGGATGTGTAACTGAAACACACGGGGAGGCGACAAGTTAAAAATAGCAGGAAAAAAAAAAAAAGCCAATTAGTAAGAAGTGCCACAATAACCTTTGTCAGGATAAATTTAATGTATAGGGCTCAGAGATAGTTCCTATGGCAACCAGAGGCACTTGCAAGGTACCATTAATGAGAAATGCAGTATCTGTCACACAAGGAACGAGATGCAGCAGCAGCCTGGCAGGCTATTTAAAGATCCTGTTTTCCTCCCTGCCCCCTTTTCTTCAAAGAGCAGCAGGAAAATAAACTACTACTCAAGTAGCTTTATTATGTGTAATTTTCTAATTTCGTATTCTCTTGCCACTCCTCCAGTCACTGAACTGTTCAGACCTCAATGTAAGCTTTATTCAAACTGAACAGATCACGTTTGCGGCCGTAACCCACATTTTGCCTACTTTTGGCAAACTGAACTTCGCTCCCAACATGCACAAAGCAGCAAGATGCAAAACACTTCGCCCAGGTACCCCAAAGATACAGTCACAGGCCTTACAATTAAAAAATATGGTTTCATTGTCCACAGGAGACAGACATTGTGAAATTAAGATATACGTTCATTAAAAACTGCCTGTTTAGATAACAGTGTTCATCTCTTATTTTTACAGAATATAGTTGGAAATTATTTCAGATGTAGCTTTGATGTTTTCCCCAAATGCACACAAACAAGGATTCGGTGTGAACAGCTTTAAAACCAGAGGTTTCTCTATTTTATACACAAAGTCCACTTCCACTTTTGGTATGTATGAAAAACCACCACAAACGTGGACTGACAAGCCTCCATTAACTTGGTACTATAACACCCACAGAGTAATACAGTTCATATCAGGGCCTTAAAACATAGTAAATCATCATAATAGTGCATTTTTCAGGATCGTGAGAAATAACGAAGTGTGTGCAGCCACAGCTCCTTGATTTAGCATCACTAACTACAGGACGGGATGGAAAGGCTTCTTCTAATATACTGCCAATTCTCAAAACCTGGGCCAGGTGAAAGAGGTGTTTCAACCACGCCAGGATTAACAGGGATACAGCTGGTTTATATGAACTGTCCTTCACTGCTCTTACCCCCACTCTCCGTGCAAGCATGTTCCCTGAAACCTTGTTCTCTACACCATTTGAAGTTTCTCCTTGATCAGTCTTGGTTTCGTTCACCCCAACCTGAAGAATCCTGTAACAAAGACTTTAAGAGCTCAGAAAGTGCTGTGAATTATCATTATCATCATAATTATCATTATCAAACCGTACTTGATCATTTATCAATCCCAAACAGGCAGCTTTCATTTTAAACATTTTGAGTTTAATACTAAAACTTTAAAGTAATAAATCTCCTAAAATTAAGCACTCAAGAACACAGATCAAAGGCAGTTTGGGATTCAAGTAGGTTAAATGTGGCCCTGCCAAGCTTTTGCACTGGCATTAGCAGGTGTTAGACCTCCTTGAAGCTGCTAAAGCTCTGCCAGCTCACTGGGAGATGTACAACTCATTAACACCTTTTTGATATAAAAGATAAGGCAGACAACAGAGGTAAACCTGGAAGGAAACTTTGGCGATCAGCTGAGATGCTGGGGCCTCATTAATCAAAGGGAAAGATTTTAGCTGAGATGCATCCATGGCCAGGATTTTATAACACGTGCTTCACAGCAACTGTTAGCAGAATTATTATTCTGCCATGTGCTCTGTGGAGTTACACTGCAATTGGAAATGAAAAAACAACAGACAAAGAATAAACATTTTGGAAAAAAATACAGATGACCTGGTAAGCTGTAAGTTGAAACAATTTAGAGAGAAAAAAAAAATCTTGTTACAAATGATGACTTGGTAGATTCTTTCCAAAACCAAATTAGTTCCTGAAGACTTACACAGAGGAAAAATGATTTTAATTGTATTTTATTTGTGGCATGCAGCCAAACTAAACCACTGGTCAAACTCTGCTCTTATACCAGGTGTAGCTAGTTTCAAGACATACCCGAATTTATCCAAACTGCAATTTTTAGCTTTGCCATGTGACTTGTAATACTTTCAACTGATTCAAAAACTGTTAAAGGTTGCTGTTCCTGCCTGTCCACTGCTTTTTCTCTTACATTTCTGATGTGTGCCAGCTTGCTTTATTTTTTATTTTTTTTTCTCAAGTCTAATAGCATTGACACTTCTCTATTGCTCTTCCTACCATGCTGTCTGGCAAAGAACTTGTTACATTAACTTCAGTGAGCTTTCTCAGATGTGCTCCTCTGCTGTGTGGATGATGAAGGTCCCAACCCAAGAAACAACCAGGTTAATCCACATGGATATACTCAGAAACCTCAGATAAGCATGGGACTGTGTGATTTCCACCCATTTTAATTCACTAATTATTAACAGCATTAAACAGCAAGTATTAAGATGCCAGTAGTGGAGGTATCAGCAGAACAGAAAGAAAGAGGTATTAAATGTTAGAATAAAGAAAAGACTATAAAAAGAGGTATTGATAAACAAAAGCATGAAGAGTTAGTTGAAACTCTTTGACTGGACATTCCTATTTTATAAACCCAACATTTAGGTATATTAAAGGTTTGTATTTCTAAAGCTCAGAAGCATGTTAGAGGATTAACGTAACGAGGAAACAGAAATTCAAAAAGACAATCATCACCATATAGTCTCAGAATATGGTACAATATTGCAGAATGTGTAGAAAACAAGGTCAAATTACAGATGCAATGAATGCTTTCACCCATGTTTCTTTTCAAATTAAGAACAACTGGCCCAGAGTAAAATTCAATTTTTGGAAAGAATTACGAATTTTACAAAGTTTAATCTTTCCAAAGTATGAAACGAAGCTGCTTCTATACTTTAATATGACGATGTGATAATGCTTCTTAAAACTGGCAGGATTATAAACTAAAAGAAAGGAACCAAAAAAAAAAAACAAACAAACAAACAAAAAAAAAAAAACAGTACATTTCACTGTTTGTCAACCCCCAAGAAAAATTTCTATTCCAAATGGTGACAGAATATTAATGTGCAACACGAAGGCATTCTGGATTTAAAAAGTATAATTTCAGGGGGAAATAATTTCCCATAGAAGTGAAAACATCCTACCACGTGCTGATGTGTATTTAAAATGTCTATTTAAAAGGATGGTTGGTTTGCATTCGACTCCTATTGAATGCTGAGCAGAGGTTTTTGTAGATGTACATACATGTATGAAAATCCACATCCAGCTCCTGAGAGGTAAAAGACAGCCCAGAGCTCATCCGGGCTATTTGAAGCTATTCACTATTTAAAGGTTGGATTCTTCTTCCACCCTGTTCATTGCTTTGAATTTATTACCTCTGAGTTTCATCTGCTATTTGATCACCTCGTCCTTCTGTAATTCCTTGCAGCTGGCTTCCCACTCTACAGCCCCCGATTTACTCACAGGGCACTTCCCAGCCCCCTGCTCGCTCCTTTTCCCACTCAGTTTCCAGGAAGGCCGAGCAGCACAGGGCCCAGCATGGATCCCAAAAGGACTCCATCGATGGCTTTACTTCTACAATTAACAAAATGATTATTCACTCCTCTGTCACCTTTCTCTAAACCAAGTAATAACTCTCATTTCTTACCCCACAGCAGCTCCGATTCTCTATCAGCCTTTGGTGAGGAACGTTGTCACATGCCAACAGGTGCATTAATTAGGTCAGCCTTACCCACAAGCTTGTTAATGCCTTAACAGAACTGAAATGGATTTATGAGCTAAAACTTCCTTGCTTAAAAACATGTTTACTCTTTTCTAATTCAGCACTTATCCACTGCAGATGTACATAGAAAAAAAAAATGGGAAGAAACCTGTAATTAACCTTCTTTACAAGTTCCCTGAGGGTACGTACTCACGACTCAACATGTCAAACCTGGAGTGTTTCCAAAATGTTGGCATCTTTCATAGCCCGAAAGCACTGTATAAGACAAAGAGTAATTTTCAACGTGCAGATATGAAGGCTTCAAACATACCTACAGCACTAGACAGAGATGACAGCACCACGGGATTCTGAGTTAGGGTTACTCTACCTTCAGTAACGCTCCTTCTGAGGGACAGACAATTAAACCACTCCAGTGATTTCATTTGAGGACTGACTATTTTTCTTTAAAAATCAAAGCTAGAGTGGAATTCTTCATTTTTACTGCTCTTTCCAACTGTAAGGAAACAAATTAGAAGCAGTAGGCATTTTCCAAAACTGAGCAAATGTGCTTTGAAGGTCACATTGTTGACTTAAGAGCGTACCGAGCCACCAAGAGGGACACCAAAAGGGTGGCTGGAGGGGAGAGACTAAATGAACAAAAATAAGGGAAGATATTGGGCTTCACACCACATCACTGCCTGCCAAGGTTTCACGTTGCTTCTCCAGTGACTGCCAGGGACGGCAGTCGTACAGACAGATTAATACTGAAGCTGACGGTACCTAAAATGAATGCATTTGAAACTCTCAGCCAAGAAATCAGGTTTTGTTACTGTTATTTAATCAAATTCACTTGCGGAGGTATCAGCATAAGTGAATATCGTGATACAACATGACAGCTGTTTTGTCTTGCGTGTTCTTATTTTGGCCATCTTTCCTAAAGCACTGGGTATTTTTCAGTGGAGTGAGGAAGGATTGGTCTAACTTTCTGAAGGGTAAAAATTGCATTAAAAGGATTTTCAAAAGAAAATAAAGACTCAGTTTCAAAGTTCTGAAAACACCTCTACGACAGCAAAATGGAAACATCGTTAAAAAAAAAATAGGCTTTATACACCAGAGCATTTACACAGCATCTTTCAGACTTCTTCAGATTGTTGTTGTTTTAGCTTGTGGCTCCAGTTAATGAAGGAAGAAGGAAATGGATGTCAAGACTGAAGAATAAATTCAAACTACCGAGGCACTAATTCTGATTGACTTTTCTCTTTGAAGGAAAGACTCATAAAACAGCTATTTTAATTACACTTTTGATCATCTAAAATAAATTAATAGGAATCGGGTATTTTCATTTCCAACTTCAGGAAGCCGATGCCGTGCCATCGTGATCTTTTGCAGAAGATCAGAGAGCAGGCAGAAAGCCAAATCAGTGCAACGCTGAAGTGCAACTTTAATAAATCCTTTGGCTGTTAAACCAGCCTAACTGGCAGCCATTCAAGACAATCTTCTTTCATCCCATTAACGCAGTCACCATGTCACCACCACCGCAAAACACAGCAAGTGCTCCTAAATACAGGCAGTATGAATTCATCTATTTAACTAGAGATATCGGTGTGACCTAGAGCTAGGTGTGACCTAGAGCTGTACCTGCGCCCAAATGCTCACTCTTCTACTGGCAGAAAGAAGAAAAATGTCCTGAAATGTGTTGGTAGTTTTTTTCCCCTAAAAACAGAGGTGATGGTTAATTAGGAAATGGACAAAAACTATTAAGTTCCCTTCACAGTTTGAACCTACAGCCTATAAAGGTTCTACAGCAAGATACCCTTTCCTCCCTTTCCTCTGTATTTCCAAGTCTCCAAATAAAATAAGAAGTAATCAAACATACAAAGAAGGACCACGTAAATGCATGCTACTTTCAATAACAGACTACTTAAAGTAATATGGGTCTGGAGGCCAAGAGCTTTAAATGTAAACTGGCACTATGCCTTCTGTTCCAGATGAAAAATAAGGGAAGAAAGGGTAAGGAAAGGGATTAATCGTCTGGAAGCAATAATAATAATGACAGAATAGGCCAAATGTTGGTAAGACAAAGTCTTAGAGGACAAGAGAAAGTGATAGAGGAACCAAGTCATATGGGCACTTGCCTGGCGGGAACAACAAAACTCTGTTGGCTTTGGGAAGAAGGAGCACGTTTCCAATGAGCAGCTAGATTTGCAAATCAAAGAATATTTTAGGTTGGAAGGGACCAATAGAGGCCATAAGGTTCAAACCTTCATTCAAAGCACAGCTAGCCTGGAAGTCGGCCCCAAAGATCCACATCTGCAGCCCAACAGCATACAAGAAATATTTATTTATTTTTTTACAAACCCGCTCTGATCCAGGCAGTTTCCTTTGGCCATCACAGGTTAGGTAGCATTGCGTTCAACTAGGTTGGAAGGAATCAAGAAATAATCTCTTCAACAGCAACGTTTGCAGCCTACCTTGAGCGTGCTCCATAAGGGAAGTCTGACAGGATTTGGGGTTGTGGCAACTACATGAGTAGAGCTGCAGATATGTACCTCCCTACCCAGTAGGGCTCGTCCAGATGGCATCTCTTTTTACTTAATGGTTGTCTATCATCATTTCTTTCACACCTAGGTTTCTAACTTGGACTTCACTGTAATAGTGCATTAAAATTTGACATGTGACAACACGCAACTATAGGGTGAGAGACAGCAAGGACCTATCCCAGTTGTGCTCACTACTGAGTAGGTTCAGGACAAAACAGAAATTTTGATTAACTTTCCGTCTCACAGAATTAGTGACAAACTTTGGTAGAAAAAACATGTTTGTTAACACTACTGACCCTTCTCCTTCAAGTAGGAAATCCACTAAAAAACAAGAATGGACAACCCAATTTTTTTTCCATGGATTCATTTCTTCCCGTGGATATTGCTGTTTTTCATTTAATGAGGGGACTCATTTCTAGTGAAAGGCTCATGATGGTCAGCCTTCAATTCCACTTTTTTCCATCATCCCTCAGTGTTGAAATATGGTCTTTCTATAACCACAGTACAAACCTATAGGCACCAATATGTGTGAATTAAGAGCAAGCACAATTTGATTTTCAGGAAGCAGTATTTTTTTCCTGTTTAGCTTTTTGATCCATTCTTATCTACCAAAAAAAGTATTTATGAATTTTCTTACATTCTTCCCTCATCTCCCCACGTATCTTGTGCAAAAATGAAAAATAAATGAAGAAGTACTAGCACTTCACTCTTTTTCTTAATACACGTGTACTTTGTTGGATGCCTCCACTTAGACTGCTAGTTACTAAGGACCAAATTCTGTTTCCCTCTGTAAGTGTCCAGCATCCACAAACTTCAATAAATGAATGTTTTTTCCCACGTATTGACGAAACGAAGACAGGAAGAACCCTTGCTTCTCCTACAAAAAAGCTCCTTTACCAATAAATAAATAAAAATCTAAATCTGAATTCTGAAATCAATTGTTTTTTTCAAGAGAGATTTTTTTGAACCCTCGTTTCCTACAGCCAGTGCTCTAGTTAAGATTTAAGGCAGAAATAAAGATAAATATCAGATTTGGAGTAATTTACAGATCATCTAAAACTAGGATAAAAAACTCATACAATACCTAAGTGATATTTTGTATAGAGGCCAACCTATCTAACCATGTTTATGTTATATCTTATTAAACTTAATAAATCCTGTCAGAGACAAACTTGGCCTACACTCACAAACCTCCTGTTCCCCTAGCTGAGTACACAAAATATTAGGAACGGTGCAAATTTGGTCTGTTAAGGTCAAGTCAATGTTCAAAGATGTCAGAAAAACTGCCATGCAGGCTAGATCCAGCTGGTTTGCCGCTGACTTAGAAAAGCAGTCAAATCGCTTACACCTACTTTTGAGAAAGTGGGAATAGCAAAAAGACCTTACGAGGAGTCACACACCACCAAAACAGCTGCCTACCCAGCACAGCACCCTCCAGTTGCTGAAGGCAATACACCGAGGTTTTCAGATGAGGCTGAAGGAAGAAAACAGCCTTGGAGTAGACAAATAAAGGAAAGACTACCTAAAGGTTGCTCTCTCCTTAACAACTAGGCAAGAGGGGTTTATCTGTGCTCCAAGTTATTGTGGTTTTGACAGACACAGAAATGCTAAATTCAAATGTTGATCCTAAGAAAGAGATGTCGATGTTTTCTCATCGACAATTGCAGGGACACAGCACTTGAAAAGGTCTTCCTGTTGGAAGGTGCAGCAATTGCAGGCAGGTCTTTAGCCATTCAGCTGATGACACCTTCGACAAAGCCAGGTCCTTTGCCTCTTACTTCTCAGCAAGGAAAACTGCTTGATGATCTGATGTCTGAGGCTTGGAAGTCTCTTCGTTTCTAGCTTTATTCATAGATAGCTCAAAGCCAAGTTTTTCCTGGTGTTCTCACCTCCCTTGACATTTAAAAGAGAGCCCAGCCCGTCTTTGTCCCCAGCTTGACAGAACACATTAATAAACCCTTTTAACTTTTACTGCTCTTATCAAACCGAATTCTAGGTCTACATCACTTTGACCAGTTATCTGCATCTTCTACCATGCGATCTTGTCTTTCTTATATTCATGTGGCCAGAAATGTTGTAATTCTCAACTACTGTTCCATGTTTCTATTTGCCGATCATATTCCCCAATCACATTTGTTGTTTTTTTTGCAGCACACTCCCATGGAGGACTCACAACCATCGTGTGATATCACCCACCATCCCCTCACACCTTACCAGAAAAGCAGGTTCCTTTCACAGAAAGGATTTCTTCAGTGTTTTAACCACAAAGCAATCCAAATTTAAGTTTCTCTTGATCGTTCCCTTTATTTCTTATTATTTCTTTATTATTATGACTTGCCAGCCTATCATTTTTGCAGATCTTTTAAGTAAAGTCTCCAGTTTTTGATAAGTGCTATGAAATAAACATTAAAAGTGGACCATGATATTGATCTGAGAAGTGCTAGACACATCATCCTTCCCTACCCAAAGTAATATTTCTTTGCTATTAGTAAAAATAAATAAATAAATAAATAAATAAATAAATAAATAAATAAATAAAATACATAAAATAAAAATGGAAAACTTTAAGCATCTGAGCTATGTATTTAACAACTGTCACGGAAACAAACACCATTACCCTGAAAACAGGAGGTGATTTTTTTATGTTTGGGTTATTACAACCTTTGGTATTTTTTAAAATCAGCTTGAAGCATCCTCAAAAACTTCCAGCTTGTCATGTTTTTAATGCGAAGAGCTGGGGAAACTGCTGTGAAGTTGATGACAGCAAGGCCTTAATCATAGTGGCTTTGTCCTTAAAAAAAACAAACTATAACAGCAACATAAGGAAGACATAATTAATCTCTCATACAGACAACATGCCCTGTCACAATCAAAAGCACAAATTAAACATTGACTTAGCAGCTGTGAGCAATAACAAGCAGGATTTACTTACACATAGACAATACATTTATTAAGGGAACTTACTGATGGGTTAGAAAAAGTAAGAATTTTTAACTTCTCCTACCCTTTGGAAGAGGACTTATTTCCAAATGTTTTCAATGCACCTGTGCATTCCTAAGTAACTCTACCAAAAATGCAAAATACAACACTTCCATTCAACTGAAAGCTTCACTGAAACACTGATAACTCAGTACATGTTTATTACAAACAGTTCTAAAAAAAACAGCAAGTATTTAACACCAGTCTGATAACCAGCTTCCAGAGTAATGCCACTTCTGCAAACTCCACATTTAGCGAACTAGCTCTAATCAGATATTCCCAGACTTCACAGCTCGATTAACCGATGTATTTAACTAAGCAGTAGTCAATGGCCAATGCTCAGTAAGTATGCACACAAAGAATTTTGTACATAACCATATTTTTCATGAACAAAAACCACCATCCTGCATGATGATGGGAATCAAAATAAAAATCTTTATTTTCTGATTGTCAATAAATTTAACAAAAAAATAAAAATAGCTGAGTCAATACATACAGAAGTTCACTTATCAAAACTGAGAAAAGTCCTGCTCAACTTTAGTGAATATTTACACAAAAGCTCACTCATTTAGCCCTCCAGCCCTGCGAAAGGGCGTGAATTGGCTACCCAGAAAGGAGCCTGGCTTGTGATTCTTAATTTCTGATTATTAGCTTTGTTACTGTAGTATTTCTCTGCTACTTGAATGACCAATACAAGGATGCCCGCATTTATGATGGCCTGTAGCAGCGATACATCTATCCAGCTTCAAGAGGTACTTCTATTCAGAAGGAAACACAGCTCTCAAAAACTTTTGGATTTCATTCCTGATCCTTTACAGCTCCTCCGTGACTGGCAGTCTTTGTCCCTTTTTTCCCAGCCTGTTCTTACCCAGGTGCTGTTTGTTCTTCACTTCTCACCTCCTCACCCAGCCCTATTCCCCTGCAGTTCAAGCCTTAATACTCACGGTCCTCACACCAAGGCCAAAGCCATCCAAAACCTCCAGCACCTAAATGTGTTGTACCTCTGGCCTCCAGCTGTGGAGTCGCATCTACATAAAATCTCTCAAACCTCCGTTGTGTCCCACCACAAAGATATGTGAGAGGATTCATCTAACTCAGAGCATCACCTTGATGAATCTCGCACTGCTGCTGATGTTTGCCATTCCGGACTGCCAGACATACTGTGCACAGAATGGAAATGCAAAGGTAATGCAGGGGATGTTGCACAAAATGAGATATCCTGGGGCACATAACGAGATAACATCTATTACCATAAATTATGAAGTGATTTACGCATAAATGAGGGTTGTCGTGAAATTTCATTTTAATGGTTTGATAATCAAGTAAGAAACACAATAATTACCATACCTAAGGTTTTCAATAAATTAAAATCACTGCTACCAGCAACACTTTTTTTGTGAACGTACCTGATACAATTCCCTCCCAGAGCTGCCTGCTAGATTCTTTTGGTTTCATTTCTGGATGCCGCATCACCATGATAAACAAGTTCAGTTTGACTGCTGATTACACTGAAAACATTTCCAATTTACAGCAAATCTCCATCAATGATGTACAGTCGACTACTTGAAGAAACGGCTTTGCAGCTGGGAGGCTCCACTGGTCAAGAAAGCTGAACTTTCCAATAGCAAATGTAAGAGAATTCCCTGCAAATTCCTTCCCACTAGGCACAGGAGTGCACATCTTACATCCTACAGTGACTGCTCCATAATACAGAAAGCAGAAACAACACAACAAAGGCTTCCAAGTTATTTTACTTTCTAAACATACAAAGGGGGAAGCAAAGAGGCGAGCAGTGAGCAGGATGCAGCATTATCCTTCTTTGTATGTTTGTTGGCAGCAAATATGAAAGGCTCGAGCAATGAGAACAGGAACGAAGAAAACAATTTCCTGCTATCTACACTTTGTCAGGACAGGAGATTTCAAAATGATGGTGATGAATGGAGGGATGGTAAATTACAAAAGGAACCGTGAGTGACCAAAGTAAGAGCTGGAGAAAAAACTACAATTTAAATAAAAGTGGAATGGGGAAAGCATTAGGAATGAGGAAGATATCAAGAAGGTACAAGCAAGGGGAAAAACAACTGGACTTGTCTGAATGGCCTCACTTCAAATACTACTCAAATATTAACAAAAAATCGATGTCAGCTGGGAAAAACTGATAAAAAGAGAATTTAAGAGTAGGGCTTGTTGAAAAACATTGTGCATCTGGACTGAAAGCACTTGGTTCAAAAGCAAACACCTGTGAAACACAGAATCATTAAGGTTGGAAAAAACCTCCAAGATCATCTGGTCCAACCATCACCCTACTGCTAACGTCACCCATTAATCCATGTCCCTAAGCACCATGTCCAATCTTGAATCATTGCTCTAAAAAAAGGGGAAAATTACTTTTTTTTTTTTCCCTATTTTTTTTTTCACGATTAATAAAAGTCGTTTGCTAGAAAGAGTTTGCTAATTTTAAGGCTCAGTGTATGTTCCACCTAAGTTACCGTAGCAGATCCATCCCAATAAAAATTAACCCTCTAAGACAGGAGTTATATACACAGCTACAAACACATAGTAACAATTGTGCTTATCATTCAAGAAATAGATAACAAATGAGTTTAGAAGTGACAGAAAACTTGGTGCAACTTCTAAGCAAGAATAAAATGGTAAAATATCTTGCATAAAGATTAAACTCACCATCCTTGCAAGAAAGAGCTGCAAAAACCACATTGATAAATGGCTGCTTCAAAAGACTTATGGAACAGGTTTATGTGCATTGCAATATACAAATTTAAGGGTATTTAAACTTCAACTATTAAGCCTATAGGAAAAAACAAGTAATTCATTCAAGGAGATGCAAAATGATTTTATAACCTTATTTGTAGCACTATTTATGTTTGTTATAGACCATCCCAAAAATTGGGAGCAACAAATTCCAAGCAGTTTACCAACCACAGAAATGATGGGAAACAGGATACAAAATAAATATTCACATTTTGGTGAGTATTTAACTTCTATTTTGACAAAGAAAAGAATGAATTCTTTCTGAATAAGATAAAGTAACAAGAACTGCATGTTACTGATACTTTTGCCCATTCCTTGATAAATAAAAACTGACAAAATTCAGCCATATTTTGAGTTGTCATACTTTGCCCTTTGTCAGGATATTGCTGGTACTGTTATATATTCTGTATTTGTTTTTCATGGTTGCATACCTTCCAGCAGATTTGTTAATTGTTTTATTTTTTGCCAGCTCTACAATGTTCAAAGGAAAAACAGGCCCCAAATACCATCATTAGGGTAGAAATGCATGGTATTGTTACAAATAGGACCCTTTTAATACTGAAAGGACTTACCGCTGGCATTCCCCGGCATGCAGAATTAAATCTTCATTGTTCCTAGCACTAATGGTCAACTCGTGCTCTGTAGAATTGAAGACGTCTAGAAGGAGATGGCACTGCCGGGTGCTGTTCAGACAGGGGAAAAAAAAAAAGGAATATTGCAACTTATATATCAGAATATATCAGAATAAGCATGTATACATAAAAATTTAGATGCATATAAATATACATATATTCACATATATATATATTTTATACCCTACTCCAACTATATGAGTATCTAGCTCTTTTACTAGAAATAACTCTTTTTTGGCATCTGAAGCACTCTCTCCCATACACCAAGTACTTCAAGAGAGACAACTTTGTCCCTTTTGTAGGAAAGGCAAACACAGGCAGGCTTAACAGAAATTCTTACATTCACCAGCTACCATCCTTCAAATCCAAATTTTCCTAGAAACATTCACTATGAATATACCAACCGTGTTTCTGGTAAACCTAGGAAATAATACCAACAAAGATACAGAAAAGAAACTCTTACTGTAAATTTTTATTCTCATTTATAAACTTTTCTTCCTTGTGAAACTAAACACAATCAGCAGCACTGGATGAAGATTATAATATAATTCACATGAAACAAAAAAAAATCAGGAACAGAACCAGACAGTAAAATGCCAGATACAACCAGACAGCCCCAATAATGCTTTATCAGACCACTCAAATTCAAAACTTCCTCAGAAGCTATTTAACAACAGGGAAATATCGTAGCCTTAAGCATCACTACAATTTAGTTTTAGCTATAAATGACTTTGAAGTTTAAATGCATGTATAACAGAATTAGGTGACTCGCCATTGGGAATTACAGAATAAAGTAGTAAAGCCATTGTACAAAGGTTACAGATCATCACAACCCATGCAATTGCTACCAGAAACAATAAGTGGGGGAAAGGGACTCGTACTGAATGTCAGAAGTAAAAGCCATCAGCAGCTTTAATTTGAGAGGGAGTTCGCATGAATCACAGAGTGGTTTGGGTTGGAAGGGACCTTAAAGCCCATCCAATTCCAACCCCCCTGCCATGGGCAGGGACACCTCCCACCAGCCCAGCTTGCCCAAAGCCCCATCCAGCCTGGCCTTGAGCACCTCCAGGGATGGGGCATCCACAGCTTCTCTGGGCAGCCTGGGCCAGGGCCTCACCACCCTGAGTGAAGAATTTCCTCCTTATATCTATCATCTTTTAGTTTAAAGCCATTCCCCCTTGTCCTATCCCTACACCCCCTGACAGAGTCCCTCCCCAGCTCTCCTGTAGGCCCCATTTAGGCACTGGCAGGCCACTGGAAGCTCTCCCCGGGGCCTTCTCTTCTCCAGGCTGAACAACCCCAACACCCTCACCCTGAATTCAGTCAGGCACTGAATTGCAAGCGAACGCTGCCAGCAGACAGTACCGTGCCGTGCTTTTTTAGTATTTTAAGGGTTTTCACTCTTTTGGGGTAAAGCCCCAGTGAATACTGCATATAGAGAGGAATGCACAAAGGTGGCTGAGTGCCTGAAGCAAACACATCAAAACTCAAGAATTTGGACCAGATAAGGAGCCCCAGCTCGCAGCAGCAACTCCCCGACTTAATTAACAACTCGCAAGGAAGAAATGACTGGAAGGGCAGGATTCGAGTCAGTAGCTAACCTGTTACCAGCCGGGCATGAAAAAGAGAGAAAAGGAAGCCTGGCTTCCACCTCATAGCTGGGAGAGAGGGACGAGACCTGTAAAGACGCAGGAAACTTCTGCTTCTCGAGGAGATGCTAAGATAAAACCTGCAAAGGAGACTGCCAGGGTTGAGTCAGTTTACAAAGTTCAATGCAGAAGGAATTCTTTATTTACCCCACAGCAAAAATCAAACAATTGTCTGAAGTTGCACTCAGACAAGCCCTGTGCGGTATTTTTGGCAGGAGAACTGAAGTTTTGGAAATAAAACAATTGCTGTAAGTGTAAAAGATCTATAAAACCATCAGTCCTTCCGAACAGGACACTGCCCCTTAACACTAACATTTCTGAATGGGAACTCTGAGATTATGTAGGGAAAATTATTCATCATCGTGAGACTTTTTTCATCTTTTTCAAACACAAAACAAAATGGGTGTGTAGGGGAATGTCCTTGTTGGCTTTGAGTTAACTCTCCAGGGAAATCTTAAAAAAAATAAAATAAAAATCAGAGTTACAGAATAATTATGGTAATTTGAAAAATAAGAATGAGATACAGGTATAAAGAGTTTATAGGCTACGTTAAGACCTTAGGAAAACAGTATTAAAAGTTCAGAGTAAATACGTATCAGTGCCAAACCACCTATTATTTAAGGTTACAAAAATATAATAATTGAAAGAGCAAGCTTCAAATACTAGAAATAAGACAAAGCATAAACCCTGGAAAATAAGATGTGATAGCATAATGAAGTGAAAAGGAAAAAAAAAAAAAACACAAGTTGTTAAAAGCAAATTGTTTAAAGACCTAAAAAATGTGATATTTTTTTTAACCATGTCACAATCTGTATGACTGTGTAGAACTGATGATGTTGAGCTACAATCTGGGTGAAAGTTTCAGAAAAACAATTAGCAAGAAAGTCAAATTAATTCTTTATATCAATTTTCACTACAGGTGAACTTACAGAAAACTGTCCTCTGCGAGACAGGAATTAAAGGATCTGTATCAGTGTCAGTAAATGAGATTTTAGAAGTAAATTGTATTCATGCAAGTGTGATAAAGGAAATTCAGCATGAATTTGCTGAACTACTACATAAAAATCAAGTCAGTAATCTGTTGCTTTAACTAAGCTCTGTACAGGAGACATTTCAAATGTCATATTGTTTTAAGGATTTCAAGGCAATTGAGAAAATTAGCCATGGCCTCCATTTTTTATTTTATTTTTTTAAAGAAAAGTCTGAAAGCTTATAAAAAAATTAAACACTCAAAAGAAAAAAAAATGGGTATAAGATGATGTAATTACAGGCAATAGCAGCCTAGTGAAATTTTTGGCTGAGAAAAAACAGTCACGCCACTGTTTCCTGGACCTGGGAAAGATTATTCTCACTTACCCAATTTCTTCTTCATTTTCCAAGCTAGCCACCACCATGTACCACCATATAACAGTTTATGCTAAAAGGTTAGTGGATTGGGAAGGGAGGTAGAGGCTGAGTCACTGGGAGAAAATCCACTACATTGAGACCTCTAAATGTAGGTAAGAATGGTGAGTTACCTTTCTTTCCTCCCCGAGAAGGGAGAGAACCGTCTTTGCAAGATGTCACACAACTTGAAGGGTCACTGGTAGCTCCCCGGTCTTTCTAGAGGTTCTGGATTATTTTGCTGAGACTAATTACTTCTTAAACTTTGGTTCAGACACATCTACAGTAAGTCATTTGGTGGGTTTGGGTGCTTTTGGTGGTTTTTGTTTTCTTCCTCCAAAACATCTATACAGGTAGCACAATATCATCCCATATTAACACACCTAATTAAAACTTCATCAAGTTTTGGTTTATTCCATATACTTACAGGTACAATATACCAAATCACAGAATCACAGAATCACAGAATTTCTAGGTTGGAAGAGACCTCAAGATCATCGAGTCCAACCTCTAACCTAACACGAACAGTCCCCACTAAACCATATCCCTAAGCTCTACATCTAAACGTCTTTTGAAGACTTCCAGGGATGGTGACTCCACCACCTCCCTGGGCAGCCTGTTCCAATGCCTCACAACCCTTTCAGTAAAGAAGCTCTTCCTAACATCTAACCTAAAACTCCCCTGGCGTAACTTTAGCCCATTCCCCCTCGTCCTGTCACCAGGCACGTGGGAGAACAGGCCAACCCCCACCTCTCTACAGCCTCCTTTAAGGTATCTGTAGAGAGCGATAAGGTCGCCCCTGAGCCTCCTCTTCTCCAGGCTGAACAAGCCCAGCTCCTTCAGCCACTCCTCGTAGGACTTGTTCTCCAGGCCCCTCACCAGCTTCGTCGCCCTTCTTTGGACCCGAAAACAGCATAAAAGAGCACAGAGCTTCCCTTCCCTGCAAAACCAGACACTACAAATACAACACACGTCTTTTCTGAACGGAATGATACACAAATTATTGCATTATGTTAAAAGCCCAAATTAAACAAAGCTGAATTAAAGCTGGACGGGACTGTCTATAGACTCCAGGATAAAGAATACCAGTGCTTGAAAGGATTTTACTTTTGTTTCCATCTATCATTCGGACTGCTAATGGAAAGGAAATAAGCCTGGGTCAAACAAATGGTTTCAGAGCCTAAGTGGAAAAATACTAAAAATCACATCATGAAAACATTTTCCATTTCAATTACCTTCCTTGTTTGTCTATTGTGTTTCCTTCAGAAAAATCTATCACGAATTTCAGGTTCAAGATTCTCTTTCACATTTCACATGAAAGTCTGCAGCTCAGGAGGCTGTGCATGCCAAAACTAGAATTACAAAGGCTGGTTTGTTTTCACTTGGGTGATTTATTATCTGAAGGTCTCAGAGTAACATGCCAAATTAAGTCAATACTTATTTCAAACACTAAAAAAGAAGATTTTTTTTTTTTTAATTGACAAAAAGAGTTATTTCTACAGTGTCTTGGAGGTTTACTGCATAAATTAATTTCTGTTATCCTCCATTACAGAATCCAGGATATAAGGCAAACAAAAGTTAGTGACAAACTGTATTTTAAAAACCTTCCAATGTCTGCTCTGATGACAGAAATCATCACAAAACTGGGGCTGTGGGAACTTAAGAGAAGAGGAAATTATACTGTAATCTGGAAATTTCTTTCAGGGGTATTGCAGTCTACTCTGAAATGACATCAGAGGATGCACTTCAGCAACATTTAACACAAAATTAAAAACCAGATGCAGCTATCACGCTCTAATGACAGCTCACTACAGTGAATAATCATGGCAGCTCTGTTTTGAGCTTTGTTCTGAAGTCAGTTGCAACAAGAAACACTTGGAGGGGGTTTGGCAAGTTATCCACATCCTGACTCAGCTCAGTTTTCCCATCAAGGAACGTTTTCACACCTAGACTTTGGTTTGCTTCTTTTATGCTTTTTGTAAAACAAAAAAAAAAAGTTCTGTAACCAGGCACGCCCAACATCCCTGCTCAAAACGAGACACCAGAAAGTGAAGAGAAGCTCTTGGAAATGATGACTCGCTAGAAGTCAACCCCGTTCTCCAAAATCCACTGATGAATGTGACCACTTCGTATAGTACAGCAAAACAATGATCTGGAGCATCTCTGCTGTTACTATTGTGTTTTGAATAGGGTTTCTTTAATTCCATTTGGTTTTTACTACCTCCCTTGAACACGAAGCATTCCACGCTAGCTCCAGATGATTAATTCAGAAGTTTACACATCTCACTGTTAAAAGGCCTTTTCCACATTTTCCAAGAATTGTCCTCATCTGACTTCTCCTGGTTGTAAACCTTTGCGATTATGCTAAATATTCCCAGCACATCTATAAATACTTGCAGATTTATGTTCGCACGTCTTCATGTGCCAAACCGTGCATATTTAACATTTTGATCTCAAAAAAAATCAATTCTCTCCAAGTGTAAGCTCCTCCTTGCCCCCTTCCCCTGAACCCACTACAACATCACACGATGAGCAGGGTTTGGGGTTAGCGAGCTGATTTACCTACTGGATCTGACCTCCCGTGTGCCTTGGGTTCTCACTCAGGGACATCTATGCCGAGCTCAATGGTGTATGTATAAAGAAAGGATGTACTCTACAAAGACATCCAGTCTTGAGAACATTAAAAAAAAAAGTTACTAAACCCATCCCTTGGCAGGTTTTACAAATGGTTATTCAGCCTAATTGATCAAAAGGAGACCTTCAGCTGTAATCGAGTTTGTCTGGTTTCTCTTTCATCCACTTTTTATTGTTATTATTTTTCATTAACAAAAGAGTGAGTTTAACACTGTGGAGACATCAATTCCTTGTAACCAGGTCTTATCCTGGCCTTCCTCCCAATGAAGCAAAATGACTGCCCTTCAAGCAGCCACCCAAAAGTTTTTCTCCACCCTTCAAGAATCGATGGTATCTGAGCACTGAAATATTGGAAAACACAAGACCAGAAACAGCTGCCTGTCAGCAGGTAGCTGATTCTCATTCGAAATGTGCCAAGTGTGAACATTTACTTTAAAAATTCAGCTACAGAAAAACCCAGAAGTGCTTCAGAAGATGCTACAGAACTTTTCTGTTGCGTGACCAAAACGTTTGTTGGAACATGGCCGAGGAACCACACTGTTTGCCATTCCCCCTCTGTCTTTTGTGAATAAGGATCGGGATTTCTACTCCCAGCCTGGCTGCTGAAGGGGCTGCGTTGCCATTTATTGCACTGAAAATGTGGGCAACCATGGAAACAAATTCTGAAAACCACATCTGATTTTACCAAGACCCAAATGCTGAACTGAACTGGCACTTCTGGACAGTAGCAGTGTCAGACCTGCTGAAGTTCCTTTTTTTTTTTTTTGTTTCCTTCTCTGACTCAATTACAAGAAGAGAGTCTAAGCCTCTGCTCTTGCCAAAAAAGATCTGCAGCTGATGCTATAAGGTGGTTTTGAGACGAGAAGAAAACTTGGCTGCCTCAAGAAAATTAAAAAAAAAAATCACTTTGCTCATCATTGTGAATTTGTAGAATTGAAAGGTAAGGATATTCTTACATACCAGATTTCCTAACCTTTCCCAAAAGGAATTGCAGCAACCCTGTCGCACTATGGACTGACTTCATCTACAGATTCAGAGTGCAATGAGCAAGGCAAAGAGTTTCCAGTTTTTGTTGATGGCTCTTCTTTAAACACCTAGGTGACACATAGGTAACACAATGGCAAGGGATGCAAAGAGAATAAAAAGCACCCTACAAAGCGTGCAGAGCATACCTTATTTCAGTTCTTACCAAACACATGGAGTAAATCAGCAGTTTTTCTAGCATTTTTTTTCAAGCTCTGTGGTTTTTTTGACAGAGGCAGTAGGGAAGGACATTCAGTGCCCACCAAAACTGCGAGATAACATTTTTGAGGGAGTGTTCAAGACAATCTAGTTAGAAGAAGCTTCAGTGGCAGACTTTCTTGGAGCTATCAAGATGGGAAAATGAAGAGGTGTTTCACATGAACCAGCCAACAGAACGTTTCCCTTACGTTCCCATCAGCATCACAGCTCCGATGGAGATCTAGGAGACAACCTGCTGGTAGCTGAGCTCTTCAGAGGCCTGGAATCACCCTCGTAGTTTTGAGGCTAAGACCTGATAAGGAGTCAATTCACAAGACCATGAAAACAATATTATTATAGAGATTTACCAGCATTTTATGGTATGTAGTGTCAAGCAAGTTGATCCCTGAAGCCCTTCAAGGCTTCAGTGAGCTGTGGGAAACACTGGGAAAACTTTCAGTATTAATTCATTCTCATACCCTATTTCAGGGCTAGTTCCAACACCTCATTTTTTCATTATGCATGACAAGACCAGGGTTTTCTGGCAAGGACAAACATGCAGAATCAGGGATTACAAGTGACACAGCCAAAGGCATACGATTTCCAAATGTGTGGCCATCCCAATGTCTTTTTGGATGCAGGCAGCTCGGTGAGAGGAGGATGAGATGGTCAGGGAAAATCCTTGGAGCAGAAGAGGGCCACTTATGGACAGAACATCACCTTCTGAGAGCTGGCGTCTGCAGGAGAAGCAGGCAACAAACAGCACACTGCAGCACATCGAGGGCTGCACCAAGCTAAGCCGGGGTGCCCCTATGGACTAGCCCAGGTCGAGGTTAAAAGGAGTTGTGTCAGAGCTAAATGCATCTCAAGATATAGTGAAGGTGCAGTTAATGAAACCTCTCCCTCTAAAGCACAAATCCATGCATGAGCAGAAGACATAATTATGGCTACAGACAGTAAAAAAGGCAAAAATAAACAAAAGAAGAAGTCTGTTCCAGTGATATCTCCAATGCATATCTGCTCAAGCAACTAAATAAAAGGAATACCAACTGAGTTTGGAAGACTTTTACATAAACCATAATCTTTATGTTACGCTGGGGGAAAAAAAGTGATTTCATTAACATTTTTCCGGTTGATTTTTTTTTTCCAATGAAGGCCTAAGGGAAGAATCGATGTTTAAAGTTTTATATTTGACTTTGATTTTAAGCCCAGCAGCTATTAAGCTATTGTTTCTTACTTTTATTGAGGTAAAATGTAACATAACAACAAAAAATACAAATAAAAGAAAAAAAAATCGAATCCAGAAAATGAAAACAATGCTAACTCATTCTGAAATGACAGCTGAGAAGGAAAGTTATAAAGCACAGCTTCTCATATAATGACTAAACAAAAATAGTTCAGTGCCTCAAAAAGAATTTAAGCAATGATTCCTCACCTGCAACTCAAGAGGAAACTTGGTTCAAGTTTTTAAAAGCAAGGAAAAGTACAAAATTTGACTTATAATTTGCTGTCGCCGAGTCTCAGATATTGGCAGAGATGCTCAACAATCAAATAACAAACTTTGTTTTATCTAGTAATAAACGTTCATCCCCAGCAGTTTGGAAGATGACACTTCTACTCTTTGTCACTTTACAGCATAATGCTGAACGGTGGCTGACTTCTGACGGAGAATCACCGCTGGGAAGGATTGACAAGAGCCTCCTTGGAAGAGTAAAGGAAAAGCATTACTGCTCACTAAAACCAGTAGCATAAATTCGAGAACACAAGCACCTAAAAACAAAATGCATTCATAACTGATAAGGCAGTGTGTGCCTGTGCAACAACAAAAAGTTGTGAATGGCAATTTGACAGCTCCCGCAATAAAACATTTCTGAAAGAAATTTAAACATGAAGGCATTTTGCCCCCAAACAGTAATAGATCTTTGAGGATTCTGAATTAAAATCAATAACGTCTTTAACCAGATCTCTAATCAGCAGATCACTTAAAGTTGCCTTAAATGCTGGTCTGTGTGACGGACAGGCAAAGAATGGAGTGAATGCAGACAGCAGGGGCTGCAGCATTTGGCTGGAGCGGAGCTGCTATATATAGCACTGCTGCTACATGACTAGGGAAATCGGGCACAGCTGAGCAACACGGCGACTCTCCCTTTGAATTAAGACCTCGATCTATTTTTATAGATTTTGGGGATTAAGCATTTTCCAAGTAGAGTAAATTCCTGCGAAGAGACTGACAAGGCAGGGGGGAGGAGAAGTGTGTCTTACACAAACCACAGCTGGGGACACCTCGCACAAACAGCGGTGTTTCAAATAAAAGCATCGTGTTGTATTTCAGGCTTTTTTGGAAGGTTCACGGCTTCACACCCAAGCACTACAGGAAAGTAAGAGTGGTGAACCAAAGAGCCTTCATGTTGTCCATGTGAAAGTGTATATAGGATACTCAGAGTACAAAGGAGAGCTTTGACAATGAATGAAAGAGACCATTCATGTAAATAATAAATGTAAACTAAGCATTTCAACCTATATACTGAATCTTCTTGAAAACTACTTAACGTAGATGCTGTGGTACTTCCAGGATGGTACAGAGATCACTTGTTAAAGCTTGAAAGCCTTGCACACTGAACGATGTGCCACTGCAGGTATGAAACTCCAACCATCACTAATAAAGCTCCTGGAATTCTCCAGATATCATGCTCTGACTTGGCAGGTAGCTTTAGATTTACTTCTTCTAGAGCAGCTCCTAAAGGAATAAACTCAGGCCCATTGTGCTGTATTTTCAAGTAGCAAAATGCTTGGCAGACCTGCTTGCCGATAAGGGTATGAAGTTTTAGGTCTCTTTGACAAAAGCCGAACACAATACTCAAATAATCAAAAAGAAATCAGTTTGAGACAATCTCATTTGTCTAATTTTTAATGATACTTTGCACAATCTATTTCAGTGCTCCCTTAGCCTCGTCTAACCTAAAATTTCCTTGCTGCATGCAAAGACCATTATTTGCTTTATTACCTGCTGTGAAAAACAGATACCTATCCCGCTGGCAATGCCATTTATGTAATTACAAATTTCAGTCTACACTCAGCCTTCTCCTTACCCCCACTAATACCAACAGTTTCGATGGTTTAGCATTCCCATTCTATTACTCTTTTTGTTTTTGACTTTCTCCAACTTGTCCACTTTTGCTTCAAGGTTCTCTGAGTTAAAAGCCCACCCAGACTCAGTACTTTTCTTGAGACATCATTGCTTTTGTTCCTGTGAAGAACAAAACAGGAGTGAAAGAAACACTTCATGTTTTGCAAGCTATGTTGCAGTCCATCCATCTTTTGACATTTTTGCATTAGTATGATACTGGTGACTCATTTCTCTGCTTGGAAAAATGAAATATGGCGCCAATATCTCTGAGACTTGTAGTTCTTTCTTGCCTACCTTTGGGGTTTCTCTCTGAAGGCTGTCATGAAAAAGGTCCTGGGACCAATATGAATCTCTTTGATCAATTAAGTTCACTCTCAGCTATCAAAGCAGTATTACAGAGATGCACTGAAATAATTTCAAACTTGAAAACAAGAAGTTCTACAATGCATGCTGGCAAGCTTTTCAATAATACTGCTACTTTGGTATATTGGAAGAGGTTTTCTCAAACTTAGAATCACAGAATATCCTGAGTTGGAAGGGACCCAACAAGGACCATTACGTCCAATCCCTGGCTTCACACAGGACCACCAAAAAATCAGACCATGTGGCTGAGAGCTTTGTCCAAACACTTGAATTCTGGCACGCTTGGTGCTGTGACCACATCTCTGGGGAGCCTGTCCCAGTGCTCAACCACCTCTAGGTGCAGAACCTTTCCCTTACCCCCAGCCTGAACTGCCCCTGACGCTGTTTCATGCCATTCCTATCCACCATAAAACACATTTTTCATGTACTAACTCCATACCGATATTTGTACCGCAGAAGTACTTCCGTACTGAAACAAAGTCCCCTCTCAGTCTTCTTTCTTCCCCAAAAAAACAAGCCTAGTTATTCAGATTTTGAACAAGAGCTATTTAAAAGTCATCTCTGGAACTTTCAGAGTTTTAATACACCACAAATATTTAAAGATTTTAGAGTATTTAATGACTAGCATGTGTGAACTTCCATGCAAACACATACACTGACCCTTAATTTTTTAAAACTCACTAAGATGTGTGAAACTACTCTGTGGTTTACAAAACTAAGCACTGAAGGAGAGAATGATTTCAATTTATTCCTCACATTAAAAGGAACTTTATTCCTTTTTAAGACCCAGGCAAACACAAACCTATGTAATGCAGACCACACCGTACTAGTGGAGAGATACAGAAAGGAGTCATCAGGTATTATAATAAAGAGGAAATATGCTGTCGTTGGTAAAATGAACATTACTGAAAAACCATTTGAACATCAGAAACTTTCAAATGTGCTTCGATCACAATCTGCAGTTAAACGAAGATAAATTCCCAAAGAGGAGGAATTTTGAAAACTAGTTGACAAAACTCTTTGCCTACATGTTGATGATGACACTGAAAGTTTCCAGCATGGCCTTTAAGTTATAGAAAATATAAAAGAGATGATAAGTCACATATTCAAGAGTCAAAGCAAGGCTTACCTTGTTGCTGGAAGGGTACTGACACGTGTGAAGAAAACAGACGGCTCTACTTCTACGTGAAGACCCAGTGAAAGGTTCCTGTAATAGCCTTCAACGTGTCCTGGTCCACCAGAGTATTTAAAATTCAGAATGGCTTCCAGTGTCTAGAGAAATAGAAGTAAATTACTGATTAGCTATGTTTCACTGCTGAGCATTTCAAAAGTACAATTAAATTACACCGCAGAAGTGATAGAGCAACAAAGTTTCTATGCCATCAAGAATTTGAATTTGCCTTCCTAATCCATCCACTCCATTGTAACCCAAAAAAAAGGCAATCAAACAAATGACTGCATCCCTCAGTTGATTTTTTGCCTTAATCCTTTCACAAGCTTACAAGCACAGAACAAAATCAGCTGGACATAATTCCTCCTGGAGTTTATGAAATGATCCGCTCTTTCACACTCTTAAAAATATTCATCACTTCATTACCTTCTTAATCAAATGGGTAACTTCTAAAGTTTTTGCCTGTAGACAGATGGAGAGAAGTTATAGAAAACTAAAAGCATCTGCTCTTGATACACGTAAGCATTCACTCATCTCCACTAACAGTCTACAACAAAACTACTGCCCTGACACGGCTTACAGACCTCATCTTTCCCTGGTGTTCATTTTAGAGAATTACCACCGTATGCTGAAGTTTATGTCAGCTAGGACAGCAGTTTCTAAAAAAGATTTAAAAAACAATGCCCACCTCCTCCCTGGTTAGCTTTTAGTTTATTGTTTTTTACAAAAATACAACACACAGACACAAACACACCCCAGAAAAACAACCACCACCACCAAACCCTCCAAGACAACACCCTCCGCTGGAAACCAGCCGTATTTACCAGATGCCATCAACCCTCAGATGGTTATAAACCCTTTCCCTTTCAATTAAAGATTTACCAGACATTTATGAAACCTGTCAATTGGATTTCTAAACCCGGCTGAAGGCACAGAAGCACTAACACGATCACCATCTTAAAACAACCATAATCCAGCGCTTTGAGGAACACCAAAATCAAGAGTTTAATGTTTTGTGGCACGCGAGGGCTGAAATGGTTTGCACATTTCCAGCTTGCTTTGAAGTAACTTGAAGTAACTCTACTTCCTAATTAACTCTGATTAAAATTCACAAGAGTCACCTTACAACGCAAACAAAAATATCCACCGGGCACTCTGGACATACCCGTCTACTCTGTTTATGTCAATTCCTAATTTGCAGTTAATTAACTCAGGTTTACGTTATGTCAGGAGAGTTAATCAATATTAAATACAAAAATTATTTATTAAAAAAAAAAGCAGAAACCCATTCAAAACAGGCTTCATTCCAATTAACCTGCTGGAGTATTTCCTACAGACCGGAGCTCCGCAAGTACGGGGATCTGACACTACTGATGTAAGTAGTGGAATGTAAGAATGGATTTCAAGTTTAATTAGGAAATTTTCTGTGAAAACTCTGTGGAAAAGCCCCGTTTTATTGCTGTAACACTCCGAGTATCCTGCTTTGGGAAGCTACCATAGTTTGGGTCCGTGGCTCATTCTGCGTTGGACTGGGTAAAGAGACAGGGTTGGTTTGAAAGGTGCTGGAGGATTACCACTACCCATGCAAAACCCTTCCCAACATCCCATCCCAAATGAAAACGCTCAAGAAAAGGCCACAAATTAAAACCATTATGTGCCATCAATTAGTACAAGGCTTCAAAGACATCATCGTCATCATCATCGTGGTCCATCCTGCAGTGAGGAATTGGTTGCAGAACCTTGCTGGTGACCCTGGGTGCATCTTGCACCCCATGCTAGAGATCAGGGCAAGGATGCCCAAAAGGTCTTCTACCAACCTCAGGAGCAGGAGGAATCTCTTCCCACCCAAAATATAAGATGCAAGCGGGGCACTTGAGAGATTTGGAGTCCCTCGGAGAAATTCAGAGCACTGAACCCCCTGCTCTCTCCGGCCAGGGTGTATATGGATGTGTAGATTGGGAGCATGATTGAGGAAAACATTTTTTTCTGGTGCCTTCAGGCGATCCGAGAAAGTTTTATTACTTAGGATTCATCTAATATCAACAGGATGTAAAAGAAAAAAAAATTAAATCTCCTTTAAACTCCTCTGCGTACACACGCCTTGGAAAGGACTCCACGCACAATATGAAGGATCGATTTTCTATCTCCAGGATAGAAAAAAAAAAATCCTACACTTTCATAAGCTTACAAAGCTCCAATTTAAAACAATTTCCCATTCCCTCCCACAGCACCTCCAGAGAAAGAGGCACTAAATGCTACAGCCATGGATTTAACTACCGTTGTACGCTGACTCCAGCGGCCTTGTCAAACCTGCACTGATAGCCCGAGCTGCACATCCTATTAAAAGTTTATGAATATAAAATAATTTATTTGATGGGATGGGATGGGATGGGATGGGAAGGGAAGGGAAGGGAAGGGAAGGGAAGGGAAGGGAAGGGAAGGGAAGGGAAGGGAAGGGAAGGGAAGGGAAGGGAAGGGAAGGGAAGGGAAGGGAAGGGAAGGGAAGGGAAGGGAAGGGAAGGGAAGGGAAGGGAAGGGAAGGGAAGGGAAGGGAAGGGAAGGGAAGGGAAGGGAAGGGAAGGGAAGGGAAGGGAAGGGAAGGGAAGGGAAGGGAAGGGAAGGGAAGGGAAGGGAAGGGAAGGGAAGGGAAGGGAAGGGAAGGGAAGGGAAGGGAAGGGAAGGGAAGGGAAGAAGGGAAGGGAAGGGAAGGGAAGAAGGGAAGGGAAGGGAAGGGAAGGGAAGGGAAGGGAAGGGAAGGGAAGGGAAGGGAAGGGAAGGGAAGGGAAGGGAAGGGAAGGGAAGGGAAGGGAAGGGAAGGGAAGGGAAGGGAAGGGAAGGGAAGGGAAGGGAAGGGAAGGGAAGGGAAGGGAAGGGAAGGGAAGGGAAGGGAAGGGAAGGGAAGGGAAGGGAAGGGAAGGGAAGGGAAGGGAAGGGAAGGGAAGGGAAGGGAAGGGAAGGGAAGGGAAGGGAAGGGAAGGGAAGGGAAGGGAAGGGAAGGGAAGGGAAGGGAAGGGATCCCAAGTCTGGTTTAAAGACAAATCCTGAAGGTATGAGAAACGTTAAGAGAGTCATTTTCTTTAAAAAAAAAGAACCATTATTGAACAGAAGCAGCTGATATAATCACCAAGGAAGTTACCAATGATGAAATGATACATGCAGGAGGTGAATGAGTACTCAGGAAACCCGAATCCATAGTGATTTATTTTTAATGAGCAAACAATCAATAAACGATTCACATCCTTTCCTCCTCACTGCTGCAAAACACTTCTTTGATTCTTTATTTTTGCTTTCATGAAACTTAGAAAGTATGAAACAGGTCGGGAGCTGTTTCGGGTTGGGTTTCTATCTCCCATCACCTCTTTTGCTTCGTGATTTTGTCTTTCCCTATTTTTGTAAGCAAAAGTTTAGCTTCATTCCTAAGCCCTTGTACTAGCAACGGCAGTAACTCAGATTTTATCCCTGTATCTTGTTACTAGAAGAACCAGAGGATTCTGTTTTATAACTCCTTACCCACAGCACTGCATCACCACACATGCTGCATTTTGTGTTTCAGACAGCACAGATCTATTTTGTCGATTTAATTTTTTTTTCCCCAAACCGGAACCTTAATGTTTTTATAAATATTTATTAGCAATGTTTTACATAATTAAATCAAAACCTCAGCCTTTATAACAGAGGCTCACACACACTGCATTTTCAGGTCTTTTCTGAATTCTGTTAGGATAGCAAAAATGACACAACGCGGATCTTAACATTTTATACGAGATGAAATGCCAGCACTTAGCTACAGGCAGTTTGCTCCCGAGGCTCTGCAGATACTGCCTGCAATAACCGTGAAGAAAGACCAGAATGTAACATCGCAGGCTCCCCATTAAGACTTTTAAAAAAGCAGCATGAGGAGACTAAAAATATTTAAATTCCGAATATAATCTTCTTTCCATTTCGGTTTCTGAACTCATTACAGAAAACAACTCCTACTAATGAGTATAATTTCTCCTGGGATTAGGGCTTGACATTTGAAAAGTAACATATTCTAGGTGTGTAATCTTCACATCTACCTCCTTCTCTTTTAAATCAAATTACACGCACAACAGTAAACATGTTTTCCTCCCGGATCCCATCATGCTCCTGATCTCCTGCATCTCAGCCAAATCAGCGAATGCAATAGCAGGACACGCTCCAGAAGGAGAGGATGAATTCACGACTGCTTGGCCAATCTGCCCGACTTCCAGCCCCTTTTCTCGGCTGCCTGGATGCCTTTTGTTTTCTGTCCTGTTTGGTTTTACTTACACAGAGTTGTATCGGGAATTTCAGCCGCCTAAGAAGGTTGTGTAACTAATTAAACGATCTGGCAGTGACAAAGAGAGAACAAGTTTCTCAAATTAACTACACTCTTTCCACTAGCAGCAGAGGACCCTGGCAATGAATGAAGTGGGAAGAGCAAAGAGCTAAAAGCTCGAGGGGGCAGCGCTGCTGAGTCGGTTCCCATGTCCTCACCTGCATGGGGGCAGCAGTTCTTCTGCACCGTTCCCATCTTTGCCATCAAAATTACCTAGCCTAAGCATTGCTGGACAAAAACAGAGTCAGAGACTGCAAGCTTCTGAATCCAAGCACCTGGAACATGCTGCTCCACCAACATGATTCATACAGAAAGGCAGACACTGAACACAGCTGGATCTTTTTCAGGAAAAGTCAAGAATGTGAGCACTGGGAGGGGATGGGGCATAGATGCCTACACAGCTGAACCCAGAGGAAGACAGGACCCCAAAACATCAAAAGCTTCCAGTCCTTGGACCTGGTGGTGAATGCAAACACCATGTCCAGGTTTAGGCCTGATCTGATGAAAAAATTCAGTCCGGCGACCCTCGAGTTAGATGGCACCCAGAAAGCACACCAGTTCTGTCTCTGCATTGATTTGGTTACCAGAATTTACTTAAATTAGCACTTTCTGAGTTTTAATTAACAGTAGTCTAACAAAAGACAAATGCTCATCATTTTTTGCTTCTCTCTCCCATCACTGAGTCCCTGATTTCACATGGTAACCTGGCAAAGGACAAAGAATGTTAAAAGTCAGACTTAACAGCAGTGTTGGGAGAAATGCCAGGTGCCTTTATGTACATAAGCTGAATATTCTCCTGCCCACCTGTACTCAGGGAGGAAAAAAAAACACTCACCTGCACACCACTAAACAGGAAAAGCAGAATGCTGACGAGCTGAGAGATTCTGCAATTCTCATCGGTAGGACAACAATCTCAAATCAAATCAAAAAAGAAGTCCTCCAACTAAACATCCGTAGTATCGTGTTTCTGTTAATTTCTGTCGATGGGAGCTACGCAAAGAACGGCATTACTGAAACCTCAATGCTCCTGTGACACACCGTATGATTTCTTAGCTACACACACTTCTTAACACTCACAGTTTTGACCAGTCTCTTACTGCAAGATGCAGACCGTAAGGGGTCAGGTGCTGGTATCTTCAAAGCCTCTTCCATGCAGGAATCCACATTATTCCCTCCACTGAGATCTTCCTTTACTTGAAATATTGGTATTGAAAGGAAATTTGAGGGGAGAAGTGCAGTGTGCTATTTGTGATATGGAGAGCACCAAGCCTTTACCTCACAAGGTTTCTTTCAAGCTGAGTAATATTCCGAAACTGGGAATGAGTTAGTCCTCCCTGATGTCTTTAGGAAGCAAGGCCAGCAACACAATTCTGAGGCTACCTGAGAAAGGTCAAGGACAAGAACTGAAGATCCTTAATGGAACACGTTAACAACCACATATGAAATCTTTCTACCTGAAGAAAACATCATATCATAGTTCACAGATTCTGCATTCTATCATAAATTGAATTTTTAAATTGAAACAACCGATGGGAAAATTGTGCAGTGATATCATGCAACTTTGCAGCAAGAGTTCTGTTCATTGCTCACTCTCTCTCTGGAGAATATCAGTCTTTTCACTTATGGCTACCCTGTCTGATTTTCTGATACACAAACTACAGCTGCTGTATGTTTTTCTGGATTTTCTAGACGATACAAAACCTCTTCTCTTTCAGCTAAAAATAAACAAACTCCGTATCTTTAAGGAGAAAGTAAAAAGGGAAGAAACTACCTCTCCATTTTTCTGACTGCAAATGATCAAGCAAATCCGAGCCTACTGGAATATTTGACCACATCAGAATTCCTAATCTTCCCCAAACGGGAAAAGGAGATGATGTTCCTTAAAGCACCAAAGAGTAGAACTGATAGCCAGATCCCCGCTACATGCATTCTGAGCAGGATGTGCATATGTAATCATCTTGTAGTGCATATGTAATCAGCCTGTAGGACCGAGCTGCAGCAAGCAGTCTCCATACTAATTTTTTTTTTCCATGCACTCCATTAAGCACACGCGTGGCAATTACAGAAGCGATGATAAAATTCTTAAGAACTGATAAGCAACGAAAGAAATGATGCCACTGCAGTAAATCAGACCGTTACGTGTATAAATACGAACCCAGCCCAAATTGCTAGTGCTCTTACACTACTTTTTTCAGTCTGAAGGAATATTAAGTACAATTTTTTTTTTTGCACGTGTTAATCAGGTGAATTTACACAGCTCACCCATGAAACAAGGTGCCTGTTGTGCCCGTGCTCTGGTGCAGTTTTACTCCAGCACACCTACTGCATACACAGTGACTTTTAGGAGCAATTTTTGCGGCACACCGATGTTTATCTAGCTCATCCATCTACATTTATGTCTAGTTAAGCCCCTGAACAATGAAACTGCTGCATCCCTTTGTAAAAATAGCACAATGGCAACAGCAAGGAGCTGAAGCTAAATATAGCTCCTGCAGGCACATGCCGGGAATTAAAGAGTACATTTTCCCCTTCCCCATTCCTAAATCAGTAAGCTGCAGCAAGGAATCTCTGGTGAATACACACAGGAGCTCAATAAATCCCCCTTAAGCTTACAAGGCATATTCTGAATCTGTGCTAGCTAAAAATAGCCGTGTTTATAATGAGAATGGAGATGTGAGCAGAATAAGATGAAGTTTAAAGGCAGACACACTATAGCCTTTCTGCATTAACTAATAGGGTGAATCAAAGGTCACCCCAACAAACAGATAGGGAGAGGGACAGACCAACGATAATACTCGACCACCTTTTATTGAAGAGCCTTCATCTCACGTTAAACCGTGCACTTCCTAATCGCCTGTTCCAGCTACACATCCCCAAGTTATTTTCTCTGCATTTTTAGCTAGAAAAACGAGTTGTTACTTCCAAAAGACAGGAAAAAGATAGGAGCACAGAGCATTATTTCTCTGGACAGTCTTCCCTCCTAGGGCTCAGTTGCCCTCTGGGAACACTGAAGCAATACAATGCCTACTTTTTCTTGTAATATTAATCACAGAATTCTGCTCCCTTTAATTAAAGAGGCCTGCGGCCAGGCCTGCAGGGCAATAATATGGCAGCCAAATGCTGATGCATCTTCACAACTGCCTCAAAAGTTTGACCTCTGTCAACTTAGGTGCAAGACTACTGACCACGGCCGTCACAGCATCTCCTTCTCAGTCCAGACGTGGATGAGAAACCAGAAGGAATTTAGATGCAAATAACTTTGATTTGGAACATTCCCACCCAGAGTTTTGTTTCTACACAAAGCTGGAAGGTTCATAAGGAGAGTTAAGTGCAGGGATGGATGCTGACACACAGCTTCCCACACGTACACCCTTTGAAAGGGAATTGCTTTCTATTTGAAGACCCACAACTCAGCTTGATTCTCCCTGCAATGGCCATATAAGATGCTAGTTGCTGGAAAGAAGCTACAGTACATCACTGAATGCATTTCCTCACTGAAACCTGTCCTTTATGCCCTGTAGCAGGGTCCCCAAATGGAAAGGTACGAGAAGCTGGCAGATAACTTCATGCTGAAAGAATGCACCCATGGGAGGTGGATAAAATGGTACAAAAATGACAGGGATATGCTGGAAAGAGTCCAGTGGAGGGCCACAAAGATGATACGGGGCCTGAAGCAGCTTCCCTGTGAGGAAAGGCTGAGAGACCTGGGCCTGTTCAACCTGGAGAAGAGAAGACTGAGAGGGGATCTCATCAATGTTTACAAATATCTTCAGTGTGGGAGACAGAGGGATTTGGCCAACCTCTTTTCAGTGGATTGTGGGGCCAGGACAAGGGGCAGTGGCCACAAAATGGAGCCCAGGCCATTCTGCACCAACACGCAGAAGAACTTCTTCACAGTGAGGGTGACAGAGCACTGGGACAGGCTGCCCAGGGAGGTTGTGGAGTCTCCTCTGGAGATACTCAAGGCCCGTCTGGATGCCTACCTGGGCAGCCTGCTCTGAGGAACCTGCTTTGGCAGGGGGGTTGGACCCAGTGATCTCTTGAGGTCCCTCCCAACCCCTACAATTCTGTGAAATAACAAGATGCGATAAAAACACAGCCCCAGAAAGAACATCAGCACAAGGAGGAAAACAAGCCCTGCACAACTGACGCCCTAGTTAAGAGTGACACATCTGATCTGAGCTGCTACTCACCCACCAGCAAGTTCCCTCTCACTTTGCAGAGACCGAGCACACTGCTTTTTTTTTTTAATCATCATCCACCACATCTTGCTTCTGCAGACCCAGCCATCAAGTATTAACTTTCAGTGTGGATTTTGGGCTGAGCAAATGAGAATTTTGGAAAGTTGTACGACTCTATTCACAAGTGTGGGCTGCTGCTCCAGCCTCCCACCAGCCAGGGGATGGATACACCACCACCCAGCCCGCCTGGGCTCCAAAGCCCGCGAGCCTCAGGGTAACTCTACCAAGTTACACAGTTTTCAGTTTTTCAAGCTGCACACTTCTGCTGCTTCACACTTCCTCAACGCTAGCCCATCTCTTCTCCGTTCCTTCTACTTCTACCTACTTTGTGAGAAACAGGAATTAGACAAGCAGCGGGGTAAATCCAGAAGCCATGTTTTGTTCCACTCTCTATTCCTTTATTTCTGATATTCCTAATATTCCATCTGCCTTTTCCCATTGCTATTCCAAATTAAATTCACATTTTCACACTGTCTCATCCCTCCAAGTTCTCTTTCCTGAATGGTGATCGTTAACTCAAAGCCCATCATTATGTATTTGGAATTAAGACTGCATTTTGTCCAGGCACCTGTGGATCAGTACCGACCCTCACCTCAAATTTTAAAAACCCACCTCTATCACAGGATACCCCTGTCAACCTTAAAAGTTGGTTCTCATATATGCTACTCTTAATAGCCTGTGATAAAATCCTCAGCCCCAAATTACCCAGATTATACAAATGACAAAAGCACAATAATGATCCCTAGAAACATGCTGGAGGCGACTTCTTAGTGAGTAAATGGCCCAAATGGCCCATTTATCCTACCTTTACCAAGCTCTTGACTGCTGGTGGGACCTTCACTTTCACCTCACAGAATATCTGTTTCTCTCCAACAGCCTTTCGTGAGGCTTTAGGTACTTTAAGAATCAAACTAAGCAGTAATCAACAACTTTCCCTTTGTTCTTGGTCTCAGTCGATGCTTTGAAGAATTCTGATAGATTTGATAACCAATACTGCTTTTCACAAAGGAAATACCTTAACAATATCCCAACACACATACCTTATTATAAAATCAGCTGCTACACAATGAAGCTTAACTTCTCCAAGTCAACCAACTGTCAAAGACACCTTAGATATGAATACAATATGTCAGACAAAGAAGGAATAGCTCCATGCATCCCCCTATGGGCATACAGCCTGACACAGGTCCAAGCGAAATTTAGAATTTCTATTTTATAGCACACAAATCCAACCCATAAAAGAGCACACAAGAAGTATAAATGGTTTCCTGAAGATGCCAAATCCATCCGCTGCTCATGATGGTCTGAAGAACCCAGCTCCATCCACTATCCGTACACTCACTTTTTATTCTGACTATTGCTGTATTGTACTCTAAATAAAAGCGATACCTACACCCTCAAAAGACAAAAATTGCTGCTGCAGTGGCTGAAGTACCTTAAAAAGAATGCATACATCTACAACATCAGAAAAATTCTACTCTACGACAAAAGATCCTTGAAATTGAGCGATCAGATTTCCACATGAGAGCTCTTCTGTATGCTTGTGATAAACAATCCTCATTTTTTTCAGGAATTCCTGTGATTAAGAGGGATAAGCCCAATTAATTGATTGTTCAAAAGTAGGAACAAGTGAAAAAGGGATTTTAAAACTGGGATGCTTGAACAACTTAATCAATAGATCTGTTTATTCAGCACAGCCATTAACATAAAAATATGGAAGACTGAGTACTTCAGATTTTTCAGCTGCTCCTCGGGTTGGAAATAGAGGCTCTAGCAGCACAATCATTTTCAAAATCTGTAAACTTATTGAGCTAAATTTATCACTGATTTAATGAGTTTTATCTGGAATGAATATTGCAAATTCCTACTCTTAATACGATGGCAAAAACTAATGAAATGAAAACATAATGAAACTTGTTTTCAGAGATTAAAGCTTCAGAAATCAAACACGCCAGATTCTAGCTAGAAATCAGGTCCCAGAGTTGCAGAACAGCAATGCCTTCCATTCTACTCCATCTGCTTTCTTTTGCTGGGCATGTTATCCTGCAGCTAATATGCCAAGCAACCAAGCATTCACTCACATTATTAAAACATACAGTTCTCTCAACAAACACAGTGTTACATGACTTCCTCACTTTTTTTTTTACTTTTTTTTTTTTTTTCAATATAGGGAATTTGGACTTAGCTCTTTAGTAAACACTAGAAGATAATTGCAGACATGAATCAGAGGTAGGGATGACACTAAAACTCATTTCCTCTCTTCGCCGATCCATTTTGCCATAATTCAGCCACGTAAACGTGGTCGAGGCCAATGAGCTCCAGCACCACTTCCCGCTCCGTGTCCCATCTTCACTAAAGCTTCCTGAAGGCTGAGCACAAACTTTAAATTCTGCGAATGGCACAACAACAGAAATAAAGTTCTACAAAGAAATAAAGTTCTACAAAGGCAAAGGTCTTAAAGCAGATGAAAGGCATCGCAAAATGTTTTCTCAGAAACACAGATTTATAAAGGGCTAGTCACTGGCAATTCGAGCACTGTGTCAGACTGGTCTGCAGTATGTGTTTATTATTGATTTCTGAGAACGATCTTGCAATTCAAACAATACCTGGACCATCACTGTTTCAATCTGCCACTATTTACGTATTTGTATTCACACAGACCAGTTCTGCTTGAAAGGTAATAGAATATCCTATTAAAATTACATAAAAAACAGGTTTTAATGTATGTTGATGCTTTTGTTTTTTTTTCCTCTTTGAGAAATACTTTCTCAACATCAACTGGAGGTCTTTATAATTAGGTTCAATAACACTGTGAACAAAAGAATTAATCAGCTGAATCAGATATCTTTTCTGAAGAAAACATGACAAATCTAATACTAGAATCTAAGCTGCAAAACCAAGTAATGCCATCATACGCCAACAAATCTGGAGAAGTCTCCACTTTGCAAGAGAAGAAGAAACACAAAATCTCCTTTCTGTCAGAGGTCAGTCTTTCACTCCTTTTTTTTTTTTTCTTTGAGAGACTCAGAGAAACACCTTCACCTCCTCCACCTTCAGCTCCTCCACCTTCCAAGCACTACCCACACTACATAAAAATTCAGCAGAACACTGCCATGATAGCACTTCCTTCTCTTGGGTCAGTGGTGAACTGACCTAGACAAATTCTTAAATTGAAAAGTTTTCCTGGAAAAAAGAAAAAAAAAAAAATATATATATATATATATATATATATATATATATTCACATTCTGTACAAGTAAAGACGTATAAATGTAATACATATATATTTAAGCAACTGGTGCCTGATCTTTAAATCACTATTTTGATTCTCTTAGGGACGCTAACTTGATTCCCAAACTAAGTGGTTAGCACACACTTAAAAGGATTACAAATGCTTATTTAAAAAACACACTGACTCAGCTCACTCAGAGAACTTCATAAATATGCAGCAGGAAACTCCCCAACAGTGACTCATAACTTCAGAGGCTTAAAACAGACAAATAATCATGAAATTTCCAACTGTTAGTCATACTTGATTAAATCCTAAGCCAAAACCATCCTGCTTCTGTGAATCCCGCTTGACCATCCATTAAGTTCTACAGAAGCGAGAGTCCTATGGGAAAAGCAACAAACATCATGTAACAGGGAAATGAGTGCTAATTCTTAACAGCTTACATAGAAAGATTGTTTCATATAAATATATGTTGGAAAATAATTCCTTCCCTTACAACTGACGCGTGGGTGGATTTTGTCTTCAACTTACTTTCAATGACTGGTCTGAAAAAATTATTTTACCAACTTTTCTCTAGAGAAGAGAAAAATGAAACTTGATCAGAGGACATGCAGCAATCCTGAAGTTTCTTCTCCACTGAAATCTATTCATATCTATTTATTGTGCAGCTTGACAAACCTGTGTAGTTCCTAGTTAGAAAATGCACTGACATCTTCCAGCTAACATCTATGAGAATATGTTGCATGTTATTCAGAATCATAGAGTATCCCAGTTGGAAGGGACCCATCAAGTCCAACTCCTTGGTCCACACAGCACCACCCAAAAATCAGACCATGTGTCTGAGAGCGTTGTCCAAGCACTTCTTGAACTTCATTAGGCTCGGTGCTGTGCCCACTGCCCTGGGCAGCCTGTCCCAGTACCCGACCACCTCTGGGTGCAGAACCTTTCCCTAACCCCCAGCCTGACCCTCCCCTATCCCAGCTCCATGCTGTTCCCTCGGGTCCTGTCGCTGTCCCCAGAGAGCAGAGCTCAGCGCCTGCACCTCCGCTCCCCTCGTGAGGGAGCTGCAGGCCGCCATGAGGCCTCCCCTCGGCCTGCTCTGCTCTGTCTCAGCTGCTCCTTATATGTCTTCCTCTCCAGACCCTTCACTGTCTTTGTAGCCCTCCTTTGGGCACTCTAATAGTTTTATGTCCTCTTTATATTGTGGCACTCCAAACTGCACCCAGCACTTGAGGTGAGGCCTCACCAGAGCAGAGCGGGACAATCCCTTCCCTTGACAGCCTAGCCCCAGGACATGGTTTGCTCTCCTAGCTGCCAAGTCACGCTGCTGGCTCATTTAGAATAAATGTTTAACGGCTTCTTGCTAAATATCATCATAGTGTTCCTATTTGGTCTTGAAATGAAAAAAGAAACATCCTTTTAAAGTTTAACCGTATTAAAAATATACGTAACTACTATGAAGACAGTGAGTTCTGCGAAATGAACAAGAATGCCTCAACCTCTTCCTTCCAAATCTTAGTAAAATACTGTTTGTTTGTTTATAGAAACATTAGTTATCATTTCACCAAAAGGCAACTTCATGTTTGCACAACGTAAAACCATACAAACGTAAATTAATATTACCACATGATCACAGAAGTCTAAACATCTATCCATCCTGCTGTCACTGCAATGACAAAACTACTGCACATGAGGCAAGGAAATTCATAGGGATTAATTTTAGACAAAAGGATCAGATATTACCCCGTACTTCTAAAAATGTATAAAACATACCCAATAACCAACAATTCCAATTTGGAGACAAATAAAAAGTGGCAAGTAACAGAATTATGACTGGGAATGGTGATGAATGAGATTTACTTTTTTTATCATTCAAATTCACTCAACCTGTATGATGGTGCTTCATTTCATTCAAAACCAAATGAGAAAAAAAATACATATATACACACACACACATACATAATATATTTTTAAAGGCAGGAATAATTACAGGAAAATTGGGTTTGGTTAAAATACCAAAATACATACTTTAAGCTAGTCAGAAGCCCTCTTATGCCCCCACCCCTCTTTTTTAGGCTTAATGATTAAAATCAGATGATAGTTCGATTTCGTATCTGTTAAAATATATGCTCCTGCTCCCTTCTGATTCAGAGACTCATTTCTTTAAATTGCTTACTGAGAGGAATTATGAGCATGGAATATGACACATCCATGCTCTATTAAGCATAACTTTTTACCGAATGCAGTTAGAACCGCTAACATTTAAAGTCAAGAACTATTTATCAAAAAATCTGTATTATTCTCTCTTTAATAGAAGATAAATTATGGTCAAAACTGGATTTCAAAGTCAATCAAACATGAAGCGTAATTACTGGACTACATGTTCTTGCATCCAGACAAGTGTCACACCCTGCTTTGAGAAATAATAAAATCATAAAGAATTGAGGCCTTTTTGTCCATCTCTACCATTTTAATTTTATCACACCAAATGGTAAACAATCTGTTTGGCAATTTATAATCTATTTTTACCAGGTAACACGAGGGTAAGTTTTCCCTATTGAAATAAAGACACATAAGAACTCTGTTTAAATATAAAAAGCCTCACAGCTTTAATATGGGAAAAGTGTAAATTACTCTACGGACTGTGCTGGAGGGTTGATTTGTAGTTGTTTGCCTAAGGCAACCTATCTGCATTCAACACTTATCAGAGAAAAATCGAGCTACGTGGATTTAAAAAAAGAAAATTGAAATTAACTTTTCCAAAGAAGATAAGAAGTCCAAATGAGTTGCTCTGAAAAATATGGTTTGCTATAGATATATGTAATATTTAAAATATTTGGTACTAAAATTGTGCAAATGCAACCACGGTAGGTACAAAATGATAAAAGCAAAATACCGAGGTTTAAAGTCCCAATGGATAAAGTTACCCATGACATTATGATGGGACCAGTCACCCAGAACTTCAAGACGGAGTTACTGAAATCGGAAGACATATTCCATCTCCTAGTAGCCATTCAAGTCTTTAGTACCAGATTCAAGACAGTCTGAAATAAAATCCCCCATTTCTCCTCAGAAGCACTGCCAGGACAGACATCCCATCCTTAGCACAACAGACTCACTTTGCATAGCAGCATTTTTTTGGGCCAATTTAGTTTCTGATGTAGATACGGTCTACCCAGTCAGTAGACAGTTGGCGATCTGATCCTTGCTATTCCCCAAAGTCTTGAGGTCTTGGCTTCCTGACAGCAGAGTTCCCATCCTTTCAGCCATCCCATTTTCTACTCTCTCACCTCTCACTTGCAGTTTTTTCCTCCTCAAGCCTTCTGTCCCACTTCCCCAGACGGCCAAACCTCTCCATCTCCAGAAGGTTTGGGACAACGCAGCCCGCAGCAGGCAGGACACAGCAAGCAGAGCCCTTCTAACCTTCTTCACTCCGATCCAGCCAGACCCTTGTAGAGCAATAAAATCTCCAACTACTCGTACCTGAATATACTTGTGCTGGGTTTTGTAACACAGGCCAATGACTATGCATTTTTAACTATTATAAATGACATGTGCTACGACCTCACCACTTTACACCAAGAAAATGGCACGGAAAACAGTCTGCACCATTCTAAATATATCCTCAATTAATAAAAATAAATCGTTCATGTCCTCAGGCATGGAAATACAGCATTTGTGCTTGATTTATGAATTCCTCATCCATCGCTGCCTTTTGCTTCTCTGCTCTTTTTTAGTTAGCTTCATTAGGGCACCCACTCGAATTGGAGAACTCGCAAGCCTTTGACAGTATACAGAAGTCCTGCAGGTCAGGTTTGAGCCATCTGTTTCACTGACCAGAAGCCTCTCATATTGTTGAGGAAAAGTTACCAGAAAACTTTCTTTATGCCTTAATTCTGCTCTCTTCTAGTTTATTTCTTTCTGACGAAAGATATATTCTCCACATCTAAGGATGAGATAAAGGAAGAGATCTAAGGATGAGAGAAGGAAGCGTTCAAGTAAGATTATATAAAAGCAGGGTACAGCTAGGCAGTATTTTAGTGTTTGTCATTTTAATATTTCAGATCCTATAGACAGGAAAATGAGAAGGAAAAATGATGACTCTCAGAAATTTAAATAAAAATGGGGTTGCTTTTGACATACAAGAATTCCACCTTCTCCATTTACAGGATTGCCACTTGTCTTGAATCTTGTCACGGGAGACTCCCAGTTTTGATAGACTTGTCATGTGCCCTGTCAAACAAGCTTGCAAGATATTGTAAAATTTGTAGAGGGAACTATCTTTCCATTGTGGTGTTGGTATGACAGCTTTATGAATGACGTCAAGGAGAAAATGTTGTTCTATGCAGCAAATATATGGTGAGTTATTACACGCTACTCACCCTCCATCCATATTACTCAGATGCTTCAAGCCTTGCTCTCTCATCTCCCATGTCACACAAATCAAGTTTTTTACTCTCTAATATACTAACTTTAAAATATAAAGAAAAGCAAGTCCAACATAGAACTTAAGCTTGGTAATTGGAAAGAGAATAAGTAGCTTTTTAGCCATTTTCCATACAATGGGGATAATAATATAAACTTAAACTACCGAATGTGCTAGAAGCAGCTATATGTTTTCACTGGTTCTCTCAAAATTCTAACAGTGTTATATGTGCTCTCCCATTTTGAAGTGTTTAAGAGATGTTTGATACAAGAATCAATGCATGAAAATGCAAATATAAAACACAAATAAAACTTGTTTTGCACCAACAGTTCGGATAGAAAACCACATTTTAAAAAGTTAACGATCAGTACAATAATGTAAAATATAGATACTTTTCCGTTGCAGATCTTTTGCATCAGAAAAAACAGCTCCTGGTTGTCATTCAGTACTTGCTAGGCTACATCTTCTTCAAAAAAATATTTCAGACAGTGTGTTTTTAATGTTTATTTACTTTTCTTTCAGTTAAACAAGACCGTTATATAGCTAACCCAGTGCTTTCCCTAGGTGGACACCTGCTCACCTGCAGTTACTGAGATTCACTGAATTGATATAAAGGCAAGTTGTACCATAACCAAGACACAACGTTATCGATGGAACACGCCGCAAAGAAAAGTTAAGACTTTATACTAGTTAAGAGTGGCCTCATGCAGGAAACAAAACAGGATGCCTACCAAACAGAACAAGCACACAAAGTACTTCCCAAACTACTCTCCCAGTCACAAATAGCATGAGATTCCTTGAAACAAAGGTGGATTTTATGTATTTAGTAACCCTCACTGAACTTCTCTTCTCTGATCTTACTCAGTGTTTCTCTGAATCCACAAAAACTTTTACTGTCTCTCTCATTCAAGTGTTTCTTCACATCTTCAAAGAACTCCAATATGTGAAGCATATGGACTGTGAAGCACTGACTTGAAAAGAAAAATAAACAGCCTTCTCCCCAGTATATAAGACATGCTCATGCGTCCACTAATTCTGTATTACAATTTCTATTCAAGTGGCCAAGAGAGCCATCAGGCTTAGCAGTACACAGTGTCTCCGATCTGGAGCTCAGATATTGGCATTACATCTGCCATCTATCAATCCTCGAACACGAGGATGGCTTGAAACAGGAGGTGACAAACTACAGTTGACAACTTAACCATTACACCCTTCAGTTCACAAAGGCGCTCTTGTTGACAGTACTATTAACTTTGTTTACTCCTACCACATTATTTTCTCAAAAAAAAATGGACCTGAGAAAATCCTAACAAAAAATGTTTCCAGGACACTTTTGGAAGATGTCATCTTGCTTTTCATGTGCTCCCTTGCTCCCTGTTTAGACATGCCTGTTTCTTTTGTCCCTCTTCGTAAGTCTTTTCTGATTGGTAAAAGGTTCTTCTTACTGAAATGCTTTTGTAGGGTGGTATTAAAGCTTTCCAGGCTACCTACCAATAACTCTCAGTTGCCGTTTCGTTTCTTTTTAACAACTTTTCTCAGTTTTTGAATATTCTCTTTGAATAGCTTTAAGAGGGTGTGCACCATTTCATCAGCTGCTGTTGCTGTATCCAAGCATACCACAGTCCTTACTACTAGGCAGCACTTCAACTTAACATTTTGAACCAGGTCCTACATGTTCCCCAGAAAAACGTCAAGACCAACTTTCTCTCACTGCCTTTCCAATCCTCTAATCCATAAACCCAATGGGTCTGTGAATTTAGTCCGTGTCATATCCCATGCAACTCTTACAGTTCTTACTGCTGTATCCAAACTTCGCAGCCTCACTAATTTCGCTGAAGATCCTGCAATCAGCATCACGCTGGCCAGTCTGCAGTACTGATTCACTACAACTTCTTCCTACTTCAGATGGAAAAATCAGCCCTGGAATTCCATACTATTCATTGCAGCTGTCGCCAAAAAAGTTCTGTGTTACGCAGCAGCACTGTTGATTCACTAATCTCATTTGCTTAAAGCATCTCCTAATTCATAGCACCATAGCACTATCAATAAAAACTACTGTGCATTCACTCAAGTGCCCACCAGTGTAATGCGGAGGAGATATTTAGAAATTTTTAATTATGCTACCAAAATATGTAATGTTCTGCAGTTCTGCTAAAGAGAATGATCTGGTGCAGGGCAGTAGCAGACTTCAAACCTCAAATATCTGCAGTCCTGGCTAAAAGAACTCTTCACACCACCGCACAGTGATTGTTCCTCCTCACTTCTGGAATATCTGACCTGTGTTCATCAATAAGCCTGTAACGACATGATAGCTCACAAATACATCATTAACTTATTTTAACTTTTTACTAATGGAACCCACAAATATACCTGCACTTTTATGAGCTATTATACCAGTCAAAACATAAAGAGATGTGACAGACAATTCAGGTACGCAAAGTTCCAGGTCGCTGATTTCTCTACAGAATATTTTCTTCTATTTCAAATGATCTGAGAAGTCTGTGTCAAATGTTTTAATGCATTAGAAAAGCTACTCAAAAAACTCCAGCTTGCTACTGCTGCAGACAAACAGCACCACATGGAGGAGAGCACCAGAAACGAGAGACAGGACAGCAGTTTGGTTTTGTGTGTACTACTTAAAAATCTTTTCGTTTAAAGATAAAGCCTCTTTCTCACAAAAAGCCCAATATTCAACATATGACCTGCAAATGTCCTCCTTTCAAATTTTCCTAATATTTCAACAGCAAATTGCTTGTTAATTTCACGGTTACAGAAAGTAAAATTTTGTTCTGCTGGTAAAATAGCAGTTCATTTGAATGATCATGATGGATACTGTAATAAGTGTTTTGCATAGCAATATTTTCATGTTTTAATTACACACATATTTAGTAGAGCTCCTCTGATGTTTGTCCCTGTCAGCTACCAAAGGATCCATTTTTCCAGTGGTACTCGCAGCTCAGTCTGACAGGAACATTACCAGACTGCTCTGACAAGAAAATAGCAAACAGTGAGGGGGGAGAGGGAAGGAAAACCTAATACTGGGGGGAAAGTTCTGACTGAAGGTTCTTTTATGTTACTTTTTCTGGTTTTGGATGCTTGCTGTGTCCACGTACAGGTTCTGGAGGGCTGACCCATGCTGGACACAGCCCCATGGCAGGGCCCAGCTAAGCCCAGCTCCAAGCTGGAGGCGCCTCAGGGAAACCAGATTTCTGAAAGGGCAGAGCGGGCACAGGCCGAGGAGGAGGCCCAGGGCGAGGGAGAAGCAGCAGAGGACCCAGGCCCCAGGAGGAGGAGGGCAGGAGGGGCTCCAGGCCCCACTGTGCTATAGACTATCTCCCCTAATTTGTTCATATTATGAACTAAATTCATTCAGTGTCACAACTCTTGACAGAGTCTCGAGTACTACTTCACTGATAATGTATATCCTGGAGAAACCAGAAAAACAAGCAGAGAAGTTCTGACTGAAAATCGCAATGGGAACTCAGATGTCAAACTGAGTTTCACAGATTTCAAACTGACAGATCAAAATTAATATTGCTTCCAATATTTAATTCACACTGCCTTTCCTAATATTCTGTCATTGAATCCTCTATTTTCTGTCCTTCTCAGGTCATTTGTTCTCCTGTCCCAGACCCTGTCCTCACGGAGACCTGCTGACTCAGTCTAAAGACAACCAGCTTGTCCAAAACATCATCAAATCGCAGTTAAATAGAAGTGGTGAGCCAGAAGAAATGTGCCTTTAGATTGCACTCACCTTTTCTTGTTCCAAATTTTAAAGGAACTATTGATGTTGTGTATTTTTGCTAGGAATTGAGGCTTTACACGCTGGAAGTAGCAGAAGTTTGCAGGAGGCAGAAAACAGAAGTATAAAGAAGTATAAAGGGGTCAAAGCCACTGAAAGGTTTTAGAATTGCATTTGAGATGTGGAAAAATCAGTATATAGTTAAAAAGGGAAAATACAGCCTAAAGAAAGGAAACTCTCCATCTTTCAGAGGGTAGCACGCTTTCTTTGAGATGAGGCACTTATTTCATATCCTCATGCAGTAGGTGAATACATTGCTGAATTGCTGAGGATTTTATTGCTGATGAAATGCAAAACTGGAACTCAGGTCCCTGCTCTTCAAACCTGGTAGTTTTCACAAACAGTGAAGTGTTAGCTTTAATGTTTTTGCCAAATTTCATTCGGATAATTATATTCCAACTAACCATTCCTGTAATTTCAAATGGCCAGGAGTCACCAAAACAGATCATGCTACACCTTAGCTCTGAGACCAGAACACAAGGAACTAGGTCACTGAGATAACAGCCACAGGTTGGCAGACAACATTACATGTCAGCAAAGCAATTCTGTGTAGGATAATAAAAAATAATAAAGAGTTAAGACAATGTTTTTACAGTGCTTAAAAGTATATGAGATGTCCGCAAATAGACAGGTGCAGTCTGTAGACTGCACTCATTAACCCAGAAAATCTAAGTTTTAGTTTAGACAGTGGCTCCTTTTACAGGATTTATTTACTAACAGTAGTGCATGATACAAAAGCTGTCTTTCCAATGTAGTTGCCCCCTGCAGTTTGGCCAAAGGAAATGCTCTTACGTGTGCACAATCTCTGTTTTAGAAGAAGGAGAGGAATAAGGATTTCTCTTCCATCTCCCTTGCACTGCACAAAAAAAAAAAAAAAAAAAAACACAAGCAGAGTACTACACTTCTTTCATGGAAAGAAGACAAATCATGTTAAAAGAAATTATACAGAATATATTTTAATGACTGACCATGGACAAGAACTAAAAATGTTACATAGAACATCCCTGAAAATGGTTGAATTAAAAGCAACACAGCTGCTTAACACCTATTGGGGGAAAAAAAAATCTGTTTAGCTTCAAAGAAGAGTTGAAATTATGGTATCAAAGGTAAAACGGCATATTAGAAAAATTTGACAAAGGACAAAATAGGAAATGATATTTTCACATCACAGGCATTTTTTGTATCAGGAATTCAGTAAGTTTAAATCAACACTGCAGCAGAACAGGGATGTTTTTATTGTTTAAAATAAATAGGGCAAAACTAGCATTTGTATTAAGGACAGAAAAAGGCAAGAACAAAAGTAACAGCAAATTTCTCTTTTTGAAATACAACAGGAAATTTTAGAATTTACAACACAATTCTTAACATTATCAGTGATATTCTGTATCTGAAAAGAACACGTAGGGAGTAAACCAGGGAAATAAGAAAAAAAATCTTAATAAATTTATTTACTTGAGATTACTTTTAAGCTACATTTTGCATTGCCATTGTTCATATAAAATATCTTACTAAAATAACTCATCACTCATCTGAAAAACACATGTAACCCACTGAACCAGTGCTGCAGTACTTGTCATCCCACTATGCTCATTATTCAAGCTATAATCATTTTGCTGAAGCAGCTTCTAAAGCCCTCTCTGAGAAGTTAATACATTTATCCCAGGGTGTATTGGAGGTATGTTGTTCGCTTTGAAGTAGTAAGATGGTATCCAGCTTATCTTTGGGAATAAATTAAAACCTAATGTAATATTCTAAAAGGCTGGTTTCCTTTAGTAGAGAAGAGATCATCTCTCTGTTTTGTGACTACTCTATTCTCGATGCACCTCAAATTTACACTTCCATTTGATATCACATACATAAAGCCATCCTTTCAAGACTTCACTAAAATTGATCTTTCTTTGCTGGCTAAGGCCTCTCCCCATCAAAAACAAGATTCACCTTTTTCCTTAGACAACTTACCTGTATTTTCAGTAAGTAACACTTTATTCTGTCAAACATTTCAATAATAAATGAATAACACATTTTATTCCTGGCACACTAGATTGACTTGTAAAGAAGGAGTTAACGAGAAAGACTATAAACAAAATTTGAATATATTTCTTAGCTCCCTCTTAACACTTCTAACAAGTTATATTAAACATTTGCAGCATGACAGCGAAACTGATTGCTCTGCAATATGATATCTCTTATTATAAGCATTTTACATTTTTATTATATCCATTTTTAAAAAGCATGCTAATGCTGTATTTGCTGTAAATGCAATTCATTCATCTGAGACTCATAAGAAGTACCTACGCACCACTTAGAAAAGAAATGAATTTTATAGTGCTTTGTTCAAGTCCTGAAAAGAAGGACTGCATTCTGATAGGATATTTACATGAACACAAAATGATTTGGGGATGCTCACCTTGATAAAAAAGAGTACAACTCCAAAAATCAGATACAGGCTCACAAAACACTGGACTTTCTAAAACAGTTTTGTGTTTGTCACTGAGCTTTGATGAAGACAGAAGCAAATTCATCTTCTGCCTGTGGGCACTTCCATAGCATCATTCTGATGGATTTCCTAGTCCGATACGGCTAGGAAACTTGAAATTCAGACAAGGAAAAAAATATCTGGAGTATTACTGATGTAACAGCTCATCATTAAGCAGGCTACTGAAAATTCTAATTACATCACTCAACAAAATTATATTGCCATGCTGTCACACTTATTTTAAAGGTACTCATCTTCAAAGCACGTTTGGTTCGAGCTTTCCCACTGCCAGTCCTGTACTTCACATCTGGTGTTTGCTTGATCTCTCACGTCTACAAAAAACTGAAATCTGGGAGTAAACCAAGTCCCAAACCTGTTTAAGTTTGCGGATTTGTGACATGTCATGGTACCTTGCAGAAGTCACAGCCTAAAGCAGGATTTTACAGAATGAACCCCAGCAGCACTGTACAATCTTGCACTGCAAATAAATAGTACATTACTGTGCAGTCTCAGAAAAACAAACAAACAAAAATAACCTCGGCGAAAGAAGGCCTGAATATTTGTTTCGAGGGGTACAAAGTCCCAAGGAATAAAAACACTCACACACATACCAAACATGCAAGGAGGAAGAACATGGGGTCTCACTGTCTCCATACATTGCTCTGTCTATAGAAGGCTCCAGCCTTGAGCTTGGCACTTAGAAGCCCATGTTATGAAGGTGCATTTACACTTTTTTGTTCAAAGTCTGATTCATTGTTTTTTGTTGTTCTTGTTTTTTCTATAGAATAGCAAGAATCTCAAGAGTGTTTCCATTTGTTTCATGTGCAAATAAGTGAAAAAAAACCTTTTTGCTTCTTCATGGTAATAACTGTTTACCTGATCATTCAGCAACCAGAAGGAAAATTTCATTACTCAATTATGAGCACAGTATTATAGCTGAGTCCACTAAACCTAGCTAAATATGTTCTTAGGAACCGCCAAGCTATCACCATTTTACATCTGAACATCAAATGAAGGCTGCATTAATATTACAGTGCATGTAATCCAAACTCCTAGCTATACAGGAAAACGCTCTCCATTTTTCTTGGTTATCTTGTGTAAGTATACATGAGAACATCAGGAACTGATAAGCAAATCAGGTGGCAGCTGAAGTTTGGGATGGCAACTTCAAACAACCCTAGAGACTGTACAGGACAGTAAGTGCCTTCATATAATCCCAAACCAAGTTTAAAATGTTTTAACAACATGTAAATGGCTTAGCACCTACACCAAAATATGTAGCTGAGCCTCAAAACTCTGCAGAAACACTCATCAGTTACACTTGGAGGAGTTCGACATCACTAAAAGATGTAGTTCATAAATTCTTTCTTCTCTGCAAGAAAACATGCAGAAGACAAAGCCATCACAAACAGCAACTGACTTTTCTTCCTCTGTTTTCAAGTTCACCAACAGGTTTCAAGCTGAGGAATGTATTATCCCCATTTTCTGTCCTCAGTCTCCCCCAAAATCCTCTATGATGCACAATCTTTGCAAGTTAAAAACAACCGACTTACAACAGCACTTTTAGTTCGGAGTACACGAGTCCACGGAGAAAACAAACATATAGTGTCTTCTAAAATATTTATAACTGTAACAGTAATTATGAAAGAATGTTTTCATTTGCAACAAATCACTTAATATATTCCATCCAAGGTGACAGCTTAATAAGATAACTGCTCAGGCAAACTGAATAACCAGCTCCGTGTGTGTCACGCTTCTTTCAAATTTAAAAAAAATCAGTCTTCTTTGAATTAAAATGTCTCCATCAATATGCCAATTTTTATCAAAAATAACTGAACCAACGCTCAGTGTATATTAAATCTTTCACAAGTAGCAAAAAAAAAAAAAATACAATTTCGGAAACGTATATACCATGTATAAATAAAACAAACCCTGCTCCTTCACGTATCTTCAGTACATGTAACACTTCTAACTTGGCCTTGCTCAAACTGTTGGTAGTTGAATATATACAGGAATCACCTATATTCCTATTAGCCAGCTGCATCTCTGCAAGAAACAGCCCTGTGCAACAGTCAGTGCGTTCAGCATTTCATTTAAACACTACCTAGGACCTTCAGGAAGAAAGGAAATGGAGAGAAAAAGGGAAAGAAAAGTGGGAGGAAGTATTGTTCAGCTTCACATCCCTGTTTAGCTCTGGAGCTTTACAAGTTGCAAACACTTCATGAAGTCGAAACTGATCAGGCAAGTTAGAAAAAGTACTGAATGAAAAGGAATTCTGAATAAATAATTCATCTATTCAAGACCAAACTGTTTAAGAGACACTATGTTGAGTTAAGATTCCCTAATCGATCCTGTTATCAGTCTTCTTAGTTCAAACATGCACAGTGCAATCCTTGTCACGGACTGCACATCAGCATTTTAAGCTGTTACACCAGGTAATTAACACAGTCTATCACGGTTTTTGTTTTGTTGTTTTGTCTTTTTGCAGAGTAGTCCACATTTCCTACCTCTCACAGTTTGGTGAAACAGTTTTTAAAAAGTAAGGAGAGAAGAAAATGATGCATTTTTACGTAAGCTCCACTCAGTTCAACATGTATTTACTCTCTCAGTTCTTCTATTGATCGGTGACCCTTCTGGCATAGGATATTTCAGTCTATAAAAACCTAAAGAAAACAAATACATGCCCTTTTGAATACAGCCTTAAAATAAACTGCAACTACATAGCATCCAAGAACATAAACCCATTCTAAACTCTGAATCACAAACGCACAGTTTGCCCACACTCTCAAGCTGGATGCTCATAGAGCACATTGACTAATTTCTCTTACGGCCACTGCTTCTGAAATACCAGAATTATAAACATTTTACAAATAATTTTACCATTGCCATAATCCCTTTGTCACCGTTTCCTCAACAAGTTCATTGCTCCTGACAGGGCACAGCACAGAAACACACAATTATTTATGTTTCAACTTAAAATCATTCTGACATGAAAAACTTGCCGAATCAGCCGTCCACCTCCAGAACGCCAGAAGCTGGTTTAAGGCTTTTTAGTCCACAGATGTACTCTGAACCTGCTCCTTCCATGGACCACAGGTTTTATTTATAGTGTTGTTTCTTAAAAATTTAGTTTTGTTTTTTTTTTCCATCTGATACAGCTTGGTGACTACAACTGAAGCAGGATGAATCTAGCTGTGCTCAGCCAGACAGAGCAGGCATCTTCATCTAGGATCTGATTTTCCCCAAAATGACAGTGAGACATCTCTCCAAAAGTCATCAGATGAAGCAGTTATTCAGCTCTGAATTAAACTCTAGCTATTCCCTGGTTACTGGCTTTTTCTCCTAACTAGCAAGACTCTAAGAAACTCGATAGGAAAGACCAAGCAGCAGGTTTTAATTAATTAAAAGTTTGATGCACAAAGATACAGGAATACTTTGCACAGAGGACAGGAAAACTATCAAAAGACTTAGCACCAAAATAAAGAATTAAGTGTTTTTTTTTTTCTTCAGCTTTCCATGACAGCAAAGTGCTAGAGATGATTAAATATAGATTGTGGAATTTCCACCAGTAGATCAGCTTCCAGCATGGTCGAGACATCGCTGCTCTGCAACCTGACCTTTGAGGCAGCAAGTAGAGCCTGGATGTTCTCTGAACGCCCCTTCCAGATCTCCTTTCTGCGATTTGGTTAGCATTTCTTGTACAAACATGGACAGGAAAATTTATCGTCTGCAACTGGAATGTTTATTTAAGACGTCAGTAATAAAATTGAGCGCAAGCTAACTAAAATCCCACTTTCTCCTAAAAATGTACTTTCTGTTCAGGCAGAATAGGAAGGGGTTTTTTTAAAAGGTTCTGATTATAAAAGTCCTTATCACAAAGCAGCATTAATAACCAAAGCTATTTTATTTTAATGGCACACAGATAAAAGAACGGCATATTCATTCTCTGTTAACCAGGAATTTTAAAATAATTTGGGTTTTACTGCCTTTCAGATGCCAGCCACGGGAAGAACATCAATGCGTTCAGCAGCTCCAGAGCAGATAACCTTGCCTCTTCAGAAGAAAGGAGACAGTCAGAGTAAAGTATAATGAGAAGCATTTTGTAGTAACACTGTCTCCACATCAATAATCCACTGTTTGTGAGGAAAGCTGCAATTTTTCAAGTTCTAACCTTTGAATGCATTACTACGCTTTAACGTTCGTAAGATCAAAGTAACATCAAGTACCGGGAAACATCTCACGAATCTGAAATTTAAACAGCAAAACCGAGTGTTACTGATAGCGTTACGTACCTGCCCTATACCTCTCGCTCAGAGAACAACTAATATAACCGCCCTAATACAACCAGCACACACGTTTTTCTCATCAAATACACAAAACAGGTATTATTTTAATCACTAACGGGGTAGCCTATTGTTGCTCTGAGCAGTATAAAGATAAACACACAGATACACAGCACTGGAGCACTGCCTCATTATTTTCATTATCAAAACCTATCCAGTGCAAAAGGCAATTGGAGAATTTTCAAGATGAAGCAGTGTGAAAATGCTGTTCGTAAATACAGAGACGTAGCTGCTGGTTGGCCCACACAAAAGGTTCCCAAATAGGAGACAAACAAATATTACTTTGAATACCAAAGATTGGGAAGCTTTTCAAACAACAGCACGTTACCCCAGCACTGTTACCTTAGTTCTTAGCCTAGAAAAACTGCATTTTCACCATTTCTTCCAGCATTTAAGGCCAGCACTGATCCCACTTTAAGGCTTGTCTCCATGGTGCATTCATCTGTGCTTTCAGCTGGTCTGTGAATCGCAGAGTAATTAACCTTTATTCAATACATTTATCATTCACTGACAAGTGTGGCATTTCTCCCTCCAGCCTTTCCTGAAAGAAGTGCTGCTATTAGAGCTGTTACTAACAAAGTATGCAAACAAATACTCTTAAAAGGCAGAGCGATACACACAAAGGTAAGAAGAAGCGAGCAAAAAAAGTAATTTTCACTAGCTCCTGTGATTTCCCTTCATTTTAATTAGGTCAGAAAATAACCTTCTTCGCAAATAGTTCTGAGCACAAAGCATCTATGAGGATGTTTAAAAGTTTTAAAAACACCCTTTTTCTCCTCACTTTTTGCCACTGCCTAACCAGAACACAATAACGTTTGCAATTTCTAAGCTCATTTGAGCAAGGTGTAAATCAAAAAGGCTTTATCATTTCCAGTACAGAGCACTTTAAACATTACTCAGTAGCATTCTTGCAGTCACTCATATTCCACCGAGGTAAACAGGAAGCAAGACTGCCAACATAAATGTATTATCCCACCCAATGGATGGGCAGCGTTTTTATTTATTTATTAGGATAAATACAGCTTCCTTTACATAGGATGGATCTTTAGAATTACCTTCAAACCAAACTGGAAATTTTAGAAGAAGTAAGGAGACCAGTAACAAATTGCCACCGTGGTTATTCCCATTTGAATATCCTCCATGATATTCAAATCCACGTTCGCGTCCTACATGAACTCCCATTCCAAACTGGTGACCTACCAGTACAAACCGTCTGCAACACAGGATGCCCAGCTGCCTTTTTGTTTTCTTTTTAAATGAAGGAGATTCAGGGCAAACGATGAAGGAAATTACAGATCCGTAAAGAACTTCTAACTGGACAAATGGGCAGGAACCCTAACAGAAAACACAATCAGTGGACAACTGTTGGCTAGAACAGGATGGAATAGCCCAGCTGGAAGGGACCTCCAAAAGTCATGGGCTCCAAAAGCAGGCTGAACGGACTGCAGCAATACACTGGAGATGTGATACACTGGAAATGCTCAAACCTATCTTTGTGGGCACAACTGACGCCTGCCCAATTGGTTCTCCAAAGAAGTCCCTGTCGACATGAATAAGGATGAGTCTGTGCAAGTTTTCCAATAGCTTCCTAAAAAGCACTTAAGGAACCAAAGTGCGTGGGGTACAAGAAAAGACTTTCCTCCCAGAAACCAGACAGCGAACACCACGGAGGTGCAAAAAGGCCCTTTTCAAGCAGTGTGGGTCAAGACAGCACTATGCCATCAAATGCTCTGCGATACAGTCGTGGACACAAAGCGGGGCTGCAAAAAGTGTAGGTTTTACCAATACTATGTTGGTGTTGCTTAGTATTCCCAACAGATGAACCGAAAACCAGCCATTTAGAAGAGAAACTAACACCGCTGACGGCATTAGGAACTAATCAAATGAGGAAATTCTGTGATGATGAATGCAAAGCAACTTATTGTAGAAAAGAGTAATATATATTAAGTATTTAAAAGCAATTACTGGTTATAAATTGCAGCTTGATCATTGCAGGCAGCTCTCCAAAAACACCTGTGAAGTAGCAAGCAAGTTCCAAAAGGAGTGATTAAATAGACTGGGACTCTTCAGGTAGACAGAGACAATGGGGCCGTGGTATGAAAGCAGTCTGTCAAATAAGAAACCCTGTGCAGAAAATGAATACAGAATGACTAAGCTACCGTTTGGGAAGCAGAGCAAGAGGGGAAGGAGGCTAACTGATGTAATTATTTGGCAGATAACAGATCCTGCAACACAGAACAATTTCGGGAGAATACTTCAGAGGCTGTAAAACAAAAAGGGATCTGAAGTTTTCACGGCAATGTAGCCGAAATGGTAGGGTTTAAACAAGATTGATCGGCTACACCCTATGCTTAATGAGGCCAGCAGCCCACTGAACACTAAAAGCTGAAAAAGTGAAGCAGAAAATAACCTTTTTTTATTTTTTCCTATCTTTTCATAAGCTTTCTGTGAATACCTTACATTACTAGAGGCCAGTATTAAGGATGCAATGCCAAGCTAGGTGGAGTTTCCTTAATTCCCGCTGTTCTTACACATTCTTCAGAACCATCCCGACAGCAACCTTCGTTTCAAGGATGCTTGGTACAGAAAAGCCAAGCCGTTAATAAAAAAGGTGACATAATGGCAGTCAAGAATTTCTGGTTTTGTAATCTTGCGACACGGCGCGACTCACAGCACAGAACCAGTAGGTAACAACCAAACAGACTGATACATGAAATTATTAAAAAATTAGAGTTGAATCTCCCTGCTTCAGTCTGAATGTCTGCTTTTTGTGAAAAGCTGATCTTTAGATATTCACGGCCATGTTTCGCAGGAGAAAATGACCTCTCAAAGCTTGCCAACTTCAGTTTAACTTTATATATGATTTAAGAATTAAGTAATTCTACTGATCCCAAAACTGAGCACAAAAAAAAGAGCCCTGGAAGGAACCAGTCTGAAAATGCTGCACAGGCAGTAGCACTTTCCTGTGGTTTTGCCTTCATTAACTGGGAAAACGAATTGTTGCTTTCTTCTAGTTTCCCATTTTCTGCTTTATCAATAGCATATGTAAACTTCCTTATAAAACATGAATAGTAAATAACATTTGAATGGGGTATGCCTAACATGCTTACCAATGACATAAACCAAGTCCTAAAGAAGACTGTATGAAGTGTGTGTGTTTGTACACTACTTGCCAACTTAGAAAACCAAGGAGCAGCAAAAGGCAGTGGAAATGTTACTGCTTACCACAAATTTGCCGTACTAACGAGATTATAATCTCGAAATTGGAAATCTGGTTGCTGTGTGCAGCCCCCACAGCTTCTCCTGTTGTTCCACATGAACTTCCACACTGAGTGATCACACATCCAGTCATCTGTCACTGCACCCACCAAATACCCACCCAAAGTGCGGAGAGATTACTTAAGGGCATGCTTGGCAAATTCACGAGATGGCAACTCCCACATCTCTCTGCGGGACTGCTTTCGATACCCTAGTAAATGAAAGAAAACAGTTTTATTGAGTTTTAAGTGTGCACATGGTGGCAGAATTTGTAGTTGTGAAGGACAGAAGCAGCCGTCTGCCTGGAAACCTAGCGTTTGCTTAGGGTCCTGAGTGGGAATGCCAAAAGGATTGCTAAGGCTCATGCACTGCTAAATCTGTGCCCCCCGTTTGCCTTTCCATGGGCACAAATTGAGCTGCAAAGGGAGAGTCAGAGCAGAGATCACTGGCAGCTATGGGATGGGGGCTCTTATAGGAGGGGATCCAGCAGATCACTGCCCAACTGGCTTTGGCAGCTGGACTTCTGCAGCTATAGGATGTGTCTGAGGAACGAGAACCCCTTCCCAAAGACAGATGGGATGAGACAAAACGGATGACCAGCCCGCAAAGGGCAGAGCAGCAAAAGGAAGTTGCAAGTTGGAGTTATTTGAAGGTTTTGATACAGCCTGCTGGACCAAGGAGTAGACAAAGCTTTCTCTGACAAAGCCGAGCTGTCTCCCAGCTGCAGTCTCTCTTCTGATGGAGGACTAAACACCTTCAGCATCTGCTGGGAAGGAAACAATTACAAGAGATTTCTGGAGTGCAAAAAGGATCATTTTTTGACACAGGTGGTGGACAGGCCTGCTTTCTCTAACCTTGTAAGAATTTGTCTGCTGAAAAAATACTACTGTGTTCTGTCAAATAAATTACTTTTACCTTGGTAAAACAAATACTTCTTGCACTGATCTGCTTACACAGCACTTCTGAATAGATAGAGTATTCTTGGCAGCTCTTTTATCAAGAAAAAAAAAAAAAGATGGATGTCCTTATGTTAAGGCTGTAAAAATTAGTTCTTTGTACTTATGACTCACAGCTTTCCAAAGAAGCTTACTCCTCTTTCTCATATGGGAACATTCAGCTTTCATCAGCAGTGCTACCACTGATGATCCTAAAACTGACAGTCGACAAACCATGATGAGTCCTTCCAAGGAGCCCAGCAGCAATTATCTTCTCTTCACTATCAATGGAGCAGATAGATGCTGAACTGGCCACAAGTTTTCAGACAGACAAGAACTTGCCAATGATGGATTCTTGAAACCATCGAGCATGGGACAGGGGGATAATCCTGCTTTTGCTGGGATTTCTCTTGCTAGATAATATTGTCAAGTTCTGTGAGATAAAAATGTAGTGAGGAACTCAAGGGTTTCTGGGAGTGAGGATATGGACGTCAAAATGTAAACGTCCATATCAGAAGATACAGTCAAAAGTTTTACAAAAAACATTAAATAACCAGTGACCTTAAAGAAATCAGACCTGGCGATCCATCAGTCTGTTTTAGCAGACCGGGAAAAAGTGAAAGGCTTTTGGGGCAATGGGCAGCATACCCAAGTGGATACTTACAGTCCCAATTTAAAGGAAAGGCCACAATAAATAAACACTAGTGCAGGATTCATCACATTATGGAATAACAATAAGCCATAAAAATTATGTGAAAATCTCTTTAAAGAAACTCTGAAAACAAGAGCCAAAAAGAATGGTCTTCTCTTGCACCACTGATATTTTCTTAAAAATCCAATCACAAATAAAAAATCAGACTACCAGAAAAAAAATCAGCAATTCAGATTACCAGAACTGCTTTTTTCATGGAGGAAAGCTTTCCAAATTTTGTATATGCTATATAATTGCTAACAGATATCAAGACAAGTTATGGTTAGAATAAAAATTCCAACTGCTGATAAAATAATAAAAAATGGAGAAAAGGACAGCAGAGGCCACTTCACAGTACACATCTTTCTCTCATCTGAAGGACATGTAACCTGTTTTTTTCCTGTTGCATTTACTGGAACAGGCTGCCCAGGGAGGTGGTGGAGTCACCATCCCTGGAAGTCTTCAAAAGACGTTTAGATGTAGAGCTTAGGGATATGGTTTAGTGGGGACTGTTAGTGTTAGGTTAGAGGTTGGACTCGATGATCTTGAGGTCTCTTCCAACCTAGAAATTCTGTGATTCTGTGATTCTGTGATTTTGTGGGATGGGCCATCTCTAAATAAGCAAGACCAGAAAACCAGCATTAGGAAGTAAAAAGACTTTTCTTAAAAGTTAGAATTGTGTTCATAATCATGCACGTTGTATATCAATTTTAAAACAGATCCCCAGAAAATCAGCACAGGAACTAGGTGGCACCTGCCAAGGAGTATTTTGCAAATCCAATTTCTACTTTGTCTCATCACATATAAAACACATTTCAGTGCGAGTTGCGTGGAAATGTATGATTGCTGTGCACGCCCAGGTGGCATTTTTGATGTGCAGCTCCAGTAATGGGACTGGACACCCATTAGAAGCGAGTCCTATTTTAAAGAGTAAACAAGATTTTAGCCTTATACAGTGTTGTTGGTTTTTTTTTTTTTTTTTATATATAAGTTCATTTCTCTTTTAAATTTTAATTCAAATCCAGGGGTTCTCCCAGGTATTTGCTAGAGACTTGTAGGCATTTAATTAAGTGCTACAAAAAAACCAATGTCTACCAGAAGCTCTCAGCAAAATGCTTAAGAAATCTATCTGAGGGACACAAACAAAGGGTTTTTTTAGGATTCCAAACAGAAAAAAAAATCTCAAAGATGGTGTTCTTTCTGAAAGGCTATATATGTTTTCTACACCAAACACTAAATAGAGGAAGATCCATTTCATATCACAGACACACTCTTAGTCATTGGAATTCAATACGTCTGAAGACAAAGCCACAAATATGACATTTGTCGTAATCAAAGTCAGCATCTAGTCCATAAAATTAAAGCAGAAAATTGCATTATAAGTGAACATCAGGAAGTATGATTGGATGCCTCTTCTTTCTTGATATCCAAAAAGCAAAAGCAATCTAAGCCAAACATCATATGCCTTCACAACCGAAGGCAGCTACACCTTCCTGAAGAAACAAATTCCTACCTTCTCATCTTTTCCCTAAGTCAACTAGCTTCATCTGCTTCAGCTAGGATGAGCTCTAGCCAACAAACTCTTAGCCAAAACCCAATTTCAGTCACACGCTGATCATCTAAAAAACCTGACCATCTGTGTTTCATGAAAAGGAGATGTAAAAATGAGTATTAGCAACATATTGATGAAACTGCAAACCAATCTGTCACAATCTCTCCTTTGCAGTCTCGCATGAAAGGCAAGGTTGACAGGAGTCTCCAAAATTCCATGGGAAAACTTCTGGAAGAGAACAACTGCTTCAAACAACTCTGTTTTCTGGGAGAGAATAAAAAGGGAATAATTAAAGCATGGCTTTACCAAACACCAGCTCTTATAGCCATCAAAACTCAGCACTCATGCTTGTCATCTTCCATTATCAATGCAGTGTTATTAAACAGTAAAACCAGTGTGATTTCTACGTGGTTTGAGGAAGAAATAGGAATTTTCCCAGGATACTTCTGAACTCGATCTCCACCTTAAAATGTCCACCCAACATTCCCAAATTTGCTGAGGATGGATTCTGTTTCAGCTCCTGGACTGATAATTAGATAATGGGCACTATCAGCCTCATTAGCATCAGAGAACCAGCCATTTCATCCCAGAAGGCAACCAAGTTGGTCAGCCTTGGTCTACACTTGGTAAGTCCATGTTTACCATGCTCAGTTAGCTTCTGGTCATTCTTGTGCTTGGAACGGTCTCTGTTATCTTCACAGGAACTGAAATGAGGCCAAACAGCCTACAAAACCCCAAATCTGCTTCTTGTCTGTCCTTTAGGTCAGCACATTAACTTTCTTACATCAGGAACCTTCTTGAAATCCCAGTCTGGTTTCTCTCTGTGTCCCTTTAACAGGAAAAACACCGTGTCCTCCAACAGCCTGCCACTTCAAAATCACACCTGGATGCCACCTACAGAATGGTATTCAACAATAAAATAATTCTTTCCTTCCAAGTTCTCCTGGCTACCAACACAATTTTCATGCTTTTCAGCCTTGTCTTTACAGCTTTTTGGTCTTCACCGTAACTTCAGATATTTTTCCTCTCTTTTTCTGTACGTGCCAAGACTGAACGCCAAGTTCTCCCACTTGTTTACAGGTGCATGCATCCCAAATCCCTACATCAACATACAGGTTTATAGGTATACGTATATATATAACGTATATAGGTATACATTCAGAATTGTGGGCATGACAAGCCAAGAATTAACGATGTTCTTCACTGTCCAATCAAGTTCACTTTGACCATCCCTTCACACATGCTTTCCTGCTGTCCTACTAATTGATGCTAACACATTATTATATTCCCATCTCATTTAAAAAGCCCCAGCAGGTCTGCAATACAGGTCAGATATCACAGCCCCACAGACCCCTCACTTTGCAGCACGTCCTCGTATGCTTCCATTCCAAGCGCTTTTGGCACACGGGCAGCTTTAATCAGTGACCTTCACCCTAATATATAACATAGGCTTGATGGCATTATATGATTAGGAGTAGTAAATCTCACAGACGTAAGGTGTTTCGAGGCATACATCATGCAAAAATTCTTCTCCTGCCAATCAATTACTTTTTCTTTTCATGGAAGCAGAATCGCCATTAATCACCGGCGGGACATTTTTCTTTCTCCTTCTTCCTCCATCTGAAGGCAAGTGCAAAAAAACAGGATATAAGGATCTTATGTGCTCGGTTTGCTTATTTGGTTTTCACACACCTCACCCAGGGCCTTGCACGTTCTAGAAACCACATCAAAATTGTGAGGAGCAAGCAATCTCAGCATACCAAGCCATATGCAGTCTATCTCAGACTGGATTTCAGTCTTTTCTTTTAAACATCATTTTCCCTGAACTAATTTACATCCCAAATATAAGCTGGATAACTGCTTCATTTGTGTGCACAACGAGGCACATCGCAATTCCAATATAAAACTAGAAAGACAATTTTCAGGATGATTGACATTTCTGGTGCAAAATTTGAGCAGCGAAAAGGATCTGGATTTGTATTTGTTCGTTCCTCATCAACTTCACAATTAGAAGACACCGACTACTTGCCTGCACCGATTATGACAAAAGTTATTCTCAGCAACGCTGGCAAAACAGTTCTTCCACCAGCCGTAAAAGCATCCACATTACTTCAAAACTTTCTGAACGTTTAGCTGAAAAACTGTGCTAGAAAGTAAAAATGTTAAGTAACATAGCACATGACTTCTTTTTTTTAACTTGTTCAATAACTTCATTGGATTTGACAAAAAACACTTAGCAGAGTAGCAAATAAAAACTATGAAAAACCTGGAAAATGGAAAGTTTTCTCTAAGCAGCCAAACCAAACCTTGGCTTTTGCGTTTAAGATAGATCATAAGCTGCTTTATGATTTACTGGCTATCTTGTGAACTTTTCCTTGTTTTGTAATAACATCTATTCGTTACGACAGAGCCCTGTTGCTCTTTTTCTTAATACGAGGCTTATCGTACTGGAACAAACCCAATATTCAAGTAGCTCTGCATCCTGCAATGGACAGCAGTGCCTGTTTAAGCAGGATTCTGACAAGAAAGGCAACAGAGTGATCATTACTCATTTTTTCCTCAATATTCAGCCAAGTTTTTAACACAGACATGGCATTAGGGTCATCTTAAGGGCTGGAACTAGACGATGTTTAAGGTCCCTTCCAACCCGAGCCCTTCCCCGATCCTTACAATAGCTGCCTACCAAATCCAGCTTTCCATTTCACTCCTTCCACGTTGAACCTGTCTGTTCTCCTTCCCTTCCTACCACTTGGTAGCAGTGAATTTTACAATTTAAACTCCGCACATTATGAAAACAAAGTTTGTTTAGAACTTCACCTGGTAATTCCCCCAGCTGCAGAGATCGATAATGCTGATATTATCTTCTTCAAAAGCCCCAAATGTTAATCTTTCCACACATTTCCCTACCAAGTTCACTTTGCATTCAATTTTTCAGCCAGGAATGATCCGTAATTCAAGCCAACGCTGAGCAGAAAACTGATGCGCTCGATGACAATGAAGACGCACTAAAAAACATATTGATCTGGTTATGATTAGAGTACTTGTATAAAAGTCAAGATAGCTTTTTTTTCGATCTGTGCTTAATGAATTTAAAGGCAAAGAAAAATTCACAGCTGCTCTCCATGAATTACAGAAGCTCTTTCCCCTAGAAGAGAGTAAAAGTAGCCCTAACCACCTCTTTCCCAACAGGGTGGATGATACCACATCATCCCAAACCCATAATGTATCACTGACATTATTCAGTCTTTTACTGCTTCCTATTTATGGCCCTACAGTCCAACCATGAAGTAAATCAAACCCAACCAAGCCAAGAGAACCCAAAGCCTTGCAGCTCCCCTACCACAGAACTCTACATTTTGTCTTCTAGTGTCTTTGCCAGGCATGGTGCAAGGCACATCACCACGGTTTTGTTCAAACAGGGACCTAATGCCATCGCTCCCGTCGTATTTACTTAACACCCCTTCCGTATTTAGAGAGAACGAATAACACAGTCGAGTCCCAGACTGTGTCACTGCTCGGCAAATTTTTCCCTAAGCACACTGCAGGAGCTTGGATTTCTTGGGTTTTAGGTCCTAAAGGTGCACCCAAGGGTTCTGTAGGATTTCTGGGCTCGCTCGGTCTCTGGGCCACCAGCCACCAGGTGTGGCCACCGCGGGATGCGTCCAGACAGAAGAGCGCCTCCCAAACCCATGCTCAGGGCACAGCACCCAAAGGTGAAGCCAAATGAACCTCTTTGTATCGAATTCCACCTCTCCGCACACCGACCTCAAATTTAGGAAGATTCTGTGTTTCTTAGAAAGCAAAACGCCACCCTCAGCAGCAGCACTTGCAGCAGAACCGAGAGCGCGTGGCTGCACATTCATACTCCAGTTAAGTGCCTATACGTTGGCAATCCGACACGAAACAAGGATCAGGAAACCGCCGGCATTAAAAATAAAAGCAGGCAAAACATCACCCCATAGAGCATCTCCCACACCCAGGCTTCACAACGTGTAACACGAAAGAAGCTATTGTATTTGCCTAAATAAGTAAACACACTGATTTTCATATTTATTTTTGGTGCCTTTTTCTGCATGTGTGATTTCTTTTAGTCTCACGTCTAGCTTTCTTCTTCCTCGCCGTGTAAAAACGTGGTGGTGTATTGAAATGTTACGGAGCGTATACAGATGTATAGCTTCTATTTGAGCGGCTCGGGGAATGGTAACCATGGTGCTGCTTCCAAGAATAGAATTATCATCTGTAACAGCACTCATGCTGTGGCAGTTGACAGAATGGTTATAAATATATCTATTAGCAGCCTGAGCTGAATCTTTAAACAGCACTATAGGGACAGCAGTTGGCTAAAAATAGCTCGACAATATTGCATTTGAGCACTTGTCCTCAGAAACACTTTGTCACACGCACACACAGAGCGAATTTCAATGTGTTTTTTTTTTCCTGCACGAAGCTGAAAATGAACATCTGTGGCACACAAGAGACAGACAGCGTGACATTTCGTGACCTCCCTCCTCCCCGCACCGCTACAAATAAAAGCGGCGCGGCGAAATCTTGAGAAGGCTGCTCCGAAACACGAAGTAATGCCTGGAATTCAAAGCACACGAAAGCAAGGGCAGAATCGAAAAACATTTTACAAGGAAAAACACAAACGTGGCAATCAACTGCAGACGAATCACATGTCGGAGCTGCTGGAGCTCGGCTCCGTTCTCGTACACTTCCAGATAACTGCAACAAGGAAATGATGCTTACGCAGTGGTTGCTAACAACTGGATGAGCCAGCATTCAATATTAAGCAGGGAAAACTGTCTGAAAACAGATTTCAGTATTCAGTAGTCATGAAGACAGACACACAGTGTCCAAAAAAAAAAAAAAAGGTATTTTTAGGTATTTTTCATTTGCTTCTCTCAGCGTTTTAATCATCTTACCGTAAAATGTTGGTACCCACGGTTGATAGCAGTGCAGTAATACCAATAGGGCCATGTAGAGAGCTGATAAAAACAAAAATCATGATGGGGCTGATAAAAAATAAACAAACAAGTTTCCTTTAGTATTCAGGAAAATGTTTACATGTCTTTATATTATCAAATGAAATCAGAAGCTGCTAATTTCCTCACGAGCAACTGTACATTGTAAAGTGTGGAAGTTCCAAAAAAAAAAGATAAATGATGATTTCCACAAATAAAAGTGTGCCTGCAGAGTAAATAATGTCACATATCATAGAATTTTTTAGCTGAGGAGTCATCTCTGGAGGTCTTCTGGTGCAAGCCTCTGCTCAAAGCAGGGCAATGTTAGATGAAAGCTGTTTAGGGGCTCAGCCCAGTGAAAGTCTGAATACGTCTCTGAAGATGGAGGTTGTGCAGCATCTCTGAGCAACCATTTTGTGTTCAGATGCCCTCACTGTAAACAGGAATCTTCCCAATATTCAACTGCAATTTATGTTCCAGCTTGATTCTATCCTTTCTCTCTCTCTCTTTTTTTTTTTTTTTTTTTTTTTTTTACTGTGCACTTTTGAGAGGAGCCTGGCTCCCTCACCTCTGCACTCACCTACCATGTAACTCCCTTTACACTGAAGATGGAAGAAATCCTTCTTTCTCCTCATGTCTCATGGATTGCAGTGCTCTCCACTGGACTCACTCCAGCCATGTCCACGTCTCTCTCGCACCAGGGAACCGAAAAGTGGGCTCAATCCTCCAGCTGTGGTCTCACTGAACTCTATTGCCTGGAGTACTATGGTGTAAGTATTTAATTTAATTTTAGTGTCTACCTGAGAATTAAGTTTCAGTTATAGGGTTTTAGCAGGTATTACCTAAATTCAAAGTAAGAAATTAAATTTAAACAAAGCTGAAAGCCCACCGAATTTTTGTTCTTCATTGGTGAAGGCTACACCTTCAATGTACACTCCAAAAAATGCAACTGCAAACAAGACACTAGGAAAAAAAAAGCAGCTCTCAGCCAAATGAAATACATATTTTAGAGCAGGTTTATATTACCCTTTACACCTTTTTTGAAGATTATTTGAGGATGAATTACAGTTTACACAGAACAACTTCCATGAGTTGTATGTATCCCTCTGACAGCCTTATTTTTGGTAAGGCAACCTGTCATGAAACTCAAATACTGAAAATGAAGCTATACTGTAGTAAGAGACTAATATTCAGGCAAGGAAATTGCTCTCTTGGGATAATTAAAATACTGTTTTCGTAAAACATACAGATCAACTTGATCATTGCAGTAAACGTAGGGTGCAAATAACATTAACACTTCTACATGGGTTTTATCAACTACATTATCAATTATACATCGGTCCTCTCTTCAAAGTTAAGCCACCTCCAATCTTTTTTCCGCACGTATCATGCAGGAATTACAACACATAGCATACACTACAACTCTGAGCTTCTGACAATGTATGCAAGTACTGACTCTACCACTCCAGCTCTCTTTAGGACATTTGTGTATCTGCCAAGTGATGTTACTGCCACTGGGATTCTTCCTGGACGAGTCAAAGTGTGATGCTTAGAATAGGAAAGCAATGCCTGATCTGGTTAGGTATTTTTTCAAACAGAAAAAATCATGATAAAATAAGGCATTAGAATAAGCAACACCTCCCTAGCCTTCTTTTAAAACATTATTTGGGTAACCGAGTCTTACAAGTACAATAAAAATTAGACAAAACCTGTATGTAAAAGAAAGCAATTTCTTTTCCACGTAACTTCAATGTCTACTATAATAGTTTTGTTCCAATGGAGATTAAGGGTTTGGTACAAGTTCCAGCTAGACTTGTGCAACAAATTTAAACCAACTACTACAATATTACTGTACAACCCTGTTCTGGTATAAATCCTTGATCAGGTAGCATTTGACTCTGAGCAGAAGGACTCTGTTTTCCTCAAGTGGTTTGTTCCATGGATTCTCTTAGAAGTAAAAGAAAAAGATCAAAAGTTTTCTGAATTTATTATAACTTAATCAGAGAGCTTCAAATTAATTCTCAGCAAGTATCAGTTGGATGGCTCAGTTTACAAAAATGGTTTTGCTTGGATAAACCAGCAGTTCCTAAGCACTAGTGCTAAAGCTAAAAAAGTACAGTTAAAGTTCAACAAAGGGAAAAAAAAAACACTATTTGATAACACAACTTCAGAGACAACAACTAACATTTATTCCGAGATCTAGCTGACTATATTTACAGTTGCCTGATTTAAATTTCAGTCACAGTGCCATCTGGTGACTATTTATACTCATACATTTTAAATAGATGGTATGTTTTAGGCTCATCCAACTACCTCTTGTCATCCATTACCCCATGTTAGCCCCCACACCCCTCCTGTCTTATGTTTTATCTGAAGGAGAGGACAGAAACAATTCTCCATGAACCCAAATGGTACAAAGATTCCAATTTGGATGTTCTTCTTGCAAACTTAAAAGTGTGCTAGGAACATAGTGCACTACATGGTCAAAGTACACTTTAACCACTAAATCATATGAATATTGCTAATAATAATAAGTTTTCTGTTGATAACGAACAGCATGATCTCAAGAATAAGATAAATGGAAAGGTATCCTTTAGATATGCTGGAATTTGGCCTCTAAAAGCAAAGGACAAACACTGCTGGACTTCATTTTTCAAGTCCTATTGCTAAAATTAGCATAGTTTTAACTCAAAAAATAGTGGCAGATAATAACTTTTGTGAAGATAAATGAGAATCTGAAGTATAAAATGTATTGATCAGTTTATGTTCACATAAGCAAAATCAAGTAGACTTCCCAGGCTCGTTATATATTTAATTTCTTTTAGAACAATTTATAGAACTGATGAGTGCAGTTCTGACACTTTGATGTAGACAGTAACATGGGAGAAAGACTTCTCATATTGGTGTTGTCCCCTTTGCCAAGCTCGCAACAAATATTCCCATTGTTATTCACCCTTCACCCCTTGCACAACAGAATGAGCAACAGGACTATAAAATATATTGCGTTTGTCCTTTCATACCTGTCTATGAAAGAGGACCTTGAAGGGAAACACTTGGTGATACCTGGTAACATTTTTCCTCAAGTGTTTTTCTACAATGCAAATGTGCTGTAAGAAAAATACCTAGCTGGAAAGTAAGGGAGTAGAAACATCTCAGTCATTAACTGTTACATGAAAAAGACAATAGCTATTGAACAAAAAATACAAGCAGATTTCTTGCTCTCCTTCCTTCTTGTATAAAAAGATGCCACGCAACACATTTCAGTTTTTCAATAATAATCAGATCTCAACTTCATATGGAGCAAGCTGTGGGTACTTCATGAATTAGAAAATGAATTTGCTTCATTGGTGTTTTATTATTACTACTAATTATTAATACTACTTCAATTCTCAGAAGTATTCTCAGTCATGCAGAAATGCTGTTAAAAAAAAAAATCCACTACTTCTGAAGGTTTCAGTGCAAGAAGCTGCCAATTTCCAAACACTGACTCAGTAAGTTGAATTATTTTGAGCATGCTATGCAGGTCAGTAAGTCCTGATACAATTTTCTTTCCGTATATCAAATTATTAAAATTTTTGACATTGTTTCATGTTTTCTAGTAAATGGTTCACACCCAAAGATACGAGTTTTGTTTTTCAAGGGGAATGTAACCTAGTCCTGACAACAAGCATGCAAAATTACATGATGAATGGGGGGGAGAACCCATCTTTCTGCAGGAATATTAATTCAACTCACCTGTTCTTTCAAGTTAATTTTCTAGAGTGCCAGAGAATGATTTTCTATTCACTTGATTGAACATTGGTTAGTCCCTGAAACCTATGCCCACCTTTTTCGTGTCCTGATCACCTACAATAAACTTCATCTCATCTGAGCTGGAAATGTGGAGTCCTCTGACCACCATACTGACAACGGGCCAGAAATTGTATTGCTGTTGCACTGCACTGAGCTTGCAAGGCCCAGGGGAAGTGATGCTTGACCAACCTGATGAGCTCCTAGGGGGAAAGGACAAGTTTAGTAGACAAGGGGAGAGCAGTGGATATTGTGTATCTGGACTTCAGAGAGGTTTTCAACATTGTCTCCAGTCAGATCCTCATAGAGAAGCTGTAGATGAGCAGACAATAAGATGACAAACAAGACAACAAGAAATGCAAAGTACACACCTGAGGAGGAAAAATCCCAGGCACCAGGACGTGCTGGGGCCAACCAGCTGGGAACTGGCTCTGCAGAAAGGGACCTGGTGGACACCAAGCTGGACATGAGCCAGCAAGGTGCCCTTGCTGCTAAGAAGGGCAATGGTATTCTTCGTAGCATTGGGTGAAGTGCTGCCATGGCATGTAGGAGCCCATACTAGGATGGAAAATGTGTGTAAGAGTGTCCTGCCCTGAGTCAGGGTGAGTATGGTCTTGAAAGTGAGACTCTTGATCCTGTTGTTGTGCTGATGGTGTTAAGCCAAAGGGTCTTCTGCTGTCACCAGTATTTTTGTAAAGAAAGCACCCTTAACAGAAGATACTGGCTAAGCCAACCCTACAGAAGTGTACTTTTCTAGTAAGAAAAAGCCTGTTTCAAAATCCTGCTTAATTCAAACTTCCCAAAATTCCCAACAATTGCCATTACGACCAACCTATTCACTGTACCAAGGCACTGGTGTCAACTTATAATAACAATCTCCATCTTGACAAGAGAAATTTACCACAAAGCTATTGCCACATCCCAGCCACTACAACTCATGTAAACTCTCAGATTTTGAACATTCAACACAACAGCACAGGGTCAAAATTCAGCTCTCAATACTTCTACTCAGTACAAACTGCGTAGAAACCATCCATAACCTGTAAACGATACATACCTGTAAGCTATATATACCTGTAAAACTTCATACTATCTTACTCCGTATTAAAAAAAAACGAGTCCCCAAATTCACATTAAACAAATAATGGTGTTTGTTCGTTTGTTTTTAATCCCATTACCAAGTTAAAACTAGAAAACAGGCACGCTGGCAGGCCTAGTTAGGCACACAATTGAAACAGACTTCTGAAAATAAACATATTAAAATGCTCGACTTCAGCTTTCACCTAAATAAGCATCTACAAAAGTAGCACATTTTCAAGCATGTGTTAAACAGAAACAGCAGCAGCCAACTTTCAATTTTAAATGAACAAATTTGTAAACTCGCTCAGAAAGAAGTAAATTAAGAACTGACAAAAGTGACAGCTGAAAGTAGTAGAGCTCAGTATTTTTTTTCTATATATAAAACAGGACTGGAATATCTTCAGTTTCATTTATAAAAGCTAACTGTATTTTTCTTATTTTAAATCTACCTACTTGTATACAATTTTAACTGGCATTAATCAGTTTTAAAGTACGTTCCATTATGCTGGATTCATTCACTTTATCTGGCAATTTTCACATTATTTGAAGCTTCGGTAGCCCAAAACCTCAGCCACAGGTTAGAACACCAAAGGCACTGCTGTATACATTCAATGAAAGTAGCATAATTTTGCAGGGAATGCACAACCTAAGCATATGACAAAAATAAAAGCACAAAGCAATAGAACCTGAAGTCTCCATCCAACAATAATCTGTGCTTACCAAGCAGGCAGCCTTCATGAATATCCCTCCGAATATCAGCAGGTCCGAATATCACTGCTACACATTTTAATTTTAATTTTAAAAAGCATTTTAATTACCCGTGTATTCCTACTGTATGCTTATAAACATTTATTTTCCTTGGACTTCCTTCCTGAAAAGTGCAGTTGTAGAATTATAGAATGGGTTGGGTTGGAAGGGATCTCAAAGACTGTCTAATTCCTGCCCCCTGCCTGTCAACCATTAAACTATTAACTTGGTGGTAACTTTGGGGAATTTTCATTTTGGGGACATGTTAAGAGGCTTGATTTTCAAAAAGCTTTCTTTAAAAGAGGCTCGGATTCCAGTCAAAAAAAAAAACAACACACCAGAAGTTGCTGGGATGCTGTGATAATTTAAGCTGAATTTTATCCAAATAGCATGCAAGTTTGGGGACGACAGAAGGATTAATGCGTTTAACACTTGCCAGGACTGCCGTAACACTGAAATGTCCTCTTGAATTAATTTCAGAGCAGGTGCATCACTTTTTCAAGGGATTTTCAAGAATGAGCACTGACACGCACATCAATCCTAACTAGATTGCTTGCAAAAGGCCAGTGACATAAATAGACAGTTCTCCAGCATGTATTGACACCGGTGGTATTTTTAACATGACATTGTTATCACAACAATGATACAGAACGATGTACGTTTCAGAGCCACAACCCCTTCAAGTTCCTAAACTAAAAAGTGAAGGAAATATGAAATTCTACCCAAGAAAAAGCAAACAAAATTATGCAGGGGAAAAGGGAGGAGAAATGTTGACAATTCACGGTTATGTTTATCTGTAGTTAAATTAATGTTATTTGTATTAGAGATAAAAGCCTTTAGCTGAACAATAAACTTTATTCCTTCTAGGAGATCAGAGATTTCATTTTTTGCCCTAAATATTTATTAAAGATGCAGGGTGGCAATTTGCTATGGATTAGACGAACATAAACTGAAAGAAAGACCTGAATAAATGCCAGTGGCGGGGAAGTAGGGGAATTGCTGAAAGAGTAATGATCACAGTCATTCTAAGAACTTGGACAATGTTGTGGGATACAAAGGAAAAGGCAAATAATATTGAAATTTCAGTATTTTTCTTTTTTCTTTGCTTTGCAGCGATAGTTTTTCACACTGTAATCAATTGCTACTGGGTTAATGATGGCTAAATCAAGGATAACAGATTACCCGAACTGAATAAAACAAGTAGGTGAGCAGCACCATCCCCACACTGCCAGTTCAGTGAGAAAGGTGCACCCTTGTCTCATGATACATAAACGTTACTCAAATTAGTAACCATGCACACACTGGAGTCAGATACGGAGCAAAACTTAAGGTATAACCCTATTTAACGTGACAATAACCAGAAAAACCCTCTCTTATACTTCCTGTCTTGTCAATCCTAGCTCCTGTTTCTCTTCCTGGAAAAAAAAGAAAAATATTTTCACAATATAGAGTACAGCATTCATTAAGACATACAAGATAGCCCTCATTCTTTACCTAAACTTTCATTTAATGGAAGACTTCACTCAACCTGTACTCCTTTCAGTGCAGATTTCCCCAGATACCATCAGCTCCCCAAGCCCCACTGCTTCTCATGCCCTACACTAAAAATCCACATTTGACATTCGCCACAGCTGCAGCCAACCCCTCCAGATCTGAACCTACTCCAGAAGTAAAACGCCGCACAGAAACCTGAAGAGTAGATAAAAAATATGGAATGTCTACCTTCTATTTCATTGCTTTACCATCAAATATAGCCCTGAGCAAAACACCCAGAAAAAGTGCACAGAAATGCATTTCCAATTACATGGAGGATGATATGGAAATCTCTTTGCAGAATCTGCTACTGTTCTTCAAGGTTTTCCTAATTCATAAACAAGAAAAACTAAACCCAGCAACCTATTTACACCAAGAAGTAGGTAAAATAAGGTTATCCTGTACAATGAGCTAAATTCAAGGCATATTAGGTCAGGAACTTAAAAGGCTGTCTTTAAGCCCTAAGAAGTAGCCACCCAAAAGTGGGAAAAAAGAACTAAATGGTCAAAATAAAACATCCCTTCCTTTAAATACAGCAGGAAAAAAAAAAAAAAGGAAAGGAAAAAAAAAAGAGGTTAGAGAAACTGTGAAACTGTGTTGAGATGTAGCATTGCAAGATACTCGTATGCCAATCCATCACATTTGTTTAGGTTAGTCCAAGACTAACACTTCAGCCTGGCTGACAAAATTGTAATGAAGTGTTTCACTACACTGCAGGCTTCAACCATTCGAGCACAAACCACTACCAGCTCCTCATTCTGCAGCGTTCTGAGTTGTTAATTTCACCCTCTTCGAAGCCCTCTCCTTGTCTCAGAGAGCAAGTTTACAAAGAGCATTTTCCGCAGTCTTCCTCATCCTCTGGCCTGAAGGTTTCTGCTTCCAGCTGAACGTTTCACTCTTAAAAATTTCAGATTTCCTGCAGGGAAAGCACACTGAACAGTAGCTGAGCTGTTTCTTTCTTTCCTTTGACTTGTGAAATCAATTGCGTTTTTAATCACTGAGAAGATTCCAGCTACATTTTTATTTTGGGGTTCATTTTTGCGGGGCCATGAGCCTGATAAGAATGCATTACGTTCACCATGCTCACCAGATCAGGTATTTTATACCACTGTTACACCAGCTAGGAAAAAAATATTCAATATTTAGATGTCCATCTAAAGATTTTTAAGAAGCTGACTCATCTAAATCTTTTTGTTTGTTTGTTTGTTTAAATAAGTACATTTTTGCTTACTCCCTATTCAGGTGAGTATGCTATTTGTATTTGTATGTATTTGTACTTGTATGTATTTGAATATGCTGTAATTGAGCATATTCAAACACATGAGAAAATTTTGATTTTGATCCCTGGAGTGAATGGTCTCATTGTGTTGTAGTCTATGAATGTACATATCGTAAGCATTTTGTGAAAAATAAAATAAAATAGATTTAAAAAAAAAAACCCACAAGCAGGGAGACTTTGTTGAACCTAGAAAGAAAGCCAAAAATTAAGATGCAAAATGAAAACACAGAGCAATCTCCATTACAGACCGACTCCTATTCCCATTTGATATCCTTTCACATATCCTTAAAAAGCCTAATGTTCATACAGCTTGATTTTCTGAGTAAGATGGCAAGCCTGTAAGCTGAACAAACAAGGAGAAGAGAACATGAGTTGAATCTTACTAACTTTCACACATTAGGCTACTACAAGGTACTAAACAGATGGCAAGATTCCTGAAAAAGAAGGCCAGGATTTTGTACGTGGCAAAGCACTTCAGTGAGTAGAAAATACTATAGGAGAGATGAGGAAAAAAAAGCC